>NC_060210.1:193307500-193637500 GCF_021130785.1 Homalodisca vitripennis | reverse complement strand
GTGCAAAAACAAATGAGTTTACTCTAATGGATATCCCATAAATGTACATGTAAATGCGCGTACTAAGGCATTAAACACTTACTTAATTTCGGTAAAAAGTGTCATTTTTGCAGACATATTCTGACCAAGTCCATATTCGTCTACCTTTTTTGTTCTAGATAAAAAATTTGGGAATGCAGTAAATAAGATTTTTTCTGGGCACTAGATTGTCGACAGGCGCCAGAGAGTGAATTAAAATTTTATTAGTACTGTACCACCAAAAGTGTGTAGGATAATTAATAAAAATTGAACACCTTTATTCCTTCAGATGTGTAGTGTATGTTGTGTAAATTCCTTACACTTTATATATATTACAAATATTTAACAGAGTTAAAGGTGGTTTTTGTGGATATTATATATTGATATTTTTGTATGATTAACGTTTAATACTAACCATTCCTGCACTTTTAGGTTTAATTTTGTTTGCATGTTTACGTATTAGGGGGTTTCAAACCTGACGAATAGTGTATATTTCAATTATTAAAAAAGTATGCTGTACTTTTTGTATCGTATGGCAATATAAATTTACGAAATCCTATCATCATTATAAATCATAGTCAATAAGGAATTTAAACGAAGAAAAACGTTTAAGACAAACAGGCACTACTAGTGATTTTGATTATGTTTTTTTGTTATTTTGATTAATAGTTTTAAAGGCTATTGCTTTTTAATAACTTTTAATTCCAATGCTGTAATAGGAAAAACTTTATTAAAACTCTTACAATATTTAAGATTCTTTTTATGCACTATTAATAAAGATTATTATGGGAGTTATATTTTGTTTCATTCATACAGCTGTATAGGAATGTTACTAGATAAAAAAAAAATATATATAATATATATTCGATTTATACTATGTAGAAGTAATGAGTTTGGAGTTTAGTATGAATCTGCATATCGAGTTGGAATTTACTTTAAATTGGAATAATTGCTTTACTCTAACTGTTCTTGTACAATTTTCCTGGCAATATTCAAATAGTGTAATTTTTTATCTTAATATATCTATAACCGGCTTTAGAAATTTTATTAAATTAAACTCGTAATTACTTGCGTTAGTCCAGTCATAGTTTTTATTAAAAATAACGATGTTAAAAACCTCTTAGAACTCTATCCAAGTGGGATTTTATGGAATCCATCATATGAAAATCCTTAAGAGATACTGCAAATTATGAGAATCGAAATAGTTAATTCTAGGAAAGCTCAGTAAGATTTAGAAACGCTGATTTTTACTGTTTAACATAAGAGTATTGGAAGAGTTTCTCCGACTCTCAGCCAAGAAATGTAGTCAGTGTTTGTTCCACTTCTTGATCCTCGAGATACTTCTTCGCCGCTCCGACATCGACGTCGTAACAATAAATGTTTGTCTACTGTTATATAATTTTGTTATTCGTTGTAACAATGCTGTATTTATAGTGTGATACATATTTTACTAGAGTTAATATGAGTAAATTATAACTACAATAAGCCCTGCTATTATTTGTGGCCTTCTCTATCACCACATCATCAAATTTAGTGATGGTTTAATTTGGTGATACAGTAATAATTAAAATTGGTATTACGTTCCAGAATCCAAGCTTGGTATCTAAAGGACATCTTGGATTCTATTATACAATTCTTTATTTAACGACAGGATAAGAGTACGCCACAAAGCGTATAATGTAATGGACAATCGATTAAAAAGAAAAGCAATTTTCTTTCCTTGATAGAGAATGATCAATATGTCAGTCTACATAAATATAGATTCAATGACGCATCACTTATGGATAAGCATGAATGTTCATCAAACGTATTCTTGCCTATGTACATGGTTAGGATATGTAAAAGCTCAGCCGCATGCCTATCATCAAACCTGACTGCCTGTGTATAAATAAAAATTTCATGCAAAATGTAAAGTCGACAGATGAAGTAGTTCCGAGATATTGTACAAATAGTTAGGCTATTGTGCTGTACAAGAGCCAGGACCTTATTAAAATCTTTCACGTCTTTCTGTACGATAATACTTAATGGACAGGTCCTGAAGACTTTAAACTAAGTACATAAGTTTCTCTTAGTAAAAAAAAAAAAAATTATTTTGGGGTGAAATAGTCTAAATTAAAGGTAAATATAAAATCTTAACATTCTTTCATGGTTCTTATTGGTAGCCATAATGAAAACGAGATAAAGCAAAGAATGGCCACACAAAGTATAATCATAAAACGTTTTTCAGCAGGATGCCAACATGTGTGATAAAGTTACGTTCTTGGTAAGATTTTCATTAAGTTCTGATGGGTGATCCAATACTTTGCATTATCTGTTTAATTTTTGATAAGGTTTTTTAGTAACTAACAATATGATTATGTTAAGAAATTGTTTTTAATATGACTTTTAAGATTTGTCATTCTGTATTCTATGATCTTGTATCATCTAAACCCATTTGTAGAACATAAGCTGAGAGTAAATTACCCGAAGTTACTGTTTACGATAGATTGTTTTATAGCCTACATTACAAATTCAATAAGTTCGTTTTGAATAGTTATGACTTTGGAGAAAGTGTTCAATTATTTGAGTACGTGATTGTACTCTACTGATTAAGAAACATTTTCTTGCGAGTTTATGTCCTGAAACCCATAGCATCTTATGTATGATGTCTGAGTGTGTTTTATATATTTAAATAAATTTTATTGAACTTCAAATTTGATACATTATTACGAACAATGGTGCTCATTAAATTGTAGTATATACAGTTTCTATGTTATAATAATTCAAAATAGTAGTATTATTTATTAACCCTCCAACCATTGTAGATTGTTGTTCGTCAAAATTTTGATAAACAAACATTCGCTTGTATAATCACTCATTACAGTATATTCCGGCAACGTATCGATTCGATTCATGCACCATTGGATTCGGAAAAAAAGCCTAAGGAATACTATAGTTTTATTCCTCTTTGTATTGTAGTTACAACGTACGAAGTTCGTAATTTGGAACGTAAAAGAAGATGATGCAATTCATTGTGACCGCCATGTTGTCGATGCCGTCTGAGTTGTTGATGTGACGAGTCGTGTTTATTAGTAAGTTTTAGTAGGTTTATTTGTGTTTTAGTGTTGTGTTTAGTGTGTGGTGAATTGTTAAATATTGCAGTAGTGCAAATAAATGTATTTTAGAATAAATAAATTTCTCGAAAATTTTTCGCAAGTTTTGAGTAATGACAAAATGAAACTTTTTTCGACTCTTCAAAAAAAAGTTATGGAATTTATTTTACTACTGCTGTATATTTTATTTTATTCTGAGTAATAAAATATGCAATATAACATGTATTGAAGTAAAACTGTATTAGTAAAACTTTTATTAGCAAACTCTTACATATACACCCTACTTTCACAATTTATGCGCATCGCTGCTTTTTGTTATATAGTGTTATTATAGTTTCATAAATTTGTATAATGCTTATGTGTTTCTGAAACTAGAATAAATTTGACACAAAATGGCGATCTCACTTTTATAGTTTTGTTACTATAACTTGGTTTGCTAGGTATGGTCCCCCCCAAACTAAAAAAAAAATGTAAATTTTGAATTTCATGGAGAAATATTTTTAGTAAACATTTTTTTAAGGCCAAATTTAAATACTAATATTATTATATGTTTAATTCTGAACACAAAAATATATACTTCTATACATATTACTTTTAATTTATATTTTTAATAAATTTTTTTTTAAACCCTTGCACGAGGCTCGAAAACATGCCGCCACTACAGGAAAAAAATGACCGCCAGTTGGAGGGTTAATAATAAGCATTACTAATTAAAAATACTACTAATTAAATATAATCAAAATCATAGATTCCTCTAAGTAAAGGTAGAAGGCCCAAAAACGTATTAGTTATTTATTCTCTAAAAAAAATGTTATAACGGTTAAGAATAATAATATACCATTTACTGAAATTACTTTAAATATGTGACATATATATTTTGATTTCAAAGAGGCCTTGTACGACCTGCTACTCCATAGCTGAAAAAATAATTAAAATAGGTTAAAATGGGTAAAAAAATATTTTAAGATTGATATAAATTAATTTTTATAGTTGTCATCTCGTATATTCTCAAAAAGTTGGATGGATTTTCATAAATCATTACAAGTTATTCTCATATGTTATGTTTTAAAATATCATCCATTTTGTCATTTAATTAGAGAGTCAATATTGTGAGAAACCATGAAAATATTTTCCATTAATACAGATAGATGCCGTAGTAACACTTTTAGTCTAATGGAGATAGCTTGCAAACTTATTTAGGTCATATTTAATAGAATTCGTCCAGGTTTGTCTAGAATAATAAAAAGGTATAGTTTTCACGGTCACTTATCGTTTACTTTTAAAATCTATCTAAAGTTACTGCCGTCCTAGAACCTTGCTTTTAAAACTTTTATTATCTCTTGATGACGACCGAATTACAAAGATATACCATGAAAATAGGTTTTGGTTTTTGATTGAAAGTTTCTATTTACTAAATATTGTGCTATGGTCAAGGTAAACATTTAAGGATATTGCAACTGCTATCATATTTTTGTGTATTATTTGACACTGGTCCTCGACCAAGACATGTGTTAGTAAGTACTATAATATTCTAATATAGATGTAGGTTTCAATCAGATGGAAATCCATCGTTTTCACCAGGAATTTTGACACTAAAGACTTACCGTTTGAATAAAGTGAATCCATTGTAACTTAAAAAAAAAAACATATTTTTAAATTCTCCAAAATTTTAGTGTTTTCGGGATAGCTTTTGATATAAAGATTGTAATTACTTAATGTAAAAACGAAAAATAACACTATAATGTTACTACTTATATTTTGAAAATATTTTTATACGGAAAGATACGAGATTTTGAATATATTGATACGAGGTTTTGAGATACAGGACCACTATCCTTTTTCTCTTCTAATCCGTTGTGCCCATCTCATAGATCCCCATTACCTGGGGGTTGGGGTTTTGTAGGAATGGAGATATACCGAGCTCAACGGTCTTGAATCCCGTTGCAGTACACTATACATCTTCTATATATACTATATGTACTGTATATAAAGAGAGACATCCTAACTGGATTACTGACTCATCAACACCTTATTAAAATTAAAGATACGACATGAAATTTGTTAAATATGTTTATAATATGACCTAGAGGTGCCCTAAGGAATGATCTTTCTCTAAGAGCTCAGTGTTTCACCGCATTGGCCTTTAAAATTGTGAAAATTCTAATAAGAAATTAATTGCTGCAAACTCGCTATTTATTGAGAAAACAATCCAAATGTCATTAACTGTTATAATTAAGGATCATAATATTATAAAATAATAATATTTTGAGTTACTTTATGTACCATTTTAAACTGATTTACATTTGTGGTATTGAAAGCAATGAGCAAGCATATAAAGTAACATTAATTCTTATTTCAATCTTTCTTTAATCGCTGTTGGAGCACATATATGTCATATAGATAATAACATTTAAAGTTTTAAAATAAAGTAAATTTATACTTTAAACTGTAAAGTTCCGTAACTATATAGCATGCAGTGCTTGATCATGGTAATGGAAATATTACAGATAAAGTTACTACCTAACTTTTGCTGCCGATGTAAACAACTGTATTAAATCCACGTAAGTAATTTTTTTTTGCAGAAGTAGGCTTTTTAGACGTGCGTTTTTATGTATCTTATTTATGAGAACATCAAATCAAACTTAGTAGTGGCACCAGAAATATCTTAGCTGGAAGTAAATTGCAATGGGTAAACTTAGACACTTTGTAACAGAATTAGGCTTTTTAGATCTGCGTTTGCGCGTGTGATTAGATATTTTCTTAAGTGGGAAAATAAATAAAAATGAACATTGGTGTCTAAAATCGATATTAACGTACGCTTAGAAATTGTTTATTGAAGAGGTTGATCTGCAGTGTACAAGTCTGCATGTAATTTTCTTGAATTATATCTTCCAATTTTCACTAGAACTGATTTGGAAAAAAGATATTTTGCAGTAGGGTTTTAGGATCTCCACACATTCAAACATCTCTCCAATTCTCCCACTGGCCAACATCACCACAACAGTAGAGTTCTAGGAATAATGTTTCGTAAATCATCTTGACGCCAAGTATTTAGGATTTAATACACATCTGAATAAGGCGTTAAGGAAAATGTAAATTTCTTTAAAATACCAGTAGCATTTATTTATAAAATTATGTATTCAAATGGCCCGGAATAGGGTCATACCAAACTATTAACATTACGTTTTAAAACACGTATGATCTCAAACTTTTGAATCTCCAGATACATCGTCGGCATTCAAAAGCAATAACAGGTTGTTGAAAAAGCATTAAGTTGTTTTTAATCCCTATTATAGTCCAAAATGGCTTTAGTGAAACGATCACCACAAAACACTACAAAATAAGATTTTAACCTCAAATACGTTTTAGCCCTTATCATAGAGATCATAATAGGAGATGATCATTTTAAAGCTATACGCATCCAAATGCTATTAAGTAATGTGTAGGCTGTACTTTTTGTTATTGTGTAACCAGATAACAAAAAAGTTCAGATATTTTATAAACTAAAAATATAAATGTCAAAAACAGTACTGGATGGGACTGCAATATCTCCAATTTCATAAGACTAAAATTGAACATAGTGTAAAATTGTTTTAGATCTAATATAGATTTGACAGGACTAATATCTTGATATCCGCTATTACAGCTAGATTCCTCTGCATTGTTTCTACGGCCATATAGCATATCTCTAATACAGTTATAATCAGTTTACAAATACATAATCAAGATTACTTTGATCCAAATATCTAAAAACAACTGAAAACAATATTTTTTTGTAATGATTGATGATACATGGTGTAACACCCTGAATTTTCTTACCTGTTGTTTAGAAATCTTACCTGCTGTAGCCAAGAGAGATTCTTCGAGGAACTGGAGAAAGTATATCAATAATTTAGACGGTTTGAATTTTTTGTATTTTTATGTCATCTTCGAGCGGTTTTTTTCTTATTCAGCAGTAAATTTGTATTCTTACAAAAATGCACAGAATTATTCTATATATCTTACTTTTCTACAAGCATAATATTGCCAACTAATCCAAGTGAAAGTGAAGTTGCCTGAAATTCATTGAATGCTCATTATATACAGAAAAATATGCTGACATAAGAGCCTCGGATGCAGTGTCAAAGAGATAGAGAGATAAGATATCAGCACGGTTACAGAGTGAAAGCGGTTGTATAAAACCCACATCACCGTCTCGGAAATCTTTTGATTAAAATGGAAATCTGGAAAATTCTTCAAACCGGTTAATTTGATTGATAAAAATGTCAAGAAAATAACTAATAGCTTTCCTGATCATTCGGGAAAAGTAAACTTGGTACAAGATCGTAATGATGATATCCAGGCTAAGTCATTCAATACTTAATGTAGCTTGTACCTGTGTGTATCGATTCAATCGTTAAAAAGTCTCTCACTAGGGAGACTATAACAAACCTGCCTGATAATATAGTGAGTAATAATAATCAATGAGTATTGATCATAATGATGATATCCAGGCTAAGTCATTCAATACTTAATGTAGCTTGTACCTGTGTGTATCGATTCAATCGTTAAAAAGTCTCTCACTAGGGAGACTATAACAAACCTGCCTGATAATACAGTGAGTAATAATAATCAATGAGTATTGATCATAATGATGAGATCCAGGCTAAGTCATTCAATACTTAATGTAGCTTGTACCTGTGTGTATCGATTCAATCGTTAAAAAGTCTCTCACTAGGGAGACTATAACAAACCTGCCTGATAATATAGTGAGTAATAATAATCAATGAGTATTTAAGGAGCCCTTTACCATGAAATTGTATCTCACTGTGTAAAATTTCTCTGAGAGTCTTACGATATACGCATTGAGAAAATTAGGACAAACTGAAGGATAATCCAATCATTTAAGGTTTTATCTGCGGAGAATTGCTAGTGAGCTTAATTATGGTATACACCTTCATTATGGCGTTTTAATAAAGATGTGAAAATTCGACATTGATATCGTGTCGGCATTTATAAGAGTCAAAAAGTTACGAAAATCAGTTTTTCACGAATATCTCACGACCAATGGCTTGAAGGTCAGTAAAGGTCACTGTAAAATTATTCCTCGTACGATTATATACGAGATGTTTCTTGCATTTTTCTTTAAATTCAAACGTTTTCGAGCTAGAGTGCCGAAAAAGCGAGTAAAATGCACTTACATAGAATATTATATACCGTATACATAAAAGGCGTGAACTATTGCTTTTTATCTATGTATTTAAGTTTTATTAAAACTTCTAACTTCTACTCGGGCGTTTTGTGACAAATATACTTATATTATAGAGGTTATAGAGGTGACCCTTATAACCTTTTTAGCCGGCACGATATCAATGTCGATTTTTTGATATAATGAAGGTATATAATAAAATTCAGCTCACTAGGAATTTTTCCGCAGATTGAGTTTTAAAAAACCTAAAATGACTGGACTAAGGAGGGTATAAGTGAGAGAAAAACAGAGAATTTTTGCTCCGGGTAGCACCTTCACGTATGCCTATACAGAAAACCAAATTAAATCTCTAATAACAATTTGAATAAGAGTTTAAAATATTTAAATTAGATATATACCCATTCCCACCTTGGGGTCACAATATCAAATAAAAATACAGATGAACCAGAGATACAAAATAGGATCAACTCAGCAAATAGATGTGTAGATGCATGCAATAGGATACTTTCAACCAAATCTCTCTCTCACAAAACTAAAACTAGAATATACAAAACAATTATATGTCCAGTGCTTTTGTACGGATCCGAAACGTGGAGGCTAAATAAGAAGGATGGGAAAAAGCTTCTAGTTTTCGAGAATAGAATTTTACGTAAAATTTATGGGCCATCATATGAACAAGGGGTATGGAGAAGAAAACATAATAGAGAAATCAGGGAGCTCTACAATAGTACGGATGTAATAGGAGAAATAAAGTGCAGAAGACTCCGTTGGGCAGGCCATGTTTTGAGAAGAGGAGAGGAATGCAAACTGAGGAGGGTAATGTACAGTAACCCAGAAGGAAGACGGCCCCGTGGGAGACCGAAAGTGAGATGGTGGAACCAGGTGAAGGCTGATATGGAGAAGATGGGCGCTTCAGAGGAAGATGCAGAGGACCGTTCAAGATGGAGGAGCTTTGTTAGTGCGGCTAAATATCACCTCCGATATAAATGGCCCTGGGAGTAAGTAAGTAAGGAGTAAGTATATACCCATTCTCAGTTGAATAATAATTAGTTTATAATAAGTTTATAAAAAGACCAAATTGTTTAATCGTAGTAAAAACGTGCATAAAATTTGGTACAAATAATAAAGGTTTCTTAAAATGTTTTACGTCAGCCAAACGTTATAGCTAAGTTACTGTTTACAATACTAAGTAAATTAAAATAATAACAATATATATTATCCAAAATCCTTGTTATGCTTTACATCATAGATCACCAGCAACGAACTTTGAACGATGGTTGAATATAATGTATCTTATATCATGTAACATAAGTAAAACATTTTAATGATTGAGTCAGTAGTAAACCAATGACTTTATTTAACCAACGTTAAGATTTTAGGATTCAACTGTAAATTTATTGAATAATATGAATAAAAATAAAATATAGCATTAACACGTCTTATCGTTATTGAATCCAGCCATATTTAATAGCTTAATCAACTTTTGAAATTATTTGCTTAAATGACAGATATTAGGCCGGCTTCATTAAAAGTTCAAAAATACAGGCAATTATATTCAATGTAATCTAAAGCAATACGATAATGAATTCTATTTAAATTTATGAGAAACGCCGTTCAATCGCACATAACATAACTACTACATCTAAACCGATTGCATTAAAACCTGACACGTTTGTTATTAGCATGCCCTTTACTGTATTTATTCTGCCAGATGGATGTACACATAGAACATTTTTATCTTTAAATTATAAATCTCTCATGATTAAATTCAATACGACATTGGTGCATAAACAACTTGTTGCAATAAAAAAACATGTACGTACTCACTCAGATATATCTAGCTCAAGTTATTTTACAAAATATGATTTATTTTCTTTAAAACATGCTTGGATATACATTTATATTGCCATCTAAACCGGTTTAAGAGAGTCACATAAACTTAATGACATAATGATAGTAATGGTAAATGCTCGTTTGATCAAAGTGGAAATAGGTTTTAATTAACGGCAGCGTGTGTTATAAGGAAATTATGAAATATTGCTCGGCAATATCAACTGTACTATGATAATTTAAACTGATTTATGTTTTAGTAAAGGCTACGTTGCTTTACCCACAATACGTGCATTTTTACCTTAAAGAGAAATATTTTCATTATACTCTAGTTTTAATAAAAATTATAATAAATATCCTCAGGTTTATAATGTATATGAAAGTATTATTAAAATAGTTATAAAGGTTTGTAATAGCAGCTTTGAAAGAAAGAAATATGGCAAGTAATATTTTACAGTAAAGAATGTTTTAAACATCGGCCATTAGACGGTGGGATGCTCGGTCCATTTTTCACCCTCAAGAAGCAGATGTGGCTTATCAACCCCAGGGGAGTAACCGCCCTTATTCTATTTTCTGTCTGGAAGATTAAACGACGAAACTGCACATTTAACTCCAAAAATATTACACTACCACAAATTTGAATTCCTAATACTGGAAGAAGTATTGTTATTAAATATCAAAATCAAGAGCTGTATTAATTAGTTGTTTTATTAACACAAGTTTTATACAATTGGGGGTTATATGTATTAAAATTGTGGGAAACAATCATTTCTAATTTAAAAAATAATTAGTAACAGAATACTACTTTTAACTTCTCATTGTCTTGTTGAATTGTGAATACTTCGTGGGAAAATTTATCGCATTCTTCCTTTGTTTAAATAAAAAAGGAGCTTTTTATAAATTAATATCTCATTTGAAGTTTTATAATATAACTATTCATATTGATAGCTGATAAGAAATAAGCCTATTGTACCACATATGACTATGGAAAATATATGTATATGTTATGTGTGTGTACACACACACACACACACACACACACACACACACACACACACACACACACACACACACACACACACACACATAAATATATATATAATATAATCCTTTTTAAATATATATGTCCCTAATTACATACAGAGTACTACATAGTGTTATGGTAATAAAACCAGTTATATTGTATTAAATCAATAATAATTACTAGCATTAACAGTTTAAACTGACTTTTGCATTAATAAATAATAAAATATTTTATCTCAAACCATAATAATTATTTTCTTTGAAGTATCAAAAGAGAGGATGGATGGAAATAATTTAAGTATATAGTACAGTATATTATATAAATATTTAATTACCATGACCTATCAATATAATTATATTGATATCAAATAATGTAACAAATTGAATTGAAAATTAAATTAGACCCGTGTCCTCAATACAATTAGTCGTTATTGTCGGCAAACACAGATACAGCATGACGGTGCCCGCAGCTGTCGCAATAATGGACAATATATTTGTTAGCATACAGTAATTCGATATCCAGTCGCAGTCAATGCATAAACTTATAATACAATAATTAGTATCGCAGTATACATTTTCCCTATGTTCCCTGTACGTCCCTATATTCAAATTATGTTAGATCAATGTTTGAACTATTACTAAGGGTATGGTTTTGATTCCGGGATTTATAGATAAAAAACGTAAGTGTAGTAGTTAACTTTTAAAAATATATGAAATGAATCTACACACAATTCTCAGTTTGTTCATCAATAACTTATTGATTCTGACAATAGTAATGCATTAAATGATAATATATTTGTTTTTAATTACATAAATTCATTCTCTTTTAAAATCAATAAACTTAGAGTGCGTGTTTATGATTTATAAGTCGGAATTTATTGGCTTTTCCATTACATTGTTTGTTTTGTAGACGCTGAGAAATGTTCTTAGTCACGTGACCTGGAAAGAAGGGGAGACCAGCTCTGCCCAGCCTCTCCAGTTAAAGTGGGCAGGAGATAAAACGTCTTTATATCCAGAACAGCAACAGTCTTTAACACTAAGACTAGATCCTTCAACAGTAATCCTCCGAAGGTGACTGAACCTATCGATTCACCATTCCATCCCAATATCTACCTTAGTACAAGATGAACATGGTAAGAAAATACCTTTGTCACAAACTAATACTCTGTTTTGCTCAACTTCTCGTTTGATGAATTAACACCTTTCAAGTACAAAAGCCCAAAACAATTACAGTTGATAGGTTTATCTTAAGTATTTTCCTTTTGTTGTTTGTTAAATAGCATATCCTTAGCGTGGTGCCAAAGTTTAGCTAGAAGCGGATAAGATGGGTTAACATAGTCATTTTACTTTGTTCATATCTAGGAGGCTCCCTTAACATTCAACTGTGTTTTACAATTATTTTCTAATTTTTCACCTATAAAATAATTTTATAGCGTTATCGGGCTTGATAATTTTTATGCTGCAAAAGTTCAGATGATATAATTTTACTGTGTTCAGCTTGGTTTGATAATAGCTGTAGCTCCTAAAGCACTAGTTCCATGAGTACGTGTCTTCCCTATTGCCGTGAGTGAAAGTGGAAATTCATCCGACTATAGATCTGAAAGTTTATTTCCCATTTTCTGAGATTTTTTTACATCTCTTTTTACATAAACAGACTAGGAGTACGTCAAACCAAACCAAGTTTTTATAGCCTCTTCAATGAATGAAATTACTTCAACTCAATTTAATTTCAGATAGTCCACAGCATATCATGATACTGCTCTTGGTGAAAATAATTATAATGACTAAACAGTCACGAAAGTAGTTAACATTTTCTAGAATGAAAATGTGCTCTACGGTTTTATCTAACGAGATATCTTTAGAACAACAGAGAATTACACCTAAAGATAATGAATTACATATTATAAGATAAAAGTACGCCACAAAACGTATCGTAACAGGCTTCTATGAGATTGCACTATTTCAAATATATAATACATTTTACTCTCGAGGCGCCCTGCGAACATGATACAGTAAGACAATCATACATTAAAGAAGTTGACATGAATATTATGCGCCGTAGAACCCTTTCTTGCATAAATGAAGATTCCTGCAAAATTTAAAGTCTACATATAAAATATCTCTCGTGATTTCATTAATATGGTCGTTCATTAAATTTGGGTTTTATATCAGTGTTTAAATAATTAAATTCCTTAAACTAAGTTACTGTAAAATTATTATTGTACTGGGATACTTGGACTACATATGTTGGTCACATGTTTGAGTCTCGTATGTAAATATTATATTTGCTTACAAAATTTATATATTATAATTTGTTTAGTTCTTTCACGATTGCCCTCGGTATTAAAATATTCGCTAATACTCAACTAAACCTTATAGAGTGATATAAACCATTATCATATACGGTGTTCATAAATATAACTTATGCTTTTTGCGCAATTTTAAGTATATCAGTCATGAATTTTTTCTAGCCCCACGAATGATAGTTTAAATTAATTAGTGAAAACATAAAAATTGTTCATAAAAACCTCGAATTTAAGAAGGTAAACTGCCGCCAAGTTACTGGTAAAATGAATAAAGAGACAAAATTAACCTATCCATCGTTCTGTGAGCTCTTATTAATTTTCCGGTAATAGCGGTTATTTTAATTAGCATGTCTACTCGTGCAAGAGGATCTACGTATATACTCTTCAGTGCACTCACTAACTAACTGTTTTAAAATTAACGCAGTTTATTGCATCTATTGAGTTTTTAACTTAAAATAGATGTAAGAATTAGTAAAAAAATTTCATAGGTTTAAATTAAAATTAAACCTTTGTCTAGTTTGTTCTAAATAAAAATATTTTCATTGATAAATACAGGCTAACATTTTCTACAAACTCGCACGTAAAATTTTAAATTGTTTTCAATATTTACCTGATATATTTGCCACTGAAAGGTTAGGTCGAAAAGCTAATAATTGTATTTTTACATTAATGTAATATTTTAAAGTTATTCAGGTGCAAATATTGTTTACTTACTGTATAATATTTTCACTTAAAGTTTTGGGAACAAAAACAGACACAAAATAGGACACTTTAAAAGTATAGATCTATTATATTCTGTTTATTGTTGTTGCGTACCGGTTTTTAAGCACACAACGCGTCATCTAAGTTGAGCCTCTAACTTTTTATCTTTTATCGTAAAGGCCGAGGTGACACATTCACGCTGTTGTTATCCAAGGTCTGCACAATGTCTGATAACCGTGATATTGAATCAATAATGCTACATTTATGCGTGAATGGTTCATAAAAGTCACTCAGGAATTGTCTACCAATTCCCTCATTTCAATGAAACTGTTAGGTATCGCTTATATTAAAAAATCAGTTTTGCATCTCTTTTACTCTTACTACACGACCTATAGTAATCACGTTCACAAGCAAATTCGCTGTTAGTATAATACTGCCAATGTCTATGGATGTGCGTCATAATTCCGTACATCTCCCCTTATTCGGGTTGTTAATAGTCGCACACAAGCCAGGGCCCATGAGTATTGTCCTCATAAGGCTTTAAAATGGGATCGGCCTATGCGGTTGGAAAATAACCAGTATATTTTTCTTTAAGTTCTGTTTTGTACTTTGATACTTCATGAAATAGTTTTATTCTTAGAACGAAACAAATTCAGACACTTCAATCTTAAGAATGAAGTCCAAAGTATATATCTGAAAGATTACAAAGTGATCAGCGTTGTTTCATAATGTAGGAAACAAGACCTGGAAAGAATACCGCAGTATAAACTAAACACATCTGATCATACAGCTTTCTCCTTAAATATGCTATTGTAAAAAGGTAATACATGACTTTACAGGTAATACGTCTTTTGTACTCCTGAAGACAAGTTCAGATAATGGATCAGTAAGAATTACTGTAAGGTGGGAAAATCCAAGGCAAACGCTTATTGTTTAGGACTATAGTGCAACCATTAAATATCATATAAACAACGATTTTAACAACATGTATTTGTGTAACTATTCTAATTCATTGTTCTCATTCTTGTATGTTTTATGAAATTGCCGCAACTGCTCATGTTTACACTTCTAAAATTGTTGTCACTGATATTTTAAAATGTTTTAAAAACGAATGTGTAATGTCTTAACTATTAATATTGTCACACGTAATTTAATTTTAAAAGTTCTCGGGTTCTAATGCGGACACGGTGATGGAATCTAGCCCAGGTTGCTGTAATAAAAATTCTCTCCTCGGTTGGCCAAATAAAACAATTTAGTTTATTGCGAAAACAATTTGAATTTTATTGCATAATTTAGAATCAGTTGAACAATTACAAATTTAGAACGGGAGAGAGAGCGAGAGAGCGATTTCACGCGAGCTTGACGCGTTCAAAACCCTGGCACGACTGCCACTCAGAACAACGAACTCCAGGGAGCAGCGTTGTTCCAGACGCTACCTCAGCAAATTCCTGCCTGTTTACCACCCAGTAAACTGCGCAGCTGCTCTGGGTATGGAAAATTACCAGGCTTACTGCTGACAGACTTGGACTTACAATTCATGTGCTGAATTAAAATATATATCTTCTCCACCTGCACTGCTTAACCTAATAAGTCTGGCTGCATATATTCATTACTCGTTACTACAATTAAATGTTATACTGAATAAAAATAAAATATATTACTGATGATTTAATATTTTAAATTGGCTGATTAAGACCGCATACGATGTTACCGGTCTGGTCTTAGAACTATATGCTGGGGTCGTCACACTCCCCCCACCTTAAAACCATACTTGTCCCCAAGTATGAGGAACCATCAGCCAGCAGCCAGAAGAAAAGTCTCTAATCTGCAGGGGAGGATCTCTGTCCTATCCTTTAGCAAGAAAATCTTAGTATATGTTCATTGATTACCATGCCAGCTGTCACTCAGTAGCCTCAACTAAATGAAATTTAAATAAACAATTGAGTTCCCTAAAAAGGCAGAAATTTCTTTTAATAAAAAAAAAGTATGCCAACGCGATACGTAATTCTTTAATTCGATCCGATCGCTCGCTCTCTTCTCAATGATTGAACACAAAAGATTTCAGGCTTACAACACATATATCATGGTATACTACGATACTAATTCAAGACCAGTCATTAACATCAGATAACCATTATCTCTAATGACCCAAATACGACTACCTAACCAGTAACACATTTAACGCAATACGTAGTACAAGGGAACTAACCAGTGCTTCTAACTTAATCTAAAATACTTAAACATTTCAAGTTGAACTACAACACAACTACATTCTATTAATCTGGTTGAGCACTCCAGGATAACTATGGTTTGATGGGTTTAATTTTAATGATTAAAAATATTAGTTGATAACATACCACATTTTGTAGAGCCTAATTAAATTTAAAATAATTATAAAGTGGTAGTCTTCTTTGTGAATTTTGAACGCTACTCCCCCATTCCTGGTTAGGCCTCGTGGGTTTTCACTCGGGGCCGGTTTCCTCAGTCACCCCTACTATGGATTATAATGGAGTTATCCTGAGTTAGTTCACTTGTACATCGACTATAACACAAAACCATTATAATATATACAGCCAACAAGTAGCATGTCATGAATGACATCAAACTTAACTAACAAAATAAATCGTTAAGAAACATCCTCAAGAACAGTACAAAAATTGTTAACATCTTAATTGTTCTTATTAAGCTACTAAGGCATCGACCAAACCATTACAGTACTACATTCCATAAGGGCCCTGACAAAAAGACTTAAAACTAGTGGCTCGACCCAGTTTAGTGGGTGGCCGTTACACTGTAAATGCGAGGGGGGTCTCTGGAAAAGCGGTTCAAAAACCTTTCATCTTTTAAAAAGTTTGCGTTGACGTTCTCCTGAACATCCAACAACGGGAGGACACATTCCTCACACTTCTCGACTTTCTTCAGTTTCATGGCAGAAACAACAACAAAAAAAAACTAAAACTAAAGGTTCCGCCCCCCACGCTTGGTTTTTAAGGGCATTGTGGACCTGGGGGCTCCCCAAGGTTTTCACCTCGCTTACCCCTGGAAACAGGGTAGCTCACCGAGACCTTCCTCCTACATTTCATTACATTCTACTGATGCCTTAGAGCTTAAAATTAACATAAGCCAAAAATGTTCATATAAAACTCACAATTCACTTAAAAGAAAACTAACAAACGAATTACAACTTTACTACTTCGGCCAGACTGGAGACGTTACACCGCTTAGTTGGTTGCGCAAGCCAACTAGGCAGTTGCGACAAGTTAGTCTAACAATTAATTATTGTTGAACGCATGGGTATCAAGCCAACAATGGGTTACACAGTCCAGAACTTTGGGGTAAAGGTAGGATCAGGGTTAAGGGTATGTTTGGATGGCCGGCAGGTCCTTCCTGTGCCCCATGTGGTTGTCTCACATGTTTATTTTACTTACGTTTTGTCAATCGCTTAAAATATTAGCCAATTATCGAATAATTTGGAAAATTATATCTCCAAGTCTGCCTGATCAAAACATAAGATCAGTTACACATTCCACAACACTACAATTTAACAAATTAAAATGTTACATCTAAAAACATGGTTACATCAACAATCACCAATCTAACATAACTACGAGTATATTCCTTAATACATCTTCCAGTGTCTCCTTTAACAACTGTCCCGTGTGCACACATCTCTCAACACAACTTGACTAGTCAACCACAATTAACACAAATCGATCATTCCTTACTCAAGTTCTTTGAAAGATTATTCTGTCACAGCATTAACACGAATGTCTGGAGCAATCGGTATGGAGTTTGCCAAGCAAAACTTCCTCACCATACCACAGTGAGTTGAGGGACTCACACTTATTCAGAGTGTCATTACTCACAGTTACAAAGCTTGTATCACGTCCCGCAGTCGCTCGAGATTAACAACTTCGACTGCCTCCACGTTCTGTTCAACATCGTTTATCTCTCCAGGGTTCACACCCTCTTGGTCTCCTTCAGGACTGTCTAGTGACGTCAGGCCTCTCACTTTTGCGAAGACCTCGGTCAGAGTGGCGGAGCGACGCTGTCGGCGACGGTTCCGGCGACTCGACCACCATGCCATCACAGGCATAACAAATCTGTAACACATGTACACAAGCATCAGGATTGACACTAACCCAAAACTACCAGCAGCTGCCACTTTTTGCAGCATAAAATCTTCGACCAAACAGAATGTGGGACTTCAGATGACGGACTACGTCCTCCGGACGGTACTCCTTAACACCTAATGTGCCCAGCCGTTCGTTCAGTAGTCCCCTGCAGGACTTTCACAGCCGTCTCCTGCTCAGAGCTAAACAGCTCCTTCTCCTCGCTTGTGTAAATTTCTTCCACATTTGGAAACACAATTTCACTTATCTGTTCTGAGAACACAGAGCTGCCGTGAATACGGGCAGGCACCTTGAATTCTTCAGAGACAACATCACACATATCAATTCCTCTAAATTCACCGACCCCCTTCACTACCGCAGAAGTTATATTCAGGGTCCCGTCACTAGTTAGACAGTTCAAAGTCAATCTGTGCTCCTCTGAGGCACTGTATATCCATCGGCTTGGAGTTTTGACAAGTACCGGGGACCTTAATCCCGATATTAATTTTCTACCACAGAGCCTCACTTGCTCGTAATGAAACATCTCAACCGCACAATTTGGTCTCTTGCTTACGCTTAACAGGACATTCGATAACGGGCAAACAATCAGTTGTTCCCCTCGACACTCTCGGTCGAACTCCAATTGGTTTGTACATCGAGTACATCAACCGATCCTTACTGATCAATAATTTTTGGGTACCAACTTCCCACTGGGTCCATACTTTGAGAGAGGCATCATACACCGGATAGATAATAATATCATATAATTGGAACATCTTATTATCGTTTGAAAGAGGCAACCTCATCACTACCCTTAAGGTGTGAATCGTTGTATAACTATGAACAACTACAGCAGAATAAAATTGATGAATATTTTCTAATTTAACAGGTGAATACAATTTAGTCGTTGGAGGTATAACCTTTTCAATTTCCTTCAAAATTCTTAGATACTCATGAGGTGTTTAGCAAGTTACTGTCAACCTTCCCAGCTGCTAAGCTCTCAATTGCTTGATGGAATTTTAGTTATCTTTTGTCTTGCACTACTTACTGTTTCTTTAGTATCCGAAAGCGCAGAACTTAACTTCAAATATTCAAAAAGAGTTTTTAACTGATAATGAGCAGCATTTGCTTGTGTGAAAATTTTAACCATTTGTTCATGCATATTAGAATGATATTCTTTCAATATAGAAATTACGTTATTTATTGTTTTTGCATGTGATACTATTTCCGCCTGCATATTTGCTAGAACAGTCACCTGCTCCTTAGCTTGATGCACTATTTCCTCGTTGGTGTTGTACAAATAATCCATTTTTCCGTCAATAATTTCTAAATCGCTATTCTCAAGTGTACCAAACAGAAACTTTAACACATGACCTCCTGCATCTACTAAACCTCGTTTTCCACGTCTTTGTGGTAACAGTTTTATTAGATCATCAATTTCATTTAGGTATTCACTAACTGACTGCTGTAATAGCACAAATTCGTAACGAAATCCGGCTTCCAATTGAATTAATGGAGAGTGTGAACTCATATTTTCATTAAGTAGATCTTCGAAAAATGTATTAAAATGATTCTTTACCTCAGTTACCAAGATACTTAGATTTCGGGATTCCTCTTCAATCTGCGTCAAGTTGTACTGCAACGTGACCCTCCAATGGCTGTCCGTCAGCAGCACATCTCTGCCTCCTTCAAATATGACCCCTTGCTGGAAGCAGCTTACTACTCCCAGGATTAGAAAAATCAATCCTAAAACAGAACTTCAAATTTATATCGAGTTTTACCTTTACAACACGAAATACCAGTCCCATAAGCATGTCAAGCACTTCCCACTTGTCAAAGCACCACCGATATAATTCCCAACTATGAAACATAGTCTTCGAGGCGTGCTGGCCTCCTTTTTACACGTGGCAACCTATTTCCCGTACGAGGTGTACCAACACTTGGTACAGGGATACCATCATCTGCTGATGGTGTTTCCCTCACCAATACAGATATTCGAGTCTGGAATCTCGATATCGCCAACATCGTCGTCAACGTGCACTTCCGGCACCTGGTTCACCTTGGTTCTACTCACGTACGGCTTTACTCGATTCACGTGAACCACGATTTCTCTACTTCTCACTTTCAAAACTAAATTCAACGACGATAACACCTTGACTATCCTGTAGGGACCCTTCCATAGTTTTTGACAGTTTCTTCACTCTGTGACGTCCGATACTCGGCACGTGCAGCAGAACGTACTGGCCTTCCTCGTACAACGACTCCTTCACTTTCTTGTTGTACTGCCTTTCATACTTGGCCCTGGCCAATGCCTTACGTCGCGCAGCAACTTCATGGGTTTCCTTTAACTTCGCGCGCAGAGTCTCTACATGATCACCAAATACCTCGTTATCTTCCGTGATAGTCAAGTCACCCTCCATAGGAGCTTCCATTTTTCGCCCAAACAACATTTCGTACGGCGAAAATCCCGTAGCCTCATGGCTTTGACTGTTATAAAGCCATAGTTATATATGGGAGATATTCATCCCAATCAGTCTGATGACGGTTCACAAAGTGACTAAGCATTTTGGCAATAGTCGCGTGTACTCTCTCTAGCCGACCATTACTCTGTGGGTGAAACCCTGTAGTCTGGATTTTCCTGATGTGCAAGAATTTGCACAACTGTTTGATCAGGTCAGAGGTAAAGTTTGCCCCTTGATCTGTAATCAAAGCCTTGGGAACACCAAACTTAGTAATCACTCTCTGCACTAGAGCTCGAGCCACCTGGTCTGCTGTTTGGTCAGGCAATGGTATAAATTCACAATACCGTGTGAAATGATCCATCACACTCAAGATGTACACGTTTCTCGACTCACTGATGGGCAAGGGCCCTACTATGTCGGCTGCCACTACTTCGAAAGGAACCTTGGGCTCGTTAAACAACGTTCCAAGGGGGGCCTTTGCCTTTCCATAGTTGGTTCGTTGACTACAACTGTGGCACGAACGCACATAGTCTAATACGTCCTTATCCATGCCCTTCCACCAGAATTTTGCCTTAATACGGTCTAACGTCTTAGCCACCGCTGCATGTCCCGTCGTTGGCAGGTCATGGTTCAACCTGATTACCTCACGAGTAAGAGATGAGGGGACCACAATCTTCTTGTCACCTCCGCTCACTCTGTACAGGATCTTTTCTGGGCTCAACTTAAAACACTTGGCCTTCCTTAACTCTTGACAATGAGGATCATTCTTTTGATGCTCACGCAGTGTGGCAAGGTCAACCACAGGGAGCTCGTCCCTGCGAGTAGCTGCGCACATAGCTCTACTGAGAGCATCAGCGTTGGTATGTCTCTTTCCCGGCTTGTGTTCCACGGTGTAAGTGAACTCAGCAAGCCTCAGCGCCCACCTCATTAGTCTACTACTTGGATCTTTCAAAGATAACATCCACTTTAGTGCTGCGTGATCTGTCACAGCCTTAAATTCACGGCCTAACAAATAACATCTAAAATACTTTGTAGCCCATACTAAACCTAGCAGTTCTCTTTCGGTCGTAGAATAATTCCTTTCAGCAGGAAAAAGAGTGCGAGAAGCGTACGCGACTGGATGTTCTTCTCCATCTACTTCTTGGGACAATACAGCCCCTAGAGCGTCAATACTGGCATCAGTAGCCAAGGTGAACGGCTTACTGAAATCGGGGAAGACCAACACTGGTGATGAGACTAGCTTCTGTTTAAGTGTCTCAAACGCAGTTTGGCACTCTTGATCCCAATCGAACTCCTTCCCTTGCTTGGTCAAGTCAAAAAGAGGTTTCCCAATGGCAGCAAAGCCTTCTATGAACCGGCGGTAATATCCGGCCAAACCTAAAAAGGACCGTAACATCTTTTACAGTCTTAGGTACAGGGAATCCCTCTACAGCCTTAACCTTTCCTGGGTCGGGTTCTACACCATGGCCAGTTATTACATGACCCAGGTAGTTAACCTCGCCTACTGCAAATTTACATTTACTGAGTTGCACGCTCAAATTCACATCACGTAGCTTACTCAACACTTCACTCAAATGCGACAAATGCGAAGCCAAATCTTTCGAGAACAAGATAATATCGTCCAGATACACTAAACACTTTTCCCCTTTTAATCCCATAAGAACTGAATCCATCAGGCGCTGAAATGTTGCAGGCGCCGTAGACAGTCCAAAGGGCATACGTAGATATTCATAGTGACCTCCTGGCACATTAAAGGCAGTTTTCGGTCGACTTTCCTCATCTACCATAATCTGATGATAACCACTTCTCAAGTCAAGTGTAGTATACATGGTACAACCTCCCAGCGAGTCAAGTGTCTCAGCGATGTTGGGTAGAGGATATACATCAGGTACAGTCACAGCGTTGACTGCTCTAAAGTCTACGCAGAAACGATATTTCTTACTGCCATCCACAGATTTCTTCGGGACGATGACTACAGGCGACGCCCACGGGCTATGACTAGGAGTTATTATTCCCTTGTCCAGTTGGTCTTTAATCAACTCATCCACTATGGGTTTCTGATGAAAATGGAACCCGATAAGCTTTCTTATAAATCGGCGCAGCATTTCCCGTATGGATAACGTGTTTTACGGCCGATGTGCATTGCAGAGGCTGGGCCTCACTATGCGCAAACACGTCCCTGTATTCCTCTAGTACTCTTTTAACCTCTTGTCGCTCGGGTAGTCTCAAATGGCTAAGTTTTTCATCTACAACATTTATCAAACAATTCGTATTCTTTGATAGCTAGTCCTACTCGCTTCGTTGTCACATCTACATCATCCAAGATGGTCTTCCGCATCAACTCTGCGAGTTTCAGCTTTCCCTCTTCATTGAGGTGTAGCCCATGCTTGGTATACAAGCGCCTAGCAAACCTTCCTCGCATCTCACAGAAGGACATCCTTCCCCGTCCCTCCGAATTGGTTCTTTTTACGAAGGACCTAAGTAGATCATTCGCTCTCTTCAGATCTCCTATTACATTCTTGTCGAACCTATCAGGAATTCCCATAACTACAATGCGAGCATCCCACTTATTAGGTATTGCTTGAAAGGCTTGTTTGTAGGGTGCGCGAGTAAGGAGCACCTCTATCCACGTCATTAGTTCCTGCCATCACCAGTACCGTATCACCCTGAGTCAGCTGTGCAATCTCTCTTTTAAGATTACCCATCGCATCTTTAAGCTTACCATTAGGTACAAACCACGAACTGAGCTCAAAGTTCCCTGGCAACCTCTCTTCCAATAACTGCTGAATTCCGCGACCGTGACTATCCGCTATCAAGACTATCTTACGTTTGACCTTATCTATCGTATCGTTACTAACTGATTCCACTATTCCAAATTTAGAATTTACCGTAAGGGATACTTCTTCTCCACTTACATTCACAGCCTTCGCCCAACATTTATTGTTCACTATTTTAGTTAATACTCGTGCCAAATACACGCCCTGTATGGTAAGACCCACTGGTTCGACCACTACATCCGAACCCTCCAGATTATCATTAGTCGTAGATCCAAATTTGCTTAACTTCAACTGAACCAGTTTCTCACACTCCGCGCGGGTATTGTGACATCTTTTGCGTTATACACGTAATTCTCTATACAACTGTCCTGGCGTTTAGCCACTCGGACAACCTCAGGTGTCGTAGTAGGGGCCTGTGCCTTTTTGTGGCGCGGGCGCAACTACTTGCCTACCTGAATCGGGGACACTCTCACCCCTGTGCAACCGATTTAACCAAATGTCATTTCCAGACATACGGAGAACACCTTCCGTGATGTCTATCGATGCACTTCCCTCTTTCAGAATATCACAACCTAACACGGCTAAATACCCACGGGGTAGGTTACTCACAACAAAGTTCCCTTTCACCGGCACACCCGGTTTTAACATCAAAGTCACTTTTTGTCTGCCGTAAATCTTCAGAGTTCGTCCTGAAATTCCCCGGATAATCAAGTCAGGCTTTGTCATCGGAGCTACAGCGGCTCCACGTTTGATGAGCGACACCTGAGCACCGGTATCAATTAATATCTTTCCCTCGGCATTATCCACACGCCCCATGGCAACTAGTTCCTCGGCTAAATCTTTCACAACCGGAACTATTCGTATTTCTTTATCTACTCGGGCGGTTTCACGACTCTTAACTAAGGCTCCCTACTCTAGGTTCACAAGTGTTCTTTCCAGTCGTTTACATTTCTTTTCGTCGCCTTGGCCTGCGGTTGTGGCTCATTTACTCTCGGGGACGGGTGGCGGCGACTCCACTGGCCCCTGCCCCGTTTCCCGACTGACTAGCACTAGGAGTGCTGGTTGGAAGTTTTACGCGACAATCCTTTTGTCTGTGCCCTGGCTTATTACATCGCCAGCACCTCGAGTCATTACTGGGTCTACTAAATCCCCTATTGTCCCGACACTCACGAGACGTGTGCCCCGGATTATGGCACCGATAACAAACAAGGTCAGTTTGAAAAACCTTCCGTTCATCTGTAGCGCGAGACGGATCTTTCGATTGCTTCAAAATGTGATCAATTGCCACCGCTGTAGTGACGGCTTCTCGGATGTTAGTAGGGAATTTTAGTCTCGTCTGATCACCAACGTGTCCAATAAGACCTCGGGTAAAAGCATCCAAAGCTCTACGATCGGCTTCTTCCCTTAGTGCAGCATTAACTTCTGGATTTGCAGTGACTCGCACTGTCTTTTCATTTAATGTCCGCACTCGATCAGCAAAAGCTTCAATCGTTTTCATCACCCCTCCGTTGCTGTATTACAGACAACTGCTGGAAGTAACAATCTTTCGGAGCTTTGTCACTAAACCGTTGTGTCAAAACTTCTTTAAATCCCGCATAAGTACTCAACCGGCCTTGATCCTCCGATCGAATAAAACTCAAGGCGGTTCCAGCCAATCTCAATTTAGCAACCCTTAATTTTTCGTCGTTTCCCCAATGACTTAATTCACCGACATTGTCGATACTTTCAAAGAAGT
Source organism: Homalodisca vitripennis (assembly GCF_021130785.1). Taxonomy (NCBI): domain Eukaryota; kingdom Metazoa; phylum Arthropoda; class Insecta; order Hemiptera; family Cicadellidae; genus Homalodisca; species Homalodisca vitripennis. The sequence goes on along the minus strand of NC_060210.1, from coordinate 193,612,255 downwards.
GGAGAACAGCCTCCGGCTTTCCTCCATCAAAGGGAGTGATCGAGCCTACCATGTCGAACGTAGGTCGTTCTGTATGACCTCGCAAAGTTTCCTCCAACATGGTGTTCAGGTGGTCACTTCGATCCAACCTAGCATGACCAAGAGTCTCCAACCGTTCAGTTACCGCATCAATGGCTTCCTGGAGGTCCATTTCTTGCCCTCCAATACTAACGCGACCAGCCATTGTCAATCAGTTCAGGCACACTTACTTTCAAAAAGTGGACAAGTCCCAACTTAGTTTTCCAAAAATAATTTTAAAAGATTTTTCTCAATTAAATTTTCAATTAAATAATTATGTGCTCTCTCCCGTTTGTGAAAAGTAATTAAAATCAAGAAATAATTTTAATTTATCGACTTGCAATCAATCAATCAACTTTCAATTCGGCTCTAATCAATCCACTTTTTGTCTAAAGTCCTGAACACTAATCAAATACGAAGTTACACCACGATTTATTCTAAGTCAAGACAACCTACTATGTCTGAGCAAAGAATAATTCCAATATTTCAATATTTACTTTTCCTTCAAATTACCCAAAAAATATTTAAAATACCTTTTTACCTATCACTCAATTCATCATACAATTCATCACGAATGTCGAAACCTATTCCACAAAATTTAATCTTCTTTCTTCGTGCCTGTAAATAAACTTAGCAAACTAACTCAATCAGGGTTTGCTGGTTCCACCACGGACGAGAGGAAGAATTTAAACCATAATAAAAAAATCAAAAGTCAAAACTTTAAAGTTAATCAAAGTTTAAAGTTTAATTACAATTTAACTATCATCAGATGAACAAGTTCCCAAAGTTTCAACAAAATATAACCAAGTCCAACGTTAATTCTTCAAAAATATTTAAATTTATAATTTATTTCACTTCCCTTTAATGACTACTACCCCTTATCTTCCTTCTCTCACAACGTGGTTAGCCTCCTGCCCTGTACCGGTACCTTTGAGTTAGCCTAACCAAGTCAGAAAGGTTAGGTTATCAACTAATTTGTATAATTAAGTTAGTTTTAGAAGCAGTTAATTTAGGTTAATCAGGTTTTAACTACCAGTTAAATCAGTACATTAAAACCTTAGAGTGTACGTTTATTTTTGATCAATATCAGGTATAAGAATTGAATTACTGAGGGACTAGTCCAATCAAAACAAAGTACTACCGAATAACTACTCAATTATTCGCAACTACCGAAATAACGATTGTCGAGATTCAAGTAATCGACAACCGAATGCCTAACAAAGAATATAACTAGTTAGTAATGTCGAATGGAATTGTGGGAGCTTACAAGTATGGCGGACTATTAGCGTCTATTGTTCTCAGCCAATATGGCGTCCTCTATTACAAGTATTACTTTAAAATTCAATAAAAATTATAAAAATCAATCAAAAAAAGTTTTCAATTAGTTTTAAATTTAAAACATTAAATTACCTTTGACTTAGTCACCTCGTGATTTCAACAATTTCAAATATTACGTTTTATAAACAGTTTTCTAGGCTAGCATTATTCTACGGGCAGAATAAAAATTACTTACCCATCATCCTTGTCCCGGCTTCTTTGCACCAACTTTTCGATTTCTTCAACGAAACAAAGAAACACTAATTTATTTTTAGAAAGACGAACCGACCGACAGAACCAACTGACACAACCCCACACCTGACACCAAATATGTGGCGTGACGACCACACACGTAATTTAATTTTAAAAGTTCTCGGGTTCTAATGCGGACACGGTGATGGAATCTAGCCCAGGTTGCTGTAATAAAAATTCTCTCCTCGGTTTGGCCAAATAAAACAATTTAGTTTATTGCGAAAACAATTTGAATTTTATTGCATAATTTAGAATCAGTTGAACAATTACAAATTTAGAACGGGAGAGAGAGCGAGAGAGCGATTTCACGCGAGCTTGACGCGTTCAAAACCCTGGCACGACTGCCACTCAGAACAACGAACTCCAGGGAGCAGCGTTGTTCCAGACGCTACCTCAGCAAATTCCTGCCTGTTTACCACCCAGTAACTGCGCAGCTGCTCTGGGTATGGAAAATTACCAGGCTTACTGCTGACAGACTTGGACTTACAATTCATGTGCTGAATTAAAATTATATATCTTCTCCACCTGCACTGCTTAACCTAATAAGTCTGGCTGCATATATTCATTACTCGTTACTACAATTAAATGTTATACTGAATAAAAATAAAATATATTACTGATGATTTAATATTTTAAATTGGCTGATTAAGACCGCATACGATGTTACCGGTCTGGTCTTAGAACTATATGCTGGGGTCGTCACATAATCTACTAATTTTTTTCAAACAATCTTATGTATAACAAGGTTATGTGCCTTGCTTTCCACCTCCCTATGTGACTCAAATCTGTCACCTGCGTAGCAGAGTCGCTGAAATCTGCAACTAATTAGCTACCATTCAGCATTCAAATTTGAAAAATTATACATTTTGAGGTAGTGTGAATGGTCTCATGAAACTTTGAAAGTTTGAAAATGGGGAGGTGGAGAGCAAGGCACATAACCTTGTTAAACGAACGATCTCTCCATAACAGTAATGTCAAATATTAGTCACTCTTATGTACTGTAATCATAAGTTTAACTCAATTTAATTTTTATTTTCTGTAAACCAAGCTTCTTATTTCACCAGGTATCTTGCTAATGTACTTAACACCAATATTGCACGTGATTTGACCATGGGTCTACAATAACTTCTGAATGCTTTTGTACTATAACTTGTTTCCCGAGGGACTTCTCCAATTCAGAGCTAACAAAACGTAGTCAGTGTTTGTTTCCCTTCTTGACCCTCGGGGTTTAGCCTCGCCGTTCCAACCTCTACGTTGTAACAATAACTTTTTACACTTTCAAAATTTTTATATTTTCTTTCATAACGACTCAGCTAGACCCATTTTTTAGTCTTTATTGTATGTAAAACATCATCAGTTATTATCTGTTGTACTATTAACAGTACGTCTTACGATGTTACTAATTCTAATAAATTAAAATCAAAAAGACCCATGGTTAAAGATTTTAATATATTCCATTAGAATTCCCCCAAAGAAAAAACTTAAAACGTGGTTCAAAGAGATTATATATAATGTAAACAAGGACAAAGTAACTTCCAAATAACTTTAAAACTAACTGTATACAGAATACTTTTACTAATGTTTTACAATGGAAGTTATTTGTTAATTATTATAGATTTAGCTAGAACATCCAAAAAAGTAAATGTTTTTATGATTGAGCGATAAAGAATAAACTGAAATAGTTTAAAAAGATGTATATTTTTGATATGTACATTAATTTTAAGATTAATTTCCATACATAGGAGCAACTTGTAAAAATTATCACAAATAATTCATATATTGAAATATTATTCTAAGAAAAATTGTGTTTGCAATTCTTTGTTTTTTTTATTATACATAGTAATCTGAATTACTGCAATCCACGTGGAGAAAACAGCAAGACATATTTCGATCGGGGCTGTCATCTCCAATTATACAAATAAAATGTATTACCTTTGATTGTGGTTAATATGTAATAATGTTTTATGCAACGACTCTCTAATTGTTATTGACGTTGTTTCATCTCTCAAAATTATTAAAACTAATTTATGGAAAACACACACACACACACACATACATCATAAAGTTTTATGCTCTTCCGTCCGTCTTTTATGAGTTTTCATACTCACATACTTGCTGTACCACGTTTTAAACTTTAGAATATATGAATTTTTTATTAATTTTTATATTATATTACGCGGTAAAATCACGCCACATAACATGTTTCGTAAACAGGCTTCTCTGAACTTGCATCATAAATTTCAAGTGTTCAGATGAAATCATTCTAGAGGCATGTTACGGATAGTTGTTGCGTAAAAGCTCAGCTAAATCCCACAGAAGAATAGGCCCAACGTCAAAATCGATGTAGCTTATATAAAATTGAAGTTTCACAGAAAATTTAAATCTATATATAGGTCAGTTCATTATAGATATATCGTGCGAACAGACAAGAGAGAAATTTTGCAAGCCTCCTGAGTAATTAACGCTCAGCCAATTATCATTCAAATAGAAAACGTTCTAAAGATAAACCCAGAACACAGTCATTTTGACTTTGAATTGTAATTGTTTGCACATATCAGGGTGTATTATCTAATTCTGGTTCAAGCATTTGGAATTGGTAGCTTTTAAATTTGGAAATCACAACTAGTACCAGTAAACCCAACAATTAATTAACACTTTTCCTCCTTGGAACTCTACAGTATTGAATGGTTGTTGCAGATGATCAAGGCAAAGGATTATAGATTATATGCTCATTACGATTCGTAATAGGATACATTTTACTAGGAATTTCAATGTCCACAAAACTAATTTTGCAAAAGATATTTGAGTAAGCTCTGAACTTTTTATATAGTATAAAGACACGAAATTAGGTGGTATATAATTTTGTTCTTTCACGAAAAACGCTAATGGTTTGGTAATTTAATTGAATCTTTCAAGAAGGCGCTGTGTGTTTACCTCAGTGAACACGCTAACAAGCTGTTTTATAATTGTTGTCTCCTTTTAGAGACACATATTTTAGTTCATATATTGATCCGTTTTACAAACTTCCATTGTATCAGGGAAACATATTTCTTAGAAGGATTTGTGACAATAGTGTCTGAGTTATATTTATCCCACTCTGGCATAACAGATTGATCTAGTACTCGGTGTTAGGTTTTAATTAAACATTTGTTACAATAATTTTAAGATTATTATAAATATTTCATCGGATATTATTAAGTTTAATTTTTTCATATTTTCATGCAAAATTTACCGCTTTTGAATTTTTAACATATAAACACTAATACAGTAGGAAATATACATGTTTATGGGTTTTATAGTTTAATTTAAGAAGTCTACACTTTACCATTGTTGTAAACACAGATTTGTTTGGAAAAAACCACCGAGAAGGTTGCAATATGAGATAAGGTATTGTGGAGTCTGAAACTAAAACAAGTTAGATCATCTTTACTTGCGCTCGTTTCGCTAAATTCATAATGTCTGGATGGTACTTCATTAAGGTCATACTAGGATAGATAAAAACAACTCACGTTAGCAGTTGTTTAGTAAACAAATCAGTTTTTGACTGTGAGTATCAATTCAACCAGGAATTTAATTACAAAGGGAATATAAAAATTTCCGAATAATTGGCGAAGTATTCTATTATATTGTCAGATTGCTTGCTAATGTAAATACGATATGTCCATCAACCTTTTAATTTTCAATCTGAGGCACAAAAGATACACATATTGCAATGGTGCTTGTAAGCATCAACCACTAAGATTTTAATTTAAAAGAGCTAGATTTTGTAAATGTACTGAAATAAAACTTAATTTAATAAAATTAACATCTAAGTTTACCGGTTCATACGGTGCCTAAACATGCTTAAAATAATACAACCTTGAAACTTAAAAGATGGTAACGACACCAGCCGCGTAAGCCTAATTATTGAGTATCAACAATTTTGATATCAGAGAATTTAGATCATACGGAGGGTGGGGTCCAATACTACGAGAGTTTGAAAAAAAACTTTAAACTCACTTTGATGATGAATTGAAATTTGGATTTGTGGATAGGCTGAAGTCTCCAACAACTCGTATCATAGCTCTGGCATTCTTATAGTTATCTATCCATATGAATATAAACACAATTTTTTATTCTACGAGTCTTCTATACAAAATATGGTAATATATAATCATTTGACTAGTAATGCAATCACAAATCCAGGATTTATTAAAACTTTTTTATAAGATCGTTTAATTTAAAAATGTAATTCTTTTCACAATTAACTTTTATAAAGATGTAACCAAGAAGAGCGAAACAAGTTAGCAAACACGGCCCTGTATCCACGGAGCGTTTTTTTGTCTCTTCAACATGTTTATCTGTTACGTTGAAACTGAAAGATAAAATACTCATATGAACGTTGTACACCGTCAAACATGCTAGCCGAAATAGTATGTGGCATTTATAGTAACTAAATAACAATTTATGGATTATCCATGTTTTGGAAAACAGTATTGTCCAATATCTTGGTTATATATCAATCATAAGAATTTACTACACTGGTTATAATTATTGGTTTTCTATTTAAACAGTAGCGTCAGTCAATTTAAGGTAATGATAGAATCGCATTTCACTGTTAAACTTGCTATTCAATTAATGTTAAGTATCTTTCAATATGCTTTTAATCAGAAATAACTCTAAGATTCAGCTAATTAGGAATTTTATAACAGTGAATAGTCCCAGGGGTATTTTTACAGTTCCTCAGTATTTTTGGCTAAAAATATTTGTGCATATATATAACGTTTTATAATTTCTTTTTATTCAAAATGTTATTGTAAAGTTTTGATTTATATTTTGATTAATAACTAAGTGATGACTCCAAATAAGTACGAAATTGGTTTTAAAAACTAAATAAACTATAAAGAAAGAAATATTATTTTGGGAAATGCAACAGCAAAACACTGTACTGGTCGGTTTTAGCGACAATTTACGTCCCACTGTATCATATATCTCCCTCCATCTTCCTTAGAGTAAGATGTTTCAGGACCTGCCAGCCGATGTGATGAATCATGATGTAATATCAGTCACACAGCTTGTGAACATGGATGTAATCTCTATGTTCAAGGGATAAATATGAAGCTCTTATATATGTACTATTCAAGTCCAATGTTTGAAAAGATTAATTTATTTGGAAATATTTTGTTTTTAAACTTAATTATTAGTTTTAATTACGTAAATATTTTATAATTTGTTTTATTGTAAAGGTTTATATTTCCATCTCTCTTATCGGTTACCTTTTTCAGGTTGTGAATGTTACAGTTTGCAAAATAACCTATTTAAAAGTTTTAACGTCAATACTCTTTACTCTCAATAGTTGGCTATCGCATCATAAGGTTCGACCTCTCATAATATGATATTTATCTATACGATCTGATCATAAAATCTGATATGATGTTGCATTCCTTTTGTTTGAACCAAATTCAGCCTTAGACTTCCCTGCCATTTTTTTTTTTTGTTTTCGTCAGAGCTTTACGTACGTATAAGAAGTTAAGCTCAACAAATTGACATACTGTAATATTTTTTCCTTGTACTAAGTTGCTAGTCAAGAGTAGTACTCAAGATGTTCTAAGTTTAGCTCCTTGACACTTCCTTCTATTTCAGGAACTCCGACAACACTTCATAACCAACAAACTCCTTTAACGTATCTGACAATTTGAAGCCATGGTTACCAACATCTTGATCACACGTTTATTCATGACAATAAAAGTATTTAATTACTCTGTCAATGTAAATTTATTGGCATTGGATTGTTAGGGAAGTGTATCTCGCTAGTGGCTGGAAAATTTAATTTTTGCCTGTATTATATCTCGAAAACGAACTAACCTAAAGACTTAAAATTTGAATGAAGGTTCATTTTATAAAACCTAAGATGGTGCATTTCGATCCATAGGATTTCGCTCATTTTTAGCAAATATTTATACATTATGGTAGCGGTAAATAGAAGAATACAGTAATTTAAAAGCAAAACTACTGTCTTAATTGATTTTATCATGTAATATTAACAAATATTTCCCAATCATTCCAACATATATAACAATAATTTACTTGGAGATCCTTATCATTTATACACTGATATAAAACCTTAATATAATGTGTGGTACGGTATATCAGGAAATATTTCATCTGTACATAAATAACAGTAAGTTCTATGACGGTGCCAAAACATAGAACTTGGCTGCGTCACCGAAATTCATCACAATAGGGTAAGACAGTTTCTCTTTTGTTTCACAAGGATGTACAAATTTATTTACCGTTTGATAATATGTAGTTCTATCTGAACTTAATATATAGACTGGAAATTTTGCGTTGAACCTCTTCAACTCCTGTTACATGACACTTGCACTCAAACCCTGTATTTGTTTAAAGTGGCTACAACTTTAACTATATGGCTTGCAGATTTTTTATTTTAGTCATGTCAAGTTTTGCAAATGAAACTTTTACCTCCTAAACGATATAATTGAAGTAAAATATAGAAAATAATATAATATAATATAAAAAAATATATAAAACAGAAAAATACCTCAAACGAATCGTATATATTTTCTCAATAGGTCTTATTGTCTCAGGACTGTTGTTCTATACTCACAATCCAGTATTGAATCTAGATATACTGTGGTTCTGTAATATATAGCAGTAGCGTGATAGTGAACTGTAACACAAGGTTTGCAGTAAACCTCGGTTGTACAGAACTCTCGGATCTAGAACATTTTGATAAAAACTCCTTCAAGTCTGGCGAGGGAGAAGAAGTATATATTTCTCTCTGCACGCGAGGATATCCAAGTGAGGTCCTGCCGTATCTCTTGTTTGAAACAGTAAAAAAAACCAAAGTTATTTTTTTACTTTTAAATTGTATAAATAGGCTCTAAATATATATATATATATATATATATATATATATAATATATTTTCAAAATTGTATTAATGTTATAAATGGACCTTATTTATGTTTTCATGTTTGAACATTTCGTCGTAGAATTACAGTACCTTCATATGAAATTTATATAATTAGTAAACTGAAATTAGTAAACTTTCTAAAGAGTAGGAATTTATAAAATTATTTTAGTTATTGACCCCATGAGGGTAAAATTTTAAATATGTTAAACACGATATTTATTTATTTATGAAACAATTCATATACATGTTGAACCCTATTTGACAGCAGAAAATATAAATATTGAGGGATATTTAGAAACATATTGCCTCTTTAAATATATGTATTCTAACGCAAAAGTAACATTGTGAATTTAACAATTCTTCATCGTTTCAAAACTAAAGGTTTGTTGCAATAACTATAAAATATAAGGACTTCAATTACTTTCAAAAGGATGCAGGTTACCATTCGACGGTAATCAAATAATAAGTTAGAAAATACTTTATAAGATATCTCTAGTACATTAAAAATAAATCTTTATTAAGAACAATGAAAACTGGCAATTCTATATACACAGCTTAAGGTTTCTTCATTGAACCCATATTCCGTGATAAAAGCCCTAAATAACAATACGGGTACCGTTCCAGTGGAAGTCAATAACAGCGATAAAGCAGATTATTGTCCTGCTGGTCACCATTAACAGCGGTAGTGATCCCTCCCTCAACATTACTACATGGAATGGCTGTAACGTTCACCCATCTTGGCTCCGGTGGTATTGAAAGATGAGATCTTTGGTCTCATTAACGGTGCTACCAATTTTATTATTTTAACTAGTTACTACCAGTAATATGTTGTTGAAATATATTTATTCTTTGATGTGGAGCCAAATTTCCAACTTGGAAATGAAATCTTTAGATGAGTCAAACGATATGAGTATAAAGAGAACCAATATAAATCTTCTATTATAAAAATTGTTCTATTATAAATCTTTAATTAACACGGTATAGATACAAATGTAAAAAATAATGTAAAAAAATGTATGGAAACTATGATATATGAGCAAGAAAAAGCAATAAATAAATATATTTATTTATAATTGCCCCAAACGCATATGAGCTCCAAATTTATCCTGACCTACTTTGAATCGACGGAATAAAAATTACGTTATCTTACCAAACGTTTCGGTATTAATAGTTTAATTATGTAAATACTGTTTCAATGCTGGTGATATATCACTTTAGTTAAGTACGTTTTTCTAAATAAATAAAGCGATAGTATAAAAGCATTTTTAGGCTATAATTAAAGGTGCAATACTGCACCTTACTGAGAAGTAGAGAAGTAGGGACCTGGTATGGAAGGGAAACGGAAATCAAATAGAAAGTTCTAATATTGAAAGACGTGTCTAAATTAAAAATAGTAATTTCATAAAGGTTATTGTTTAACATCAAAGCTATGAATGCGTATATTATAATATATAATATGTTCAACACATACTATGTACGTTTCAACTTTAAAGTACATGTAATGGAAGAAAAGTTATTTTTGTAAGAGTAATTTCACCCTTACAATTGTAATACTATAATGAAGTGGTACTTAATCTTTTACTTTTCGTCTCTTATTCATCGTTTCCCGTACATATTAACAATGTTAAATAATCTAGTTATTGTGGTTACAAGATTATTCTAATTAGTTAGCTAATTTAGAGCTTAGATGAAGTCACTGTAATTCTGTTAGGCGTCCACACAGTTGCTATAATAATGATTTTGTACAGGAGGCTTTAAGGGGAGGCGGTACCCCAGAAAAATATTTTTTTCACATTTTTTTTTATTTTTTTAAAATGTTAAGCGGCTTTTTCTGCACACAATGATATATAATACATGTATATTTGAAAATTGTAAACCTACAGAAAAAAAGTTTTAAAATATGCTTACATCATGTTTCAGGAAGAAATTTGTGACAGCGCTTGCGTTTATTCACACATGTACTATTATACATATGACCTTTTATTTTTGTGTGCTATAATTTGCTTTTGTTGTGTTGGCAGGCCTGAACTAACTTCTATTTCATCAGCTTTGAGTTCTGCTTCTGACTTTATACTGTTTGTTTATTGTTTTGCTTAGTGTTTTGGTGCTTTGTGAAGTGATATAGTGAGTGTTAGTTAGTAATTTATATTTATTATTGCTAACAAGATTGTTTATGTATAAATATGCCTCGTGTTAAAAGTAGTTTATGCTAAACCCCGTAAAGGAGTTGGTGGTAGGAAAAGAAAACCAGCCAGTCCTAACCCTAATGAGATGTCAAAAGATGAGTCTACCCCTAGGCCTGAAATGTCAACACAATCTCAGTCAAGCTCTTCAAAGAAAATAAACATAGATAAGTATGAGGTGTTTAATTGTGATGAAAACTATGACAATGAAATTATTAACATGCAAATTTTATCAGATCAACTTTTTAGTTCATCACTTTGTAAAAATTGCAAGAAAAGTGGTTTACAAGTGCGTGCTGCTCAACATTTTGGCCTGGCTTTTGAGATGGAGATTTATTGTTGCCATTGTAAATATGTACATAAATTTAATAGTTCTAGGAATATTAATTTAGAAAAAAAGACTCTATTTGATGTAAATATTAGACTAGTGTATGGACTGAGGTCTATCGGGAAAGGTATGGCTGCAGGCAAAATGTTATGTGGCGTAATGAATCTTCCGCAACCTCCAACAAAACCGTTTTCGATATAATAAATTTTTAAAAGACAAGGCTAAACAGGTAATGGATGAATCCATGAAAACTGCTGTGGATGAGGCTGTTGAGGAAAATAAAACCTTAGGTAAGAACGAACGCGACTTAAAAGTAGGTATTGATGGCACTTGGCAACGGCGTGGCTTTAGCTCTCTAAACGGAATTGTTACTTGTACAAGTGTTGACACAGGAAAAGTTATGGACATAGAAGTGTTATCTAAATTTTGTAATTGTTTGGACAAACAACAACATGAGGCTATTTGTTCGGCAAATTATCAAGGCTCGAGCGGAGGTATGGAGTCAGCTGGAGCCTTAGCTATTTTTCACCGATCAGTAAATAAGTATAATGTTAGGTACTTAGAGTATTTAGGTGATGGAGATACAAATAGTTTCAAAACTATTGCAGACAGTAAACCTTATGGTGAAGTGGAAATACAGAAACTGGAGTGTATAGGCCATATTCAAAAGAGAATGGGGTCTAGGCTAAGGAAAACTAAAAAGAGACTCAAAAGGCGTAACACTTTCTGATGGCGGCAAACTAGGTGGAAAGAATAGACTAACAGATGGCATAATTGATCAATTGCAAACCTATTATGGAAAATGCTATTAGGAAAAATACTGATAACCTACAGAACATGAAGGCAGCGGTTTGGGCCATATATTTTCATAAACTTTCGACGGACGACAATCCTCAGCATGGCCTTTGCCCGTCAGGAGAAAATACATGGTGTAAATACAACAAGGCAAAGCACACTAAAGAGCCATATTCTCATAAGAACAGCATTCCTTCAGCTATAATGTTAGCCTTGAAACCAATCTTTCAGGCTTTAGCAAATCCTGACCTTCTTCGAAAATGTTTACACGGTAAGACGCAGAATGTCAATGAAAGCATCAATAATGTCATCTGGTCTAGAGTGCCAAAAAAAGATTTTGTGACATTGAACACACTTGAGTTTGGTGCTTATGATGCTATTTCTACTTTTAATGATGGCAACATAGCAAAAATGCAAAATGCTTAGAGCAGTAGGCATTGAACCTTGCAAGAGGACAATTGACGCAATGAAAAGTTTTGACTACGAGCGAGTGCGACGAGCAAATTGGTGCGATAAGTGACTTTCAAAGACAAGCAAGGAGACAAACCAGGAATTTAAAAAGAAGGATTGAGGAGGATTTTGAAGAGGAGCCTGCATATGATCCAGGAATGCACTAATGCTACGGTAAATAAATTGCATGTTTTTTTCTATAATTTTGTTATTGTTTACTCTATTTGTGGCTGGGTATAAGTTCTATTTCATAATTTTCTCTGTTATTTCTCTTATAAATGTATTCTAAACTCAAAAATGTTTGAAATAATATAGCCTAATTAATTTTTTTTGTATTATCTTTCACTCCGTTATGACTATAGGCCTAACCCGCATCGCGTTACTTTTGATATACAAATTTTCCAATATAGATAATTCTAAATATTAAAAGCATATATAGCCTATTCTATTAATATAAAGATCACATTTAATTATAAAAAACCAATTACATATCATATATAGGTAAAAATATTATATAACATAGCTAAATAGGTCATTATATTCGTTTTTTGCGATTTCCCGCAAATTTACTTTTTTACAGTTTTTGCACACAAAGGTACACGTTTCTCAGAAACTACTTGGACAATCAACTTGAAACTTTTACACACATTTATATAGGTTATTTTGGCACCTACTGAGTTTTTTTGAGATGCCTCCTATTATAATTAGGTACCTAAAAAAAATATTCTAAATTCCAAGTTTGATATTTCAATATGGGTTTGAAAAAAAAATCATAAAAAATTTATTTTTTAAGATACAAGCACCAAAAAAACTCAGTAGTTGCTTAAATACCTATATATGTTGTATAAAAAAATTTAGGTTGATTGGTCCATTAGTTTCTGAGATAATGGTACCTATGTTAACATTACAAAGATAGGGTACCCCGCCTCCCCTTAACCTTAGAAATTTGGAGCCAAAATAATATTTGAACTAATTTCAGTTCAATACCAAGGTATTTGCAAAGTTTGCGGGCATAAAATGCACATTTAGTTAGTAAAATTCACATAAATAAATATTTGCATGAGGTAAACTTTTAATACTCGTACTATAGTATCTACCATTCCTGTGTACTAGTGGACCAATAACTATCGCGGTTTGGTGGGAAACACAAGCTGTTATTCTAGATAGCTCGACCCTTTGAATGTTGTTTACGCGATATCTTTGTTGGTAGCAATCTTTCTATTTACAGTACACTAAGCGTTTTCTCCCAAAAAAATGTAGCTGAACAGTTCCTTTAACTACATCTAACTACTTCGATCGATAAAATAAGTTCAGTTTATATATCATATATATATATCATATAAAGTTATTGAAACTAATTTGTAACTTAAAAACTTGTAACTGATAAAATTTATCTGCTGTCTACAAATTTTAAAGATGAGTAAACAATTTGAAAATTTTTGTTTCAACAAAGATAAACTTATACTTGAAAATGTTATCTTATAGCTGATGTTGAAAAAAGGCGAGAGCCAAATAATATATGGTAAAAGCACAAAACCTAGTTTTTGTGAAATACTATCATATTTCCTTAGAAAGAATCAATTTTAATGCACGTTTTGGTTGGTGTTTTGAAGTATGAGAACATCGAAAGTGTTAAGAATATTTTCTTAGCTTAACATGCTTACAACCAGCCATCGTATACTAAAAATTTTTATACAGCGTTTCCCTACGAGATAAATAGACTTACTGCAGCGAAAATCAGGCCCTAGTAAGGTCTAATGACGTAGTTTTAAATTTGATCTTCGTGTATGGCAATTTATTTTAAGTGGATCAAGCAAAAGTGTTGATTTAAGAACAAACATATTTACGTGTTTTTTAACCCTTAAGATTGATGCGAACAAAACAATAATGGGTAAGATTGATTTTTTTTCTTAGAGGAAACGTCTTTAATTATTTCACGAAAAACTAGATTACGTGGTTATACAGTACAAAATGACTCATCTACTGGAAAATCATGTATATGAAATCTAAGCTATTTTTAAAATACTATACATATAGTGGTCCTAGTTCTTAACGATAAGAGACCAAAGCAAACGAGTTAACGAGTTTATAATTAATAAAAAACAATAACATCAATGACGTAGGATACTTTTCTGCCGGCACTCATTAACAGTGCCGCTGTTCCCTGACACCGTTAGTGCACAAAGTGGCCTTGTGCTTCTGGTGAATTAGTTCTCTTCACGGGCTGTTTAGGATTAACTCAACCCGCTGTGTTGGGGAAATGAATGGAGCTGGCAATTTTATTAAAAGGCAAACGAATATTGCATTTTATTCTTAGTTCCTTGACTTCGTGAGAGAATTTACATTTGAAGAACTGCGTTTTATAATGAGCACAGATAGAGACGTCAATAAAAGAGCGGAAGGGGAGGAGATGTAGATATGGAGCGAATGGTAGACTCTCTTTCACCTTCCAAGTAGGAAATAACTTTAAATATGCTCTTGTAAAACTTTTGAAATTATTGCTATAACTCTTAAAGCATTTACTAAAACTTTTCATACATAATTCTTATTTTTAAAAGTATGCATTTTATTGATAATAAATAATATAACTTACACATTCTACTTTCAAGATGAACTTGGTTCATTAAAACTTTCTTTTTCGATGACGCATGATCAACCCCAATTTAAATTGTTAAACAATTCTAGACACACTTTTATATTATGTTACCTGTCTTGGTGCATAATATGATCTTAACACGAGCTTAATTTACAACTCTATTCATGTACCGACTTTAGTATATCAGGTATAATAATAATGTGTGTCCATAGTCTAGCTGTAGCTACTGAATATGCTGTTAGTGTATTTAACTAAATTATCCATAACAGATATATTTATAAAACTGAACGAAACGTCAGAATATTGAATTTAATCTATGTCAGATTTACGACTAACTTTGAGTACCTGATACAATTTGATAGCTCAGGTCGCAGGTTTTACGATTTTGTCTGAGCCTTTGTAAAAAAATTGTATGTAGCCTTTGGTCCAGTAACTATTTATTACCTTACGACTATCTTAGAACCGTTTTATGCTACTTTCATTAGTTAAGAGAGCAACTCTTTATGTTCCTGTAATGACTTTTTACAAAATAATATTCATTAACTACATCTAAGATAACATTTAATAATATAGCTCAAATTTTGCTTTGCTGTTCTTTCGTTATCTTAATAGTATCATATATATATATATATATATATATATATATATATAAATGCTGTGAATGATACCATTATATTGCATAACAGAATATTTTGGCTATTTCTATTTATTTTTTTAACAACAACTTTTTTCTATAAAAATAATTTCTACCTTGAAGCTATAACATGCAAATTCGATCTGTTTATTTCTTTGGAAAGAGAAACATTTGTGCAAGCAAAGTGAAGCTTGTAACTCAATCCGTTCGGCCGGTGGACAAGGGGAAAACAAAGAGAGAATACAGAGCACACAGAGACGTTCTGCTTCCGTGCAGCTAAAATACTCCATCGTTGGTTATTTCTTTTTGAATTAAACGAATTCACGCAATATTGATAATACTGTTATTTAAAAATTACAAAATATCATGCAATGGTCAAAATGTTATAATTGATTAATTGTGTGTTTTTATAGTTCGATATTAATTAGAGTAGCCTTATATATTTCTTGTTTTTAAAATAAAGAAATTGAAGTCTTTGAATTTCAAGATATACTCGTATAAACATGAACAGTTGAAACTTCCGAATTTTGCGAATTGAAGTATACAAAGACTATCCTTAACTGTATCGTAATACAATCTGTATGAAGTGATTTTTTGGTTCGAAATAACTTTACGTTTCAAAAATGCACTCTAACTAACCTGTTTTTGAGTTGAACTGCTAAAATTCTCTCTTAAGTACATTTGAGATAAAATCGGCCAATAGACCTAATCGAGTAGACATCCGTGACATTCTTTGCATTTTCACCGACTTTGAACCTCAGATGCCATAATAATTGACTGTCGAATATTTATGTAAGTTGATTTATTACAAATGATACTGGCTTATGAATATGATAACAGTCATTACTACTAAAACTTTAAAAAAATTTGTGCGTTTTAACTTTTTACATTTGTCTTGCTCTAGAACTAGAGTAAACCAAAAACATGTTTTTAAATGTCGACTACTCGCAAACTTTTATAGATTTTTACAACATAATCAGATCTAAAAAATTAAGAATTAATACATGTTGACGTTGCTTTTGACCAAGAAAATATATTTTAGAGCACGCTTTGTAGTACAAAACGTTATTTAAAAATGAAAAATAAATAAAGTCTGATATTTTATGATCTTTTATATTTATAATTCACATTGTAATTAGGTAACTCGTGAGTATCAATTCAGAAGATGTAATAGATAATGATGTGTATTTCAGACTAGGATTTTTAATTATAAGGTTCATGTATACCATAACCATTTTTCGAATAATTAATTAAAGGGCTTTTAATCTATATATAAAAAATGAAACTGTCCGTGTGTAACAGCATCACTCACAAACGGCTGGACGGATTATAGGATACTTTTTATCCCTTTCCCGATTCAGGATTCCGCCCCACTGGTTACAGAAATACCCGTAAGAAATGCATTGCAGCAAACATATGTTATTAAGTGAAAGAGTCTTTTCAAATTTTTAATCAGCTGTTCTTTGTAAACATATATAATGCGACAAAAAATATATTTATATATAAATTTCTTTACACTTATAGTTTTTAAAAGCATAGAGTAAGCTTAAGAGAAACGACAAATTTTGTTTAAACTGTTTCTGCAATCATAATATATAAAAATGAATGTTTGTGTGTTTGTCCTTTATAGACTCAGAAACTATTGGACCGATCACTATGAAAATTTGTATTTTTCTATGTTTATACGCAATGCCCATTGATGTAACTAACCACCAGGCTGTACTGCAAGATATAAAAGTTATCAAAGCGCCTGCACATTATAAACTGCAATTACAACACAGTAGTTACGTATATTAAAATATCCAAACACTATTTGAAGGCAAAGAAATATACGGGCAAAGCTTAAGAGACGCGTGCGAAGCCGCGGGAAACATCTAGTTATTTATATAAATTTATTGAGTGTTTTTGTACTTAAAACTAGTAAGCATAATTTAGAAACAGTCATGTTATACAACAAATGTAATATGTAAAGCATAAATGTTAATCTACATGTACTAAAGAATATAATTTTCGTTACACGCTAATATTTTCAGTAATTATAAATAAACTGATACGTTCTGATTGTAATAAACAGAATAGTATCAGATATGCTATCAAGTCATGGCGGGCTGGGGCCGGAACCATAACCGAAGTAGTTATTGGTATAGCAGCGCTGATAATATCTCAGAGATTCAGTACAGCAATAAACAGATGCTTTGCTTGCTGAATGTTAACAGACAATATCGTTTAGAACTAGATATTGTACATACCATGGTAGACTAAGCTGGTTTACTATAACAATGGGCCCAAATATTTTGAAAAATTATATACTTAGGAGCAAAAATGTAAAACTTGAGGGAATTAATGAGATCACAGATAATACGAAAATTGAGTCTAAAAATCGTTTAGTATAATAAAGTATCATGCTACAAAATGACCGTTAAAATTAATAAAGAGACAAAATTAACCCGTTCGTCGATCTGTCAGCTCTTACCGTTAAAGTTGGTTATTTTAATTGGCAGGCCTCCTCGAGCATGTGGCCCTGTGTATATACTCTTCAGTGCACTCTCTAACAAACTGTTTTCTTAAAAATTTACATAATTTGTTGCATATTTATTTTATGAATTTGATTTATATCATTAAAATAAAATTAGTTTTTGTAAATGGTTAACAATTTCGCAGTCATTAGATAGAATAATCAATAAATATGTCATTACATACAAACTTTCTATTTTTTGCTTAAATTGTGTTTGATTTATTAAATATGCCACTTTCTTTTCATGTTGACACAGGAAACATTTTAATTTGACATAAATATAATGTTTTACAATTTCTTATAGCAAATATTGTGGAAACTTTGTTTGAAGCACAATAAAAAGACTATAAACTAATGGTGGTAACCAAGTTGTTTTTTGATATGCATTTATGGATTCCTGCATACTGTTACTAAGAATCGCTTGTTGGATACATAATCCTGGAACTAAAATTGTAACTCAGCAGTTTCGTTTATTAACTTAGTAGTTGAGATTACTACTCGCTTGTTGGATACATAATACTGGAATTAAAATTGTAATTCAGCAGTTTAATTTATTAACTTAGTGGTTGAGGTTACTACTCGCTTGTTGGATACATAATACTGGAACTAAAATTGTAACTCAGCAGTTTCGTTTATTAACTTAGTAGTTGAGCTTACTACTCGCTTGTTGGATACATAATACTGGAACTAAATTTGTAATTCAGCAGTTTCTTTTATTAACTTAGTAGTTGAGGTTACTACTCGCTTGTTGGATACATAATACTGGAACTAAAATTGTAACTCAGCAGTTTCGTTTATTAACTTAGTAGTTGAGGTTACTACTCGCTTGTTGGATACATAATACTGGAACTAAAATTGTAACTCAGCAGTTTCGTTTATTAACTTAGTAGTTGAGCTTACTACTCGCTTGTTGGATACATAATACTGGAACTAAATTTGTAATTCAGCAGTTTCTTTTATTAACTTAGTAGTTGAGGTTACTACTCGCTTGTTGGATACATAATACCGGAACTAAAATTGTAACTCAGCAGTTTCGTTTATTAACTTAGTAGTTGAGGTTACTATTCAAACATAATATCCAAAAGCAGCAAAACTTCACACAATTGCCTGAAACCCGTGTTGATATAACAGTCGGGAACGTTATATATTATTTGAATCATGTTACTTTATGCAAAATGTTATTTAAAACACGCTTACTAATTTACTCAAATTATGTTAATACTGATTACAATGGAAATATTACGTACATATTGCCTTAAGAACCAGATTTGCACCTTCCTGGATACTAAGAATATGATAGTTGTAAGGATACGACCGATAGTAAGCACATTCACAAGTACATTCAATGTTAGCGATATTCTGCTAGTGCTTGTCTATGTATGTATGTAAAGCGAACGTCTTTATATGTTATTAAAGTTTACGTAGACCTAATTAATGCACCTCCCTCCTCATAGATGACTGATATGCATTTGTACAGAACATTTTCAGTTTCAAACATTTTTCATTAGACTAAAATTCCGGTAGAAATGTGAGTTTACTAATATTTATATTTCAAACATCAATTGCATATTGAGGTAAAATCAATGGATTTTTAAACTTTTTTTGTGTTACTTTAATCATACTATCATATGACAAATTCTAAATTCAAAACATCCCGTGTACATATTTGCTTATCTACAAATAAATGAACCAAATTGTAGTTTCCATTTTATTCGTATTTTAAAACACAATCTTTGATCCCAGCAGTGAAAATTATTTCAAGGTTTTCAATTGTTTATCCTCTAAATTTTATTTCCAGTTATTTATTATTTATTGTTTTTATCCCTTGATGTACGTAATACTCAGACTCAGATTCATATGTGTTGTTATTATACGACGAAGTAAACAATTTATTGCGGTAGTAGTGTATTGGTAAACCTAAACTTCTAATTCAAACCTTCTTCAAGTAAAGTTTGTATGTTAGGTGATAATCATTCATAAGTTGTAGAATATTTAATTGCTTATCTTTGATGACTTTGCACATTGTTTGACAAAGAAACCTCCAAGGCCAACCCGTACTATCTTTTGGTCGTGTTTTAAGTCAATAAACATGTGTTTCGATGGCAGTAAAGCATTGTAATGTTGTCTATGTGAAAACACCGAGAGCCGTAGGAAAGGAAACATTTATCGTTAAAGAGTATTTAACTGTGTTTGGGATAAACCCTAATAGAAAGGTCTTAAAGGTTCATAGAAGTTTCATATATAAGTTCCTCTTGTTCTGAGAAAGAAACTTATCGGTTTTGGCGTAGAAATATTAAAGGGTTGTCTCTATTTCTGCCAATACCTCTGTGCGATAACTTCTGACAGAAATTGCCCTCGTACTTGATACTTTATACGTGATTACCCCTTATTCCAAGGAAGAAACTTACTGGCTTTGGCGCAAAGACATTAAAGGGTAGTACTATTTCTACTCATCCTTCTGTACGATAAATCCTAACAAAAAATATCCTTCATGCTTGATACTTTGTGCATGAGTTCCTCTTAGTCCAATTAAGAAGCTTATTAGATTTTGTGTAGGAATATTAAAGGTTAGTGCGTATTTCTGTCCATCTCTCTGTAGCTCCTACCAGAAATGCCTTCATGTTTGATACTTTGTCGATTAATCCTTCATAGTCCAAAGAAGGACGATATTCTAATTGGCATCAACATGTAAATGGCCATTCTGTCCGTCAGTACAGAGGACGGTTCACTGGGTGGTCTAAAATTCAGACTTGCGTGATAGCGCAGGTTCTTATCATGCCCTTGGACCATAACATTCTTCACCATTACCGTCGCCCTTTGACTGTATCGATCCTCCCTGTTCTTAGGCTTTGAAGGGAATCGGCCTCCTCCCTGAAAAAAAATAAATTTGTATGTATATAGTACATTCTAAATTAAACACATTCGATTATACAGCTTTCTGTTTAAAGAATTAACAATAAAAAGGTAAAAAAGACTTTTTTAATTATGCATTTGAATAAGAACTCCAGTTAACGGATCAGTAAAATTTATTGTAAACTCCAAGGTAAACTCCATTAATAAAATATCTTCGATGTTTTTTGGAACATAGTTCTACAATAACTGAAGACTGTGTCTGTATTGTAACTTCTCCCAAGGGAGTTCTCCAACTCAGAGCTAACAAACGTAGCAGTGTTTGTTTGCTCCCTTCTTGGCCCCTCGGGGTCCAGCCTCACCGCCCTAACCTCTACGTTGTAACAATAAAACGTGTTACACTTTCATAATTTTAAAATTTCTTTGAATATGACTCATATATAGTGCTTGTTTTTTCCTACGAACAGGAACTCTGGTTTCAAATTTGATATAGGTAAACGTCACCCAAGATTATAGTGTTTTACTGGTATCAGTGTGTCTCACGATGTTACGAATCACGATTTTTTCCAAAAACTCAAAACGTTCGTAGTTTATGTTACTGAATATACTTCAAGATACTTCCTCCATAGTGTTTCTTTAAAAGTGAAACAAAAATTTCAAGTGCTTCAAATAGATTAAATGTAAAGCATAGAAATATATAATAGAGGTCAAGTACAACTTTAAATCTAAATGTCTATAAACCATTTTATATCTTTGTATTATATATTAATTTCCTTGTTTAAATTATTCATCATACAAATAAAAGCATCCAGGAAGCAATGATTTTATGATTTAGTGAGAAAAAATAAATGTACGTTATTTATATGTAACTATGTTTTATTAAATGCATTTAAAAGTTGACTCCATCTATAGAATCAAATTATAAGACCTACCTCAATATTTCCCATATTTCTAATTATACTGTATATAAAATGGTGTAAACTTTGTTTTAAAATAATGAATGAAGTACATTTTACCGGTAATTTCCATGTTCATAAGTTAATTTTACGATAAATATACAATTAAGCTACGGTTCTTTTAATATAATATAAAGATACAAAATTAGGTTGTTTATAATTTTGTTCTCTCACGTACAACGCTAATGGTTGGTAATTTAATTGTCTCTTACAAGAGGGTGCAGGGCTTTTACCTCAGTGAACACCCTAAAATACTGCTTTATAATTTACTGTCTCCTTTTAAAACCATCATGTTTCAAACATAATTTCCTTCAGAACTTTAGTATTTACCAACTGGCATGTCTGTAAATTTTCCTTCTTAGCAGGATACGTAGTTCGATAGACAGGACAATGAAACCACTAGAAAATACAGGTTACTTGATTGATATGTATTCGATCTCGGGATAAGAGAGTGTTCTTGTTTAATTTTATTTGTAAAAAAAATATTTAGATGTATATAGTTCAACGTCGTAAATTCAAATAATACCTTTTTTATAATTTCCTTACTTTCGTTGATAGGAAAAATACTTTCATTTTATTATCACGAGAGTTTGAATTTAACATACGAGGATGGGGTAAATTCCTGCATCATAAATTTTTATTGCAGACTTTATGTACGTTGTGATACTTATACTAACCGTTCCATGTTAATATTGCGATACAGTTACGTATTTCCTGAAAAAAGATAAAAGACCTCAGATTGTTGATGTTTTTGTACACCAACAGTTCTTAATAAGGCTCAGTTTTCTATAACCATTAAGAGGTTCAAACTATTATGTGAACCATGTCAAACAGGTGTCAGTAAGGATAAATCCTCTGTGAGTTTGTAGAGCAACTTTTGGGTTGGCGTCTTTCTTTAACGTGAAGAAAAGTCAGGAATTTTGATCCCGTTATATTGTATCACTAGGTTATCAATATGTGTTTTAAAAGTAGGTTGATAAATTTATTAATATTACTTACCAGCGGCCTTGTACACAATTTTATATTAAATAAAAGTATGTCACTGCCATTTCGATTTTGAATGCATAATAAATACTCATAACAATAAGTGATAAGTATAATATTATATTGCTCTATGTAACATTGGAGATGATTATTGATTTTGTCAATGCAATTTTATTTCACAATTATTGATAGGTAACAGGAATTTGGACGTATGTCCTCGATGTGTATTACAAGAAAAAAAAATTCTAAATTTCTTGGATTAGAATATTTAAGGTGTAAAAGTCCATACGAGACGATATTAATCGTGGAAAACAAATTAAAAACAATTATAGTTTGGCGATAAACATACCGATCACATTTATAGTGGCCATAATAATGTAATAGCTATACGTGAATACTAAAATTAGAACAATGTAACATTTCCAAAGTACTGCTATTCTTTCGGAAATGTTTTCTCTATAAAATTGAGGACGATTTAAATTAATTGCGTGTTATAATATACTATTTATCATCAAAATAGTATTAAATCATAAACTATACTTTATTCCATTTTAATGTGTTTTTTCCAAAGTAATAAATTTAAACAAGATTGGACCTAAGACTCTTCTCTGTGGTCGAACTATACTAGAATTTGTCGGTGATTAGTGTTCAGGTTATGTTTCTTTAATGATATTTTATAGCATTATATTTTACATTAAATATATACTTTTGTAGAGCGTATATGTAATTTAAGAAGTTTCAGTAAATATCGTTGACAACACAAATGGTTGCTTATTTATAATGGCTACCACGGATGTGTCAATATGAAATCAGTACTTCCGCTCGCCTCGCTGTTCCTTATTGTGTCGTTGGTGTGGTATTGCGTTTATAATTGCACATATATGATTTATTGGCCAAGTATTTGTTCTTGTATGATACTGGATATAGTTACAATCATACGTAAGCATATGTGTCCGCTGTAAAAGGCAACTTATTCAAACAATACAATGAAAAAATATAGTATACGTTAGGAATGTAAAATTGTCGACTAGTTGATTGATGGAATTTGTGTATATTGTCTTATTGCTTACTAATGCAATAACGTTATATTCAATAATTTTATTTTTAGTAGATTTGATTTATTTTCTTACCGGTAAATATTGTGAATTGAGACATTCATGATGTGCATATTCATATATATGTATATAATCATTTAATAGAATCAACAATTAAAATCTAAGAGTTCCGGTTCGGAATAGAGTCGAAAAAACCTTAGACCTGTAAGCAAAACCTTGGTGATCTTTAAAAATTTAAATTTTGTCGCATTCCCTTTGATAAAGATTTAACCAAGAACAACGCAACAAGTTAGCAAACACGGCCCTGTAACCCGGGAGCATGTTTCCAGGCCGTCAACATGTTTGGTTATGTGTTAAGTTGAAACTGAACGATAAAATACCTGTACGAACATTTAAAACCCTCACAATTATTTTCCTAAAAAGTAACGCATATAAAAACTAAATTAATATTGATATATTATTCCGTTTTGGAAAATAATAATGAATAATATTACTCTATGGGTCCAATCCTAAGAACTTACTCTCTGCTTTTATTGGTTTTCCATGAACAACAGCGTCTGCCGATTACGGATATTGTTAGAATGATATTTCACTATTAGGCACTGTTATTCTGACTCAGTATATGTATAATAATGTATATTATGAACCGTTTTTTTTTTTAATGAGGTTTAATTAAGAATAACTCAACATTTGATGCTAACAAAAAATGTTCTAAAAGTGGTTAGTCCCATGGATCCGTCAGTATTTATGGTTACAAATGTTTTTCTGATAAAATTTTATCCTTTTTATTTATTTATAAGGACATTGTAATTTTTATTATTTATGATTATTTCTTAGCTGATGACTGATGAATCTAATAACTATGAATAGTATATCATATTTGAAAATATATAGTCATAAATTAGCAGTTTTAGCTACAACTTACGGTCTACTGAATCATATATCTCTCTCAATCTTCCTTAGAGTAAGATGTTTCAGGACCTGCCAGCCGATGTGATGAATCATGATGTAATATCAGTCACATAGATTTGAACATGGATATATTCTTTATTTTGGAGGGATAAGTAAGAAGCTCTCGTAGTACTATGTACAGTAGATATCATGGTTGTGAAAAATATAATTATTTTTTCAAAATTTGGTTTCTTAATGGATTTAATGGCACTAACAATGTTATCATTTTGATATGTTATAGTTTCGTTAAAGAAATAACTATGAATTTAAAAAAAAAGTTAAACCTTGGTACTTTCTGTCAATAAGTAACTTATATATCCAAAGATTTCTGGAAGCTGGAAGGATTTTTACACTTTACGACCAAAACAATTTGTTACTTATACTTCTATATTTAAAAATCGTGTAAGACTAAATGCTCTTGTATTTTTTACCTTTAATTAAATTTCTAATAGAACTATACATATTTTTTTACGATTCAGTTGCTAGTAAATTATGTACTCAATATTGTACTCTTCTTGACATTTCCTTATTTTGCAGAAAATACAACAGACATTATCCTAATGATATATACCGATTATTGGTCTCAAGAAGTGTGATGACCCTTGTGTGACCCTCAGCTATCTATAATTGCTTCAAATCGCTTCAAATTTACCAATGTGGGGTATTATTTGAATACTTACTAATTTCATGTTTCTAATTAGATAATACAAGATTATTTATCTGTTAAATGCTGTAAACACTATTATATTCTTGAAATATCCGAAAAGAAACGTTGCTCAAACTAATCTTGTCACTAAGATGTAATATTAATTACCTATGCGAATTTAATTTCTTTGTAAGTGTATAAATCTAATTTTTACAGACGTTTTTCTGTACTCACAGTCCAGTATTGAATCTAGATATACTGTGGTTCTGTAATATATTGCAGTAGCGTGACAGTGAACTGTAACACAAGGTTTACAATAAACTTCTCAGTTGTACAGAACTCTTAGATCTAAAACATTTTGATAAAAATCCCTTCAAGTCTGGTGAGGGAGAAGTAGTTTTCTCTCAGCACGCGAGGATTTCCTAGTGTTCCCGTATATCTTCTTTGAAACATTTCTGTTTTGATCTATGAAATAAAAATAATTTTTAAAATAAATACCAATATTTATAACCGAAATCTTAGAAAAATAACACAGGCGGATAAGTAATTTATTTTGTTATAATTAAAAACATATCGTTATCTTTGAATTAAATTTATAAAGGAAATGTTAGATTGTCACGGGTTGTGCTAAATATTTAACTTTATCATTGCATTTCAGACATCACCTTTATTCCTATTTAGTATTTCCTTACCTGTTCTTATATTTTTTAAACATTTTTTATATATATATTTGTTGTATTTTGCCACAAATTTTGTCAATTTAGTTTTAGTAATTTCATATAGTATATTTGTTTAATATTCCACAGAGTAAGAGTTACAAAAATTTGTCAGTGTTAATTTTTTTAATGTTCTACTCATGCTCAGATGTAATTTGTTCACTTGCTGTTTATTTCGTAAATATTAAAAATACTTAAACTGAGTTTTTACTATTTTTCACCACGTTCAATAAATATTAAAGATTGGTAGGAACTGTTTTATCTTTCCTCTTACCTTGGTGCATCATTGAAAACTGTGATTTAAAATTTTCTTTAGAAGTTATCAATCTTATTAAAACTGATTCGATCTTAATAAAATTATGTTTTTTAATCTTATACTATGTTTAATTTTACTAGGTACAGTAAAAACTGATTTCTTTAATAAAAATAAACTAAACGTTTCTTCATTGCACCCATATTTAATTATAACAACTCCAATTTGGCAATTTTGGTAGCATACTACTGTCCTGCAGCCCACCATTAAGAACGGCAGTGTTCCTTGACCCAAAGTTATTGCACGGAATGTAGGTAATAACGTCAATAAAGCAGACTATTAATTGTCCTGGAGCCCACTATTAAAACCGGCAGTGTTCCTTGACTCAAAGTTATTGCACGGAATTTAGATAATAACATCAATAAAGCAGACTATTATTTGTCCTGGAGCCCACCATTAAGAACGGCAGTGTTCTTTGACTCAAAGTTATTGCACGGAATGTAGATAATAACATCAATAAAGCAGACTATTATTTGTCCTGCACCCCACCATTAAGAACGGCAGTGTTCCTTGACTCAAAGTTATTGCACGGAATGTAGATAATAACATCAATAAAGCAGACTATTATTTGTCCTGCACCCCACCATTAAGAACGGCAGTGTTCCTTGACTCAAAGTTATTGCACGGAATTTAGATAATAACATCAATAAAGCAGACTATTATTTGTCCTGGAGCCCACCATTAAGAACGGCAGTGTTCCTTGACTCAAAGTTATTGCAAGGAATGTCGATAATAACATCAATAAAGCAGACTATTATTTGTCCTGGAGCCCATCATTAAGAACGGCAGTGTTCTTTGACTCAAAGTTATTGCACGGAATGTAGATAATAACATCAATAAAGCAGACTATTATTTGTCCTGCACCCCACCATTAAGAACGGCAGTGTTCCTTGACTCAAAGTTATTGCACGGAATGTAGATAATAACATCAATAAAGCAGACTATTATTTGTCCTGCACCCCACCATTAAGAACGGCAGTGTTCCTTGACTCAAAGTTATTGCACGGAATTTAGATAATAACATCAATAAAGCAGACTATTATTTGTCCTGGAGCCCACCATTAAGAACGGCAGTGTTCCTTGACTCAAAGTTATTGCAAGGAATGTCGATAATAACATCAATAAAGCAGACTATTATTTGTCCTGGAGCCCACCATTAAGAACGGCAGTGTTACTTGACTCAAAGTTATTGAAAGGAATGTCGATAATAACATCAATAAAGCAGACTATTAATTGTCCTGGAACCCGCCATTAAGAACGGCAGTGCTCCGTGATTCAAAGTTATTGCACGGAATGTAGATAATAACATCAAAAAACCAGACTATTATCCTGCAGCCCGACATTAAGAACGGCAGTGTTCCTTGACTCAACGTCATTGCACGGAAATGGCTATTAATGTTTTTCATCCTGCCTACGGTGGTATAGAAACATCATATCATTGGTATCTCCAATGATGCCTACAATTGTATTATTGTAACACATTACCAGTAATGTAATTTTGGATAAGTTTTTTCTCTCTTGGATGCGGCACAGCTTCTAAATTCCAAATTAAATTATTAAAGGATTTAAGCAGAGAAAGTGTAGGTAGAAGTACTGAAAATATTATTGGAAATAGAATTATTAATACGGCAGAATAAAATTTATACGACAAAATCAGTATTTTTAATTTGTTATTGACATAATCATATTAGTTCTGAAAAGGTTTTTTCCACAACAATAACTAGATTAGAATGTTGTCAAAAATTTAAAAATTAAGATATTTCAGGAATATTAGCAAACACAACTTTACAAATGTTGACAAAGTGTTCAATGCGTTATCTTATACGAACTTTCTTTCCGTAATTACATCATTTTTATTTCCGCTTGTGTGCATTGAAATTTACACTTACAACAAATAAAATAATAACTATGGGTATGCGATGGGCACTAGAATTCGTTGTTGATTAGATTATTTACAGCAGTTCTTATCGATGTATAGCTATCGCCATAATGCCGAGATCTGATTTGAGCAAAATGAAAATTGATTAAAT
Source organism: Homalodisca vitripennis (assembly GCF_021130785.1). Taxonomy (NCBI): domain Eukaryota; kingdom Metazoa; phylum Arthropoda; class Insecta; order Hemiptera; family Cicadellidae; genus Homalodisca; species Homalodisca vitripennis. The sequence continues at coordinate 193,583,712 of NC_060210.1, read as the reverse complement.
AAAAAAACCTTTTTTTTTTATTGATATAAAAGCGAACTATTCTATAATTTTCAGATTTCTACTAAATTTGTTTTCTTTCATATATTTTAATTCTCTAAAATTTTAACGGGGCCTGGCAGCAGCTCTGAATTAGTTCACTGAACCTCATGGGCAACATTGGCCAAACAAAATGTAAAAGTACCAGAATTATTAATTACTTAGCTAATTTTATACGCCATGGGCTTTAATAATTATCTGCAATAGATAAATTAGGGTGAATTTATACTTTTGGAAAAATGTCAAAGTAATATACCATAACAAAACGCGATTCCATTTTTTCATTTCAGCAGCTTATGTAAAAGATCAGTAGAGGAGGCAACGTTATTCTATTCTAACTTCCTAACTGGCTGTTCTTGTGTAATTTCTCACTAGACGGAAAATTCCCCCTTCATGTTTTCCCAGCAAACAATAATAAACTCCACGTATTGGTTTTTTAAATTATGATGTAAATCAGTAAAAAATGAAAAATAGTATTGAATAAGTACAAATGCTTTTTAGTTAGTAATAAAAATTCGGTTTATTGGTTGGTGACTTACAGCCTTAGCTTAAAACATAGTTATAAATTTAACGTTTTGTAATTCACTGTTGTGGATAGTTAGGAATCGTATGATTATGTTTTAAAATAAGTTAAAATGAATACTAAAGCACATTAAAACCGTAATAAAAAATTAAATGATAGGGCTCTGCTAGAGGTAAAGCAGGAAGCATAAGGGTAAGAAAGAAATGTTCCGTCAAAACTAATAAAAACTGTACTATTCAAAGACATGAATCTATATAGAACAAAGTCGTTAAACAGTTATTATCATATAATATCGAAACTTTTAATATATAATACAATATAAAATAATATATTCAACATAGTATACTGTATACGTTCCAAGTTTGAAACATATTTTGACGTAAAATAAGTTATTTGTCACAGAAATAAAATTAAAATACTATCAAAATATTCAGTGTAATGTAACAATAGGAGTTTTCCCCACTTTATTCCTCCTTTTCTAAACAAATTATGTGGTAGTTTATTACATTCAGTGTTATCGCAACCATTACAATATTACTCGAATTGTTAATTGCATCTAATTTAAAGAATGTATTAAGGGACTGTTCCATTTTTTTACACTTCCACTGAGGAAAAATTGTACACTCCAAAATAATATTTTACGCAAGTACACATCCTTTTTAAATATATTTATTTAATACCGAGGTGTTAAAGAGTGTGTATCTATAAAATTCTATGCTTTACTATTGCAATATTTAGTGTAATGTAACAATAGGGTATACTTTACTCCTCCTTTACTGAACAGATTAAGACTATCGAGTAATATGAATTATGTCGTAGCTTATTACATTCAGTGTTATCGCAGCCACTACAATATTACTTGAAGTTTTAATTATATCTAATTTAAAATATATATGAAACGACTGATCTATTTTTGTACACTTTTAATAGAAAAATAAAAAAAATTTGGAATTAATAAACGGTTTAAATAAATAATGTTACGTACGTTATTTATACTCCACTTACTCCAAAATAATATTTGAAATAAATACAACACTTTTTTAAATTCCGTATTTTCAATAACCGACGAAGTGTTAAGGAGTGTGTATCTATAAAATTGTATTTATCATAATACTGTCCCCACATAAATTACTTATATTACGTCATTGCTTGCAGTAGATTAGCACGCGTATCCACCATTCCTGTGTGCCAATGGATCATCAGCTGTCGCGGGTTGGTGGGAAACACAAGGTGTTATTCTAGATAGCTCGATCGTTTGAATGTTGTTTACGCGTATTCTCACGTTATTTGTGCTGTCAACAGTCCAACTGCGGTAGACTGGATGTTGTTTCAAAACAAATGTACCTGAACTGTTCCTTTACTACTTTGATACAATCATAAATGTATTTTTAAAACCACATCAGATCGTCATCATTCATTTCCGTACTAAGAAAATAAGTATCACTTGCAAACAAATTGAAAATTATTTAATTGATAGAAATAAAATAAAATTGACAAAAATCATCATAATGCTGTGGTCAGATAGTTTAGACCTATCTAGTAAATATTATAGGTCTAAATGCTTTGTAACTTTTCGTAATAATCTCAAAGAGGTGTCAACTTAGCTATGATAAGTGGCATAAAACATTTTGAATGGTAGTTTGGTAGTAACATTGCAATATAAATAAAATGATTTGACTTTAGTATTTAATTTTGTTGTTATGACCACTTTGAAATTTTGTGTAACACGATAAAAACCATAATAAACGTGACAATATGTCTAAAATTGTTTATAACTGAAATAGGGTTTAAATTTGAGGCCCTCAATGAGCCAGCAAAAAGGAAGATGTGGTACAATAAACAGAGTATAAAATATGTTTTTTTTTGTTCTCTTAGGACAAGAAGCTTATAAATTGCACTTAGTCCTGTAAGGACCTTTGCGCTGCTTCCGGAGTGATAGGATATTCAGGATGGGTAAGGTTAGAGAGTAGGGGCCGCCTCCTATCGAGATCCATGAGGAAGTATTAGGGCACTACATCTCAAAGTCATCCCGGAAGAAGGGAGGCCAGCTGTGAACCAGCCTCTCCAGTCAAAGTAGGTAGGGGGTGGCACACCCTTGTTGAGGTTAACAAGAGCCTCTGAGGTAAGGGAACAAACCCCACCAACTCCAACAGCCATCCTCCACAGTAGGCTAGACCTATCGAATTGCCCATGAATCCCAGAATCTCAACATTTGCGGTTAGTGATGTGCCGCTACTGGACATCCATAAGGTTGCCCAGATTGAAGTGGCACATCGGTTTTTTGCTGTGCCCAGTGGTGGGTTCAACTGGTAGGTATAAACCAACCAGAAGTGATCCCTGCTGGGTAATATATATAAAAATATAAAATATGCTTGCACACATGGTAGTGCTTTATTGTTGACAAAATAATATTAAACCTTGATCTCCTGAAGTAAAAGCTAACTAATAAGTTTAATTATAAACCATTTGGTGAATAAATAGAGAGATTATATTTATGACAATAATACCTGTGATGTTTTCTCTGTATCCTTTCCTACGCTCTTTTATTAAAATCTCACAGTGCTCATTATACAAGGCTGTTCATTAAATGTAAATTCTGTTATCTAGCAAGATACAGTAAATGTGGAGAAAACCCAATATAGCCTCTAACATGAAAATATCAGAGAGCCACAGCAGACGCAGTTAATCCTAAGTAGCCCGTGAATAGAACTAATTCACCGGAAGCACTACGGCCACTTTGTGCACTAACGGTGTGTCAGAGAACAGCGGCACTGTTAGTGAGTATGAGTAGTCTACGTCATTGATGTTATTGATTTTATTCACTTGAACTTCTTTGGTTTGGTCTCTTATTGTTATATGTCACTATGGTTAGACCTAGAACCACTAACTGTACAGTATATTTAAAATAGCTTATATTTTATATAGATCCAGCAGCCGAGAGTAATTTTTTATTGAAAAAGCATGCAATTTAGCTTTTCATGAATGAAATAATTTCCTCTAATAATGTAGCGTTTTTTTTTAAAACTACATTGGTTTTATTTATTTTTTTAAATTAAAACTTAAATTAAATGAAAATTTTGGCAACGAAATATTGGGATTTAATTTTGAATTATATGATGAAAATAATATCAGACAAACAAAGAACAGAAAATATTACAATAATACTATTGACAAATGCTCTTGTTAGGTAAATGCTGGTAAAAGGTGGTATTAAATTCAGGAACACAAAGAGATGCCAGGTAGAAAACAAGAATATGGTCGTAAGGTAGTACTTACTAAACGAAATGCTAAAATATTTACTGTGCCAAATTATCGCTAGGCAACCGATAACTGATAAATAGTTTATCATGGCCAAAGTCGACTTATCTATATATGTATTGAATTTAAAACAAATATAATCATTCTATAATAATTACAGTTTTGTTCTAAGATTAAAAGATTACAACAAAACCGTTTAAAAGAAGACAGAAGGTAGTGCTTCACTTGGGAATCCTCACGTGCTAAGAGAAATAACTAATTTTTCTTCCTCGCTATAGTTAAAGGGAAAATTTCTTTAGATCCTAGAGATCTCTACAACCGAGAGGATTACTGCAAACGTTGTATGCTCTGCCATGATACTACATTGCACTTATTAACTGCAGTATATCTGGATTCAGTTCTGGACTGTGAGTATAATAAAACTTCTCAGAAAATTGGATTTTTGGATACATGTGCTACAATCTTAAGGTAGTATATATAATCGAAATCACATCATTCGTTCGAGGTAATTTTGTGTTCGGCTGTTGTAAAAGATATTCTAGTATTAAAATATTTTAGCTTTAAAAAGACATCTACGTCACACTGGTATATTATTACACTGGCAACCACTTATTATAATATTTACATCATTATTACTTAGTTTTTAACCTGATTGTGTAAAACTATTATAATCATAGTAGTGTGTACGTGTGAATGTATGTTTTGAGTGTGTGGATGTTCTATCGTATGCATGTAAGTGTACGTATATGATTTTTCGGATATTTGTATATAATTCTATGTAATACATTAATTATATTTTAAATTATTTCAAAATATTTGTTTATACATTTTTTGTAACATTATTTATGATTTTAGTACATAAGATTGTATATTTGTATTTTTTTTTTACAGTTTTTAATTCTTTACATTGTCTAATAAGTTTCTCGTCACTTTATATGACATAAAAGACTGTTATATGTATTTATTTTGGTTGTAGTTTTATTTGCAGTCTTGTGCAGACGTCGCGGGGAGCAGTCTGATGACTTTTTAGTATTTTATGTGAGAGCAAGCTATAAACTGTTTATTTATGTTTGGTTCATCTGTTACACTGACCAGCTACTTGTTTTTAGTCAGAGAATGCCTAAGTTTTTCATTGATTTTAAACACGAATGTAAATGTTGGAAAATAAAATATTGATTTATTATACATTTTTAGTTACTTTAAATATGAATAAATTTCCAATAAGACAGTAATCACTTAAATTTTAGGCCATGAAATGAGATGAAGATATTTTAGTAATTACAGTTTAAACTGTCAGTTACATACAAGAACTTGGTAAATATTATCAAGAAAAATACTGATTAAATTTTCTACCAGAGTGACATATCAAAAATACAAACTGACTACTACTCATGACTAGCAACTGAGTAATAAAATAAATATTTAATTGTATGTATTTGCTAGAACTTTTATAGTATTTTATAGTATTTATATATATATATATATATATATATATATATATATAACACAATAGGCATGTTCAAAATTTCATTAAGTCATTTTTTTACAAAATTAATAAACTAATAAGAGAGTTTGAAATATATACCTGTAGATAATGGATGTATGTACAGTATAATACATTAAACATTATTGACTTAATTAAAACTTCTAATTGGGTTTTAATACAAAACATTTCTAAATAAATGTTTATTTTGAAACATTGGACATACATAGTACATATATATGAGCTTCATACTAATCCCTCCAAAAAATATTACATCCATGTTTAAAAGCCGTATGACTGATATTACATCATGATTCATCACATCAGCTGGCAGGTCTTGATATGTCTTACTCTAAGAAAGATAGAGATATATGATTTAGTAGGACGTAAGTTGTCTCTAAAACCACCCAGTGCCGGGTTATAGCAATGTATCTCGAAAATAAAATGTATCTGTTATATCGAATTAGTTTAATCACTTTACTCGTTGCCCTTATGGTTATCCATCAGATCAATAGCAATATTCTCTGACGCTTAAAACATTCCATTGACTGTCATGCGCAATTACCGAACTGAGTGTTGCCCACATAAAAATTAAGATTGATCCAAAAATTTCAAGTCTAACAGTCAATTCATTTTCTAAATAACATGTGCAGGATAAATAAGTTTGATATACGATGGAAATTATCAATTAATTCAATTCATATAATATTTTTAAATATAAAACAGTTTTACTCGTATTCCTTAAATTCTTAGCAATGGATACGTAGAAAGTTTTTTCATGCAGTTTAACTTACGGCTTTCTTAACTGTTATCTTGTAAATAAAATAATACACCGTGTAGAGAGCTCAGGCCCAAAGCATACCTCTGACGCATACAAGTAACCACCGTATTTCCACCGATAACCAAAAGACTGCTATAATTCAGTTATGTGTTGAAACATGTATGTGAACCATTTGTAACGGAGCAGAGTGCAAGAGGCATGTTCAGTTTTAACGATATCGTAGTTAAAAGAATATGGATATTGTAGGGGCGCCCCTTGCAACAATCACCGTCGTCGAGTGTTGCCAATTAAAATAAGAAAGAAACAAAAACTACGTGAGAGGCAGTTCTTAAAGATGTACAAACATTGTTAACTTCCTCTTACACCTGGAGAGCTGTTTCTTTCCTCTCTTCAAGCTGCACGTGATGGTAACATGTAAGGTATTGTTTCGTGTGTTATTGGTTTATAAAAAAAAAATATTTTTTTATTAATTTTAATCCAAGTTAGTTTGTGGACAAAATAGTATACCTGCATTTCGAAATATGTTTTAGATTATGTCTTTTAGTTCAATACACTAATTTTGTATTGAATGACTGGAAGGTTACTTTTTAGCGAAGATCTTAGTATCATTTTAATTTCATAATACATTGTTTACGACATCTATGAATCTTCACTTTAATTTATAGTACTATTGAAAATGGTTTTTATCATAATAATTATCATTTATCTGAATATAAAAATAGTCAACTGTATGGCACGTTTAGCAAAATAGCAATATTTGTATTGTTTTAATACGCAAGTTGGATACTGCAATTTTTAAATTCTAAAAATTGCTAAAAACAAACATCATTTATCTATTACCATAACAATCGTAAAACATTGAATATTGGGAAATAAAAAAAAATATATACTAAAAAAGGTTATCTTTTTATATCAAGTCATCAAATTAAGAACTCACCTTTATTTCGGTTTAAAAAGATATATTTTTAAAAATCTGGTGTTACTTATGAAAATATTTTACTTTTACTGTTAATATAGTAAAAGTTATAACAGTATGTAATAAAATTTTATATATTATTACTATGGTAAACAATAGTTATAAATCAATTATTTGAATAATTTTCATTTTTTAATCAATCTCCCAATATAATTTCATAATCGGAGCAACATTCTAAAAAGGTAATTGATCGATATCCTAAATTTGTTTAAAGAATCCTAAATTTTAATTTCAACGGAAAGTACATTGTTTAGTCTAAGGACTATTGGGATGTTTCTAAGTAGAAATTTAAATAATAAATTGATAGTTAACAATTTGTTGCGTTTAAGAACTTTATTTTGTTTTTGAAAATTGTATTTATAATATATTATGTGTTTCAGATTGTTTTAATTCGCTTTATTTCCGCAGTTACTTAATATATTAAACTTCAAATTAGAAAGGGTATCAAAATAACGTAATACACAAAACTGTAAATATCAATCAGGACATGACACTTGTAAAGTTCACCATTAAAGAGGTCTTGAACTTGGTTGGGTTATAAAAAGAATTTCAGTAGATAAAGATAGTCAGCTGGTCTGAAATGTGTTCTTGTATCTTTATCTACCTCCGTCTCGAAGGATCTGTAATACAAATGGGCGAATCGTGTTACTGGTTTAGTTCTGCTGGATAAACCCTTTCTTTACGTTGCCAACCGACACAATACCGTGTGGTTTTGCTCCTACAGTTCATCCAATCTGTATTATAACATTATATATGCTATTATACCACAAAGGTTTTAAACGATTAGTTCGATCGAGTAAACCATCGAATAATAAATACTCTCAAGCAGTTTAAATTAGTTATAAACCTGTTAGTAATTATCATTGATTAGATGAAATCTGAGTTTTTATACTGTTGGATACCAATTAAAATTGTGAAGGAATCGACTAATAGCTGATAGACGTTTATTAACTGCACGAAATACGGGAGGAATATATTCATATAATCTAGTTAATCATAAATATTATTGCCAATTAATAATCGTCCTACATATATTTCATTCAACTATTCATTTTGTTTAACTAACAGTATTTTGTGTTATTACTTGGTAAGTAGACTGTTACATTGTGTCCCTTATTTTAACAACCACCAGTTGTTGTATTGGTTATAGTTAGAGGAAGATGCCTACAGTATAACAGTTATCTTAGCACAAGAATAAGGAGGTTATTTTTGGCGATGGAAGGATTGTGAAGGAAACAGGATTTTTCGGGACATTTGCATTCGTTCAGTGAAACAATAAATCAGTAACACTACGTTTCGAGATCTGCAATCTGATCTCTTCTTCAGGTAATAACTAACCTAATACATAATTACAAACTAGATTAAAATAAAAAAATCATACCAAAGCGTTGTGGCACGCCTAAGTCAGGACGTCCTGACTTAGGCGTGCCAAAACCTGTATCTACTGCTTCTGGTGTCGTACATATATTAATTATATGTTCTAAGTTTCAATTATGTTAACTGTGTTTTAATGTACATATCTATATTAATAATTATTTTAGGGTATATAAATACACTACCTTTAAAATCATTTTGATTGTAATTAAGGGATATAGAAAATTATGATTCAATATCAAACCACCCGTGAGCACCGATGTGTGAAAGGGTGAGATGATTAAAATGAAATTGGAAAGTTTATTGATACTAGAATGGTTAAATGATTCTGTAATACAATCGCAATTACTGTTTATCCACGTGTTTCTGTACTGAGAGAAAAGGATTTGCTTAACTGTGTAGAACGTTAATTACCATCCCAGAGTGTTCTTCTATGACCAATTTAAAAAATATGTCCTCATGTATTTCCAGTACACAACGAATGAACAAATTGCTATCTCAGTTAAAACTTTGAAATGGTTCGATCAAGCTGTGGGTAACAATGTACCGTTATTATAGTACATATATTATATTACTTTGGAGCTAATACTTTATAAATTAAAACAACTTTTCGGAAATACTTGATTTAATTCCGAATTAAAGTTCATCCAAAAAATTAACAAAGTTTACAAACTTTAGATTTGATTTTCTTCAAAAACTTGTCACAATCGATCAAATCTAATTAAGAGTCTGATAAAAAAAGAATTAAAAAATAAATGAAACAAAAAATGTATACTTCTCCAAAATGGTTTAAATTAACAAAATAAAATAAAAAGTTCTCTTCTCAAAATATTCAAAATCAAAATAACACAAAACTTTATATTAACTTTACGACCAAAATTTAATTCACAATACTTCAAAATTGAACTAATCCTCAGACTCTGTAATATGGGAAACTTTACAAATTTAATCACAACAGTATAAAAATAAAAGATATTAACTAAACGCTGGTACGGGACTTACTACTTTGAAGACTATGGAGGCTGATAGGAAACTAAAAACGCACTAAAGAAAATTAAGAACTTGAATTAAATTTACACCCGATAAAAGAATTACTCTAGATCCAAACTATAGGATTAGAGGAAGAACTACTGCTTCTCAGCTGGACGTCTCTACGTTGTCGTTGTCACTTCAAGACTGGTCCCCCTCTCTCCGGGAACCGGCTCGGAACGTATCACCGTAGTCATCTCGATTAGCTGATGTACCGGTCTAACCAACAAACAATGTCCACGCACCGCGTCTAGTTAACAAAAGAGCCTACTTCCTACCGCGATTCAGCATAAATAATAACTACGGTACAACAATATTCAGTGTTATGCAAAAATCTCAATCAATTTTATTTTACATCAATTATCAAGAACAAGATTAAGAGTTACATAAGGTTTTGAATAATTACATAACAATTAATTATTGGAGCGTAAGCGAAGCCTTATACTGGAGAGACTAAAAGATTTCTTTTCTACCTGCCTAAGGATCGAAATTATTATTTCTAGGACAGCTAAGTAATATTTAGAAACACTGTTTTTACTGTAGGTTAACATAAGAGCATTGGAAGAGTTTCTCTGACTCTCAGCTAACAAACGTAGTCAGTGTTTGTTCCACTTCTTGATCCCTCGAAATACCGCTTCGCCGCTCCGACATCGACGTCGTAACAATAAATGTTTGTCTACTGTTATATAATTCTGTTATTTGTTTGTTTTAATCCTGTTTTTATAGTATGATATTTTATTGTACTAGAATTACTAGGAGGGCTTCTGTTATATTATATTTACCCTTGGTATGATCTTTGGCCTCCACCATCATCACATCAACAAACTATGTTAAGTAATAAGTAACATTTGATATTAAGTTTCAGAATCACAGCTTGACATCTAATGGATGTTTTTGATTATACTATAACATTCTACACTCAACTGCATGATAGGAAAACGCCACACATTGAACCACTTAATTTACAACCAACTAAAAATATTACTAAGGAAGTGAATATGAAGTTAAATATTTGTGACTACTTAGTGCAAAGGAGAACATTCGCTTGGTAAAAAGTAAAAAATAACTTTTTCACTGAGTTTATTTAATCATTTAAACTCCGCCCCGCCCAGCGCTGTTTGGAAAGAGCGTTTCTAAGTGAGAAATTTAGCCCTGACAAAGTGCGTGAAGCACGTCACCTGGGCCAAGACGTGTTACCGTTTCCTTTTAATCAATGTTCCCTTCAACCTAAATTCTTAATGATTCTTGAAATAAAACTGCCGTATATTTCTTTCCTTCTAATAATTGAAGGGTTTAACAAAGGTGGGTAGAAAACGTAATGGTGCTTCAGAATGCGTTATCAACACACGTGTGCTCTAGAGTTGTGCATCAAACACGATGTGTTTCGTTATAAATTGTCACTGTATAACCGTTTGTTTAACAAAGAGTCCAACACCTTTCCTCCTTACTTCTGTTCCTTGGGGTTTGTGATATTACTCTCAATTCAGCCTGATATGTAGTACGTCACATTTAGAAATTAATAATAGAAGAAAATGTAAAAGAATAGAAAAGACAGTACTAAAACTCTCGGGCAAATAATATTGCACTTAAGTAAAAAGTTTTATAATAAAAAATATTTAATAAGTAAGGTTAAACAAATTCGATGAAAACCCGTTCACACATACTACAGCTCTTTTATCAAAGCTTGAATATGGAAGAATGTGCTCTAGGTCATCAAAGGGTCATCAATACCCACCTGTAATCTGTAATATACTTTATATAAATGTATCATCATTAGTGATGCAATATTTTTACGACCCAGTACATTTCATTTTTTACAATCTGTAAAAGAAATTGTTATTTGAGGAGAAGGCTAAAATCGGACAAAGAAACATTGGTAATAACATTCAAAACGTTTTTTGTTATGGTAATTATACATTATCTGATTAATTATGTATTATCTGAGATCCATTAGAACAAATTAAGGATCTTTAATATGTGTTTAAATACTTCTATAAATACCTGCTTGAAATCATCTACCACCGAATGCTTTCGTTACATCTATCTTACTCAAACTACTCGACCACTGACGTACCACAATTATTAAACCTGTTTAATGCAATTTATTTACTGAGTTAAAAAACGAAGTTTTTTATATCCTATTTACTTTACAGCGAAATGTCATTACTTTGACGATGTACGATAGTGCGAACATATTTAAGAGCCAAGCACACATTTAATAAACTCACTATTTTTGAAAATATAAAAAGCAACTTTGATAAAGTAAAAACAATTTAAACCATATATACATATTTATTAAAAAAATACTAAATAAAAAAAATAATAGAGAATTTGAACTTCATAGTATTAACTGTTTTTGTGGTGTTAATTTTTTACAACAAAATCAAAAGATGATCAAATGTGGAAAAAGTGTAAGTTTTATAGATTTTATTTTGCACAAAGTAAAACAATTTATAAGGGAACCTCTGGCAATACATTTCATATATATTCGACTGTAAATAAAATGAAGAAACATTATTTAACAATTACAACATATTGTTTCTCAACACACCAATTTTAGGGATACTTAAAGTAACCTTAATTTAATAAATCCGTTTTCCATTTTTGCTTAGCATGGGGAGCTAGCCTACAACAAAACTGCGAGAAAGCTTATAAAAACATTATGTAGCTTTTAATACGCAATAATTGAACTCCGGAACTCAGCATTTAATTGCTGTAATTAAAACTGTACAGTTTGCCCCCCAGTTGATACATTTACGACTTACGGTTTTGCATCTCTGTGTAAAATAATTATGGAGCTGGATTCTCCATTATAACCTAATCTACATATAAATTACTTATGAGTAATAGTTTAGTAAATTCAAAATTCAAAACTTAAAATTATATTTTTCATCCGAAGACATTGTGAACTCAACCTTGGTTTATCAAAATTCTTTGAAATATCTGAACCTAAAACTGGGAATGTTAATATTAAACGTAGTTACAACGTTACTGCATTTTGAATAAAATTTTTTTCCAAAATGGACGTGACATGCTTTAAATAAAACATGGAGTCGTCAGTCTATGATGTAGAATATTCGATATTGGACGTGTATTGTGTTATATCGAGAGGGCTGTCAGACTGTCCTGTGACTGAACAGACAAGACTATTACAGTTGACCTGACATCATCGCCCTCTACCTCTGTCACGGCTAGCTCAGTATTAAAAGCAGAGAGAAAGATTTAATTTAAATAATAAAATTTATTTTTCGGATATATTATTTTATGAACTGTTGAAGTAATATTTACTGATTATTAAATACATAATTAAATCAATTTTATGATCAATAAATTTTTGTAATTATTTTGAAATGGTTCCTTTTATAAACTTCAAAATATATTAGCACTATTTTAATATTTAAAAACGACACTAAAATCATAAATTGTGTAATAAACTTTTTATGTGTGTTTATTATATGTGGATAGAATGTATCTGTTGGCCTAAGATATTAGCACAATTTAAAATTTCCCGTAACGATGGTGGGTTTTTCAATCTAAGAAACTTTATTATTCAATACATCTCCTCATTCAGTTAGAATAAGAACAAAATGGTTATGAATTCCCTATCAGCTTCAATTATCTGTGTCCAATTTTATCTCTTGGACCGTGAAAACATAATTGCCTAATAATCCAAAGCCGCAAATGTTTGATACCTCAATACATAAGATAGGAATAAAAGTGATTGTAAATGTTCCTAGTGATTCATATCTCTAGTTCACGACTTTAATAATATTAGAGAAGAATAGATGAAAATTGTATTGTGATATATAAAATTTCCTTAAATTTTGTATTTTTTTTAATCAATATGATATACATCTCCAACACCTATTAATGTGATAAAGAAAACGCTTTTAAAAGCGAATATTAGTAATGATTAAAATAAGTAATAAAATAATCTGAAAACTCGTGGCGCATTATTGCAGATAAGCTTTCCATGAATTTCTTATTTTGATATTAGAAATTTTAATTGGTTTACGTCATAATTGATTTTACAAAAGACTTCCTCTAACAGATATAATTGCAGCTTTTAATCTTTTTCAATATAAAAATGGCACTATTCATTAGTGCTGCTTAGTGTAATATACTATTATTATAATTATTTAAATACTAATACTATACGCCCGATGAATAAATTCAATTTTCCATTACTTTTTTTGGGTCTAACTTATTAACTTATTAAGCCAAACTATAAATACAGACTTAAATTTTGTTACGGCAAGCTTTAAGTAAATTGCTTTGTTTCAGAAACAAACAATATTTTTATCGTACTGAATATGTATCAGTTTTTTTATGTCTATATTGTTCCATTTAGTGATTTTTTAGTTCCCTAATAACAAAGATACGAAAGAACAGCTGGTGCACAATTAAAGTATTTTTCAGCTACCTATCAACACAGTTTGTTATTGCTTCAGTAGAAGTTAAATGCAAAACAAACCCAGCCGTTTTTATATATGTAAACAGTATTAATATTTTGTTATCATGCAATTAAAATTAAACAAAACCTCTAGGTTTAAAATGTTTTAAGTCTTTTTTTCCACACACGGAACGAAAGTGTCTTCAAGCGTTGTATCGTATCATAAAACACATTTGTCCCACCGAAAACAACCAGTTTTTCTCTTAGTGATAAAAATAATATTTAACTATTTAAATTTAACAATGTCTGTACGTATTCACTAGTCTAAAGATTTATTTTCTGCCAATTTCTTTTTAGAAAGTTAAGATTAAGCCATTGTAATTTAGTTAAGCGCTCTGATAGTGAACTTGAGCTATAGTACTAGACAACAAAGCATGCTAGGACCTACCCAGATCTTTTAAGTGAGCTAAAAAACACCACGACGACAAAATGTATCGCTGCAACAAATGATACCTCTCTACAGTAGGTGTCAGGTAACCTTCACGTCAAGTCTCACATCATGGCGGTCTACTCTAAGGCAATTTAGAGCCATCCAAAAGATGTCATTTAACAAAACGTTGTGTATATTTTTTAACACAAAGTTGTGATAAATGTTCTGGAAAATGTTTTACTTTCAAATCATCCAGCGTAAAAGTTTTATTTAAGACATACGAGTATGATATTTTGCGAAGCTATTATTAGCTGTAGGTCGTCAAACGTGACCTTTTGGAAAAGTTGGATAATTTGACAAAAATGGGGTTTCCCATAAGTTGTATATTATCTTACTACTTTGTATCCTATTCGTTTACATAAATATAAAATTAAAATTATTACATTCTCAAAAATGTTAGGAATACACATGTATAGATGTCAGGGACGTTAATAAATTGAAAAATTTAGGTTTAGCTTAATTAAATTTATTTAATTAAAGCGACATTAATGACTGCCCTACCTTACGACCATCCCACCTGCACATGCTGAAGGAATGCTGGAGTTTTTTTTTTAAACATGCAAACTTAATAGCATTTGATTGATAATGTTACACACATAATTTAACTTCATGGAAATAGGTTAATCACTTTTCTCGTTGCCCTTATGGTTATCCATCATATCAATAGGAAGATATTCTCTGACGCTCAAAAAATGCCTTTGACTGTCATGCGCCATTACCAAACTGTGTGTTGCCCACATAAAAATTAAGATGGATCCAAAATTTCATGTCTAGGAGTCATTTCATTTTCTACATAACATGTGGAGAATAAATAAATTTGATATACAATGTAAATTATGAAATTCCATTCATACAATCTTTTAAACTATAAAATAGTTTACACATTTTCTTTAAAATCTTAGAAAGCAATTCTTTGAATTCTTAAATTTTCTTAACTGTTATCTTGTAAATAAAATAATACACCGTGTAGAGAACTCAGGCCCCAATGCATACCTCTGACGCAACTAGTAACCACCCTATTTCCACCGATAACCAAAAGATTATTATTATTCAGTAACGTGTTTAAACATGTATGTGAACCATTTGTAACGGAGCAGAGTGCAGGAGGCGTGTTCAGTTTTAACGATATCGTAGTTAAAAGAAAATGGATATTGTAGGGGCGCCTCTTGCAACAATCAACGTCGTCGAGTGTTGCCAATTAAAATAACAAAGAAACAAAAACTACGTGAGAGGCAGTTTCTTAAAGATGTACAAACATTGTTAACTTCCTCTTACACCTGGAGAGCTGTTTCTTTCCTCTCTTCAAGCTGTACGTGACGGTAACATGTAAGGTATTGTTTCGTGTGTTATCGGTTTAATTTTATTTTTTATATCTTTTAATCCAAGTTAGTTTATTGGCTAAATAGTATACCTGCATTTCGAAATATGTTTTACATTATGTCTTTTAGTTCAATACACTAATTTTGTTTTGAATGACTGGAAGGTTATTTATTAGCGTAGATTTTAGTATAATTTTAATTTGATAAAACATTTTTTATGAAATCAATGAAACTTCACTTTTTATAATATTTATAATTTATCCGAACAAAATAGTAAACTGGTACGTTTGCTTAGCAAAATATATGGATTTTGCTAGATTCGGTAGAATTGAAAAAATTTATTATTATCTATAAAACATTAGTAATGTGATTAAATTTAGTAGTTAGAACTCCAGACGTTTTAAATAATAAATCCGATTGAAATCAACTCTATTCGAAATTTAATACAAAACACTTATTCTGTGACTACATTTTTATCCTCATTTTAACATGGAAGATTTCAAAATCCAATTTTAACTACTAAAGCTATTACTATATACATTATAAAATTAAAAAGATAGCAAATCTAAAAGGGAAAAATAAAAAAGTAAACCACACAAGAGTAACTTTTTATATCAGTTTACACGATTAAGAATTCACTCTCATTTTAGTTTACTCTAAATATAATTTATTATCTAATATTAATCATAAGAATATTGTGTATGTACTGTACCTAATAGTATAAGTTACAACTGTTTGTAGTATAAGTTATACATTATTACCATAGTAACAATAATTACACATTTTTTATATGAAATGATTATACCTTTTTTAAATCAATCACCTCATAAAATTTCATCATAGGCGCAACATTATGATAAAGTAATTGAAAGACATTAAAAATAGTTTTAAGAATCCTAAATTGTCACTTCCACGAAAATGGCATTGTTTAGCCCTAAGTAGGGCTAACTAGAATACTCCTTAGTAGAAATTTGAATAGTAAATTGTTAGCTTAAATGTTGTCCCTAATAACTTTCTTTTGTAAAAAAAAAATTATATTTATAAAATATTGTAATTATTTCAGATTATTTTCGTTCGCTATATACCCTATAGTTTATAAATATATTAAACCTCAACTTATGAAGTGTAAAAAAGAACGTAATAAACGAAAATGTCAAATCATGTCATGATAGTTGTCAAGTTCACCATTAAACATATCTTGAACTAGGCTGGGTTATGAACAGAATTATTATTCAGTAGACAAAGATAGGCAGCTGGTATGAAAGTGTCCTATTTCTGTATCCACCTCCGTCTCGAAGGATCTGTAATACAAATGGCCGAATCTTGTTACTGGTTTAGTTCCGGTGGATAAACCCTTTCTTTACGTTTCCACTCCGGCATAATACCCTGTGGTTTTGCTGATAAAGTTCATCTATTCTGCATTATAACATTTATATAATCCCACAAAAAATGTAAATGATTAATCAGGTCGAATAACAAATAGTCTCAAACGCTTTATTAATATACAACTAATGTTATAAAGCTGTTGTGTTATTAATTATCATTGATATGATGAAATGTGAAATTTTGTGTACTGTTGCGATACCATTTATAATTATAAAGGATTCAACTAATACCTAGTACACATTTAATAACTGAACGAAATGCGGGATATATATACTTATTTATTTATAATCTTAATAATCATAAATATTCATCTCACTTAATAATTCTTCATATATATATATATATATATATATATATATATATATGAATATACAATCTTTAACTAGCTGTTTTTTAGTATTAAAAATGGAACTACAAATATTTGAAATAAACTATAAAGGTACATTAAATTTATGGTTTATTAAAATTACTGCTAAACAGTAAACAGAAAACGGAAATGATTAATTTCTAAGAATACCTCTTGAATACTAATAATATACATACTAAAATATTTTAACTACAATATCAAAGCTATTATCACATATTTATATTGGAAGAAGTAAGCCTAAAAAATACCAAATTGTATTCTCATAGTCATCTATTATTCAATTTTTAATTTTTAAGATTTTTCTAATAGTATACTAATTGAAATTGTTGAAAGGTAAAATTATTCTAACTACCTATTTCAATTATGTGCACTGGTGCCGAAACTCGAGGCGTTACATTCAGAAATTAAATAATTATTAAAATATTTTCGATCATGAATAACTGATGTTTATACATTTTAGTTTTACACATTTTTTGTCACACGAAGAGCTAACATTAGGATTAATTATACCTTTTTAAACTATACTTACCGATAAACCTAATCTAAAAACATTTTCAGTGTTGAAGGGCTAAGTTGATGAAGGAGGTATGTAACAAAAACAAGTTTAGAAGATATGAGCTCTCAAAGATTTTACCTTACTACTTTTTTTGTATGAAATTATTCCATTTACTTTGATGTAAGTATACTACTATGGGTATTTTTGGGTCTTTTCTATTAAAACTGTGTTAATCTGACTATATTTAGTATTAAAAAAATATTTTTTTTTTGTACATACCTCGTTCTTCCATTAACAATGGAATTATTCTTAGATATTTTCAAATGATGTTAGAGGTATTAAAATTGAAACTACTGATAAATTTAATACAACATTTATAAAAAATTACTAATTTGTGTACAAAATCTTTGTTCTTAAGAGTTTTATTGCAATTCATTTAGAATTTGAATGTACCACCACCGGTGATGCTCAGGGATAAATTGGAGCTGTTCCCTCAGGTTTTCAAGTTTGGCTTCCTTGATCGAGCCTGTTTTTCTTTGCAGCCTACGAATAGAAACTTCTTCTTCCAGTTTCGGCACACTTTTCAAGGAATGAAAAATGTTTACTTTTTCTGAATGGAGTAAATTCATCATAACAAGTCTTGAACTGGTAATAGCCGTACTCATCAACGCGGAGCCACTTTATATGGCCTCTGAAATGTACTTGGCTGTTCCCCATATCTTATTTTCTGTTGTATAGTTTCATATTGGTCATCAAGGTATTAGTATCTCTAAAATTATATGTCATGTCAATGACTTTATTCTTCCTACTGGATTTTACAATGATTTCCCTGTACTCCTCAGGAGAGTATATGTTCTGATATTTTCTTAAATTTTTCTCAATACGGCCGAAATCTCTGCCAGAATCTAGGTATGTATGACCTACCTCTGGGAATTTGTGGTCAATTGTTTTAAATTGACGCTTGTGTACTAGATATTGGTAAAGACAAATTAAGAGGAAATTCTTGTTTCGACCTGAACAAGAATATGACCATATAACCAGGTGGTCTTTGTTTCTTAGAGACTCTTCGACTTCCAGAGCTGTTAGTAGACAGCTTAGTATCTCACTGCTGTCTCTTGATGCTTGGTATTCTGTCCATGTACAGAAGAGGGCTTTGTCAACCTCTTTGGTTACTATATGTAGGCCAAAGTTGTACAGCCACAATTGTCGCAAATAAAACGCCTTAGATGTACTGAGTCGGGGAAGCGGCATGGTCTCTTGCAAGTTAATGGTGAGAAATGCTATATTCTCCAAGTTTTTAGCCTTTTCTCTATCAGATCTCAATGCATCAAATGCAGCATGATAGTTAATAACATGCTCTTCATCTGCTGAATTAGCATCACAGGTACTACACGTATCTCTCTTTTGGTCTTAGGGTGACCAAAAGAGAGATTGTATTCTGTTTCAAACACTTTATGGTAAGTACATTCCTTAACACGGAAAGCATCATCCAAGTCTTCTTCAGTGCACTGTTCAAGATAAATCTTTGAAACTGAAAGTAGTGGAGAGAGATATTTCTTATAGATGTTTGATGTTCGTGAATAATGCGATTCTTCAGCAGGGAACTTTTCAATATGCTGCTTAATGTATTCCCTAATTGTATCAGGTGTCTTGTTAGGTCTGTTATTGTGCTGGCC
This sequence comes from Homalodisca vitripennis, assembly GCF_021130785.1. Taxonomy (NCBI): domain Eukaryota; kingdom Metazoa; phylum Arthropoda; class Insecta; order Hemiptera; family Cicadellidae; genus Homalodisca; species Homalodisca vitripennis. The sequence goes on along the minus strand of NC_060210.1, from coordinate 193,564,125 downwards.
TCTTCTGTCTGGATTGGGAGCACAGTTCCCGTCTTTAATGGACTTTTCAACAAGATCAATTTTCTTTTTGATCACACAAAACAGGGAAGCAAATGCATTTTTGCAAATAGCAGTTTGCTTACCTTCAAGAGTAATAACATATTTAAATGAAGCTGCTTTGTATTTATCTGCACCTTTTCTTTTCCTCTTAGTAGGAGTCATTTTAGGCAATTGAACAATAATGCGTTTTGCATACTTGCAGTCTCATTTTTCTTTTATTACAGTTTTAGGCCCTAGGGCTAAATTCACTAACTCTCTCCCTCTAGAAGTCATAGCACTATTATAATAATCATAAACAAATCATATAATGGAGCTTACATTACGAATAAACCAAAGATTCTTTCACCTGGGCACAAAATAACTATCAGCTGTTTTAGTGCATGAAGGAGGTATGTTACAGACTTTTGCATATGAGTGTTTCATACCTCTTTCTTCCTTGGTAATGTTCCATCAGGTTTTTAATGGATGAAGGAGCTATGTTCCAAGACATAGAGGTACTACACTGGAAGAAGGAGGTATGTGAACAAAAATTGTTTCATACTTCTTTCTTCCTCCAAGGCTTGTATTAATTTTGTAACATAAATTCTTCTTCCATTATACTTCAGAGTTCAGTGTGTAACATACCTCCTTCATCAAGTGTTTATTTCCTTTGCAAAGCGTCTAGGAGCGCTAGTGTCAGTGCCATATGTTAGTTTAACACATAACACCTTCATACATGATGAAAACTCAAATCTTTAAAAAATGTTACATACCTCCTTCTTCCACTTAGCCCTTCGATTAGTTCAGAAAAGAAACCTGAACAATCTTCTATAAACATTGAACAATGTGAGAAATGAGCGCTTCAGTAAATAATGTTACAAGGGAGATTTGCATAAGAATGACTTCTTTGAAAGGGTTTCTTTTCGATTAGAATTTAACAAAGCAGGCCATGGAAGACTGAGAGCTTTACTTTGCGTTGTTGATCTGATTCTTTCTTTGCATCAAATTTAAGAGTTTGTAAGGAAGAATTTAACAGTTTATGTCAGGTGTACATATTACATATTAGGTGTACATATTAGGGTGACTATTCAACAAAATTTATTTCAATAATTTTATGCACTATCTCTTGTAACCTCATTTTTTAGTAGAATTTAAGTAACACTATGTGAAGGAAATGCGATTTAAAATCGAATATTTTTACCACGTTTATCAATAATAGTTTACATAAAAAGTATAGCTATAACTAAAAATAGTTAATAATATTTGTTAGTTAATTATAATTTAGTATAGTCACTTTTTTGGTTCTAGTTATGTGTTATGAAATTATTAGTGTTATAAATATTAGTAAATTTTATTTTATTTGTCATTTTCATTTATACATTACAATATCTATTTAAAGCCGATCCCCTTTTAAGCCTTATTCTGGCCGTCCTCATGGGCCACTGGCCTTTGCGAGGATCTTATCAAACAGAATAAGTGGGAGAGTCGATACAGTACAAGGTCGATGGTACTGATAGAAAGTGCTTCGGTCACAGACAGGATTTGATACTGCGCTATCTCTAACTCAGACCCAAAGTCCAACGTCTTAGACCGCTCGGCCATCGGCACTCCCATGATAGTGATATTATATTATTAAAATATTCGAATAGGTTTCTCATCTTTAAAATTTACTTTTATTATTTCCATAGGTTAAAGTAATTATACTTTATAAGCTACTCTCATCAAACAGAAATAATAACCTAGGATAACATTAATATAACATATTAAAAAAATATACTAGCACGCCAGTTTACATGTCTTGTAGCAAACATGCTAAATTAAAAATCTCAAGATGAAATCTTTCTCTAGTTAACATGGAGAAATTTAGCCTAAGCAACCGCTCGTCCGCACCCCACAGAGTCGTGACAAGACCATCATCTAAAACCACTTTGCCTGTGTAAAAAAATAATTTACATTCAAACTTTAAAGTCCATAGGTCATTCGCTCTTTAAGCGTTTAACTGAAACCTGACATTCAGTGTGATGAACAGGCAGATGAGCAATTTTTTCAGGACATTCATGTTTATAGCCCAATATATACTTACCACCCTTAATAGGAAGTGCTGATGGCCATGCCATCCAATACAACTATGGATCTGAGACAGGTTCTGACCGTTGCACTTTTTATCAGGACCATCGACTTTATACTGATCCTTCCTCTTTTTCTATTTGATAAGACGAAAAATATATTCTTGTTTATTAGCCTGTGTAAAAGTTTTCCGCTGGATATGTAAAGAACGATTTGAGATGTAGACTGGAAATTGTGCGAGAATCTTCGTTTTTAAGAGGCAACGTCATGGTTTATGATCGGCAAGTCTGTCTAAGAGATTTGGCGTCTAATTCTACCTCGCTTTAGTAAAGCTTATAAATCAGAGTAAATGTACTTTGTATATATTGATAAGCTATCGCAATGAGTTATTGAAAATGTTATCTCGTGTCTATCAGCTTGTATAAAAGTATTCAGCTGGGTATTTAAAGAACGATTTGAGCTGTACACTGGAAATTATGCGTGAATCATCATTTTTACAGAGGCAACGTCATGTTTTATGACCAACAAGTCCGCCTACGAGATCAGGCTGAGGGTCTAACATTATCTCGCTAAGTCTGTCACGTCAGTTTGTCCGCAGACCATCTCGAGAATGACCTGAGCGAAGCCTGTTCCTTGGCACGTTGAGTAAGCTCATAATAGATAAGCAGGGAAGAAGTTTACAATGTTACAAATATTTTGTTACATCAGGGCTAAAAGTTATAAAAAAACATCCTTTTTGTTATTTAATTGGAGAGTCAACATTGTGAGAAACCATGAAAATATTTTCCATTAATAGAGACAGATGCCGTAGTAACACTTTTAATTTCATGGAGATAGCTTGCAAACTTATTTAGGTCATATTTAATAGAATAGGTCCAGGTTTGGTTGAAATAATGAAGAGGATTACTATAGTTGTCACGGTCTCTTGTATATCTATCAAGTTTACTTTTAATATGTATCTAAAGTTACTGCCGTCCTAGAACCTAGCTTTTAAAAATTATCTCTTGATGACGACCGAATTACAATGATATACCATGAATTTTTCAAAAAACTATAATTTTGGGCTTTGGGCTATAATTCTTAGCTATATGAGAATAGTTTTTGCATTTCATTAATTAATAGTGTCTAGTTTCTTATTCAAAATTTTTCTATTTACTAAATATTGTGCTTTGGTTTAGGTAAAATTTAAAGGATATTGCGCACTGCTATCATATTTTTGTGCATTATTTGACGCTGGTCCTCGACCAAGACATGATTTAGTAATTACTATAATATTCTAATATAAATGTAGGTTTCAATCAGATTGAAATTGATCGTTTCACCTGGAATTTTGACACTAAAGACCGTTTGAATAAAGTGAATCCATTGTATATTTTTAAATTCTCCAAAACGTTTTCGGGATATCTTTTGATATAAAGATTGTAAATACTTAATGTAAAAACGAAAACTAACACTATAATATTACTACTTATATTTTGAAAATATTTTTCTACGGAAAGGTACGAGATTTTGAATATATTGATACGAGGTTTTCAGATACAGGACCCCTATCCTTTTTCTCTTCTAATCCGTTGTGCCCATCTCATAGATCCCCATTACCTGGGGGTTGGGGTTTTGTACGAATGGAGATGTACCGAGCTCAACGGTCTTGAATCCCGTTGCAGTACACTATACATCTTCTATATATACTGTTTATAAAGAGAGACATCCTAACTGGATTACTGACACTTCAACACCTTATTAAAAATAAAGATACGACGTGAAATTTGTTAAATACGATTATAATATGACCTAGAGGTGCCCTAAGGAATAACCTTTCTCTAAGAGCTCAGTGTTTTGCCGCACTGGCCTTTCACATTTTGAAAATTCTAATAAGAGATTAATTGCTGCAAACTCGGTATTTATTGAGAAAACAATCCAATTGTCATTAACTGTTATAATTAAGGAGTATAATATTATAAAATGATAATATTTTGAGTTACTTTATATACCATTTTAAACTAATTTACATTTGTGGTATTGAAAGCATAGAGTAAGCATAAAAGTAACATTACTTCTTATTTCAATCTTTCTGTAATCGCTGTTGGAGCACATATGTCGTACAGATAATAACATTTAAAGTTTTAAAATAAAATGATGTTATACTTTAAACTGTAAAGTTCCGTAACTATATAGCATGCAGTGCTTGATCAGTAATGTAAAGGAAATATTACAGATAAAGTTACTACCTAACTTTTGCTGCCGATGTAAACAACTGAATTAAGTCCACGTAAGTAATTTTTTTGGCAGAAGTAGGCTTTTCAGACGTGCGTTTTTATATATCTTATTTATGAGAACATCAAATCAAACTTAGTAGTGGCACCAGAAATATCTTAGCTGGAAGTAAATTGCAATGGGTAAACTTAAACACTGTGTAACAGAAGTGGGCTTTTTAGATCTGTATTTTTGAGTGTGATTAGATATTTTCTTAAGTGGGAAAACAAATAAAAATCAACATTGGCGTCGAAAAATCAATACTAACGTTCGCTTAGAAATAATTTATTTAAGAGGTTGATCTGCAGTGTATAAGTCTGCATGTTATAGTTTTTTTCTGAATTGTATCTTCCAATTTTCACTAGAACTGATTTGGAAAAAAGATATTTTCCAGTAGTGTTTTAGGATCTCCATACATTCAAACATCTCTCCAATTCTCCCACTGGCCAACATCACCACAACAGTAGAGTTCTAGGAATAATGTAATGTTTCATCTTGACGCCAAGTATTTAGGATTTAATACAAATCTGAATAAGGCGTTAAGGAAAATGTTAAATTTATTTATAATGCCAGTAGCATTTATTTATAAAATTATGTATTCACATAGCCCGGAATAGGGACATACCAAACGATTAACATTACTTTTTTACAACACGTATGATCTCAAACTTTGGAATCTTGATTTTCTCCTGATACATCGTGGGCATTCAAAAGCAATAACAGGTTATTGAAAAAGTAGTAAGTTGTTTTTAATCCCTATTATAGTCCAAATGGCTTTAGTGAAACAATCACTACAAAACACCACAAAATAGGATGGATAATTTTAAAGTTATACGCATCCAAATGCTATTAAGTTAATGTGTAGGCTGTACTTTTTGTTATTGTGTGACCAGATTACAAAAAAGTTTAGATATTTTATGAACTAAAAATATAAATGTCAAAAACAGTACTGGAAGGGACTGCAATATCTCCAATTTCATAAGACTAAAATTGAACATAGTGTAGAATTGTTTTAGATCTAATATAGATTTGACAGGACTAATACCGTGATATCCGCTATTACAGATAGATTCCTCTGCATTGTTTCTACTGCCATATTGCCTATCTCTAATATAGTTCTAATCAGTTTACAAATACATAATCAAGATGACTTCGATCCAAATACCTAAAAACATCTGAAAACTATATTTTTTAAAAAAAATATTTGATGATCCACGGTGTAAGACCCTGACTTCTCTTACCTGTTGTTTAGAAATCTTCTCTGCTAGAGCCAAGAGAGATTCTTCGAGGAACTGGAGAAAGTATATCAATAATTTAGACGGTTTGAATTTTTATGTATTTTTTCTGTAATATTCGAATGGTTTTTTTTTCTTTTGCGCAGTAATTTTGTATTCTTACTAAAAAATGCACAGAAATATTCTATATATCTTACTTTTCTGCAAGCATAATATTGCCAACGAAGCAAAGTGACAGTGAAGTTGCCTGAAATCCTTTGAATGCTCATTATATACAGAAAAATATGCTGACATAAGAGCCTCGGATGCAGTGTCAAAGAGATAGAGAGATAAGATATCGGCACGGTTACAGAGTGAAAGCGGTTGTATAAAACCCACATCACCGTCTCGGAAATCTTTTGATTAAAATGGAAATCTCAAAAATTCTTCAAACCGGTTAATTTGATTGATAAAAATGTCAAGAAAATAACTAGTAGCTTTCCTGATCATTCGGGAAAAGTAAACTTGGTACAAGATCGTAATGATGAGATCCAGGCTAAGTCATTCAATACTTAATGTAGCTTGTACCTGTGTGTATCGATTCAATCGTTAAAAAGTCTCTCACTAGGGAGACTATAACAAACCTGCCTGATAATATAGTGAGTAATAATAATCAATGAGTATTGACCTCATGCCAACATGGAGTATTTAAGGAGCCCTTTACCATGAAATTGTATCTCACTGTGTAAAATTTCTCTGAGAGTCTTACGATATACGCATTGAGAAAATTAGGACAAACTGAAGGATAATCCAATCATTTAAGGTTTTATCTGCGGAGAATCGCTAGTGAGCTTAATTTTGGTATACACCTTCATTATGGCGTTTTAATAAAGATGTGAAAATTCGACATTGATATCGTGTCGGCATTTATAAGAGTCAAAAAGTTACGAAAATCAGTTTTTCACGAATATCTCACGACCAATGGCTTTGAAGGTCAGTAAAGGTCACTGTAAAATTATTCCTCGTACGATTATATACAAAAGATGTTTCTTGCATTTTTCTTTAAATTCAACCGTTTTCGGGATAGAGTGCTGAGAAAGCGAGTACAATGCACTTACATAGAATATTATATACCGTATACATAAAAGGCGTGAACTATTGCTTTTTATCTATGTATTTAAGTTTTATTAGAACTTCTAACTTCTACCCGGGCGTTTTGTGACAAATATACTTATATTATAGAGGTTATAGAGGTGACCCTTATAAACTTTTTAGCCGGCACGATATCAATGTCGATTTTTGGATATAAAGAAGGTATATAATAAAATTCCGCTCACTAGGAATTTTTCCGCAGATTGAGGTTTAAAAAACCTAAAATGACTGGACTAAGGAGGGTATAAGTGAGAGAAAACAGAGCATTTTTGTCTCCGGGTAGCACCTTCACGTATGCCTATACAGAAAACCAAATTAAATCTCTAATAACAATTTGAATAAGAGTTTAAAATATTTAAATTAGATATATACCCATTCTTACCTTGGGGTCACAATATCAAATAAAAATACAGATGAACCAGAGATACAAAATAGGATCAACTCAGCAAATAGATGTGTAGATGCATGCAATAGGATACTTTCAACCAAATCTCTCTCTCACAAAACTAAAACTAGAATATACAAAACAATTATATGTCCAGTGCTTTTGTACGGATCCGAAACGTGGAGGCTAAATAAGAAGGATGGGAAAAAGCTTCTGGTTTTCGAGAATAGAATTTTACGTAAAATTTATGGGCCATCATATGAACAAGGGGTATGGAGAAGAAAACATAATAGAGAAATCAGGGAGCTCTACAATAGTACGGATGTAATAGGAGAAATAAAGTGCAGAAGACTCCGTTGGGCAGGCCATATTTTGAGAAGAGGGAGAGAGGAGGGTAATGCAAACTGAGGAGGGCCCCGTGGGAGACCGAAAGTGAGATGTGGACAGTAACCCAGAAGGAGGAAGATGCAGAGGCCCGTTCAAGATGGAGGAGCTTTGTTAGTGCGGCTAAATATCACCTCCGATATAAATGGCCCTGGGAGTAAGTAAGTAAGGAGTAAGTATATACCCATTCTCAGTTGAATAATAATTAGTTTATAATAAGTTTATAAAAAGACCAAATTGTTTAATCGTAGTAAAAACGTGCATAAAATTTGGTACAAATAATAAAGGTTTCTTAAAATGTTTTACGTCAGCCAAACGTTATAGCTAAGTTACTGTTTACAATACTAAGTAAATTAAAATAATAACAATATATATTATCCAAAATCCTTGTTATGCTTTACATCATAGATCACCAGCAACGAACTTTGAACGATGGTTGAATATAATGTATCTTATATCATGTAACATAAGTAAAACATTTTAATGATTGAGTCAGTAGTAAACCTTTATTTAACCAACGTTAAGATTTTAGGATTCAACTGTAAATTTATTGAATAATATGAATAAAAATAAAATATAGCATTAACACGTCTTATCGTTATTGAATCCAGCCATATTTAATAGCTAAATCAACTTTTGAAATTATTTGCTTAAATGACAGATATTAGGCCGGCTTCATTAAAAGTTCAAAAATACAGGCAATTATATTCAATGTAATCTAAAGCAATATGATAATGAATTCTATTTAAATTTATGAGAAACGCCGTTCAATCGCACATAACATAACTACTACATCTAAACCGATTGCATTAAAACCTGACACGTTTGTTATTAGCATGCCCTTTACTGTATTTATTCTGCCAGATGGATGTACACATAGAATATTTTTATCTTTAAATTATAAATCTCTCATGATTAAATTCAATACGACATTGGTACATAAGTACTTTTCGCAATTCACATGTTTGTACTCACTCAGATATATCTAGCTCAAGTTATTTTACAAAATATGATTTATTTTCTTTAAAACATGCTTGGATATACATTTATATTGCCATCTAAACCGGTTTAAGAGAGTCACATAAACTTAATGACATAATGATAGTAATGGTAAATGCTCGTTTGATCAAAGTGGAAATAGGTTTTAATTAACGGCAGCGTGTGTTATAAGGAAATTATGAAATATTGCTCGGCAATATCAACTGTACTATGATAATTTAACCTGATTTATGTTTTAGTAAAGGCTACGTTGCTTTACCCACAATACGTGCATTTTTACCTTAAAGAGAAATATTTTCATTATACTCAAGTTTTAATAAAAATTATAATAAATATCCTCGGGTTTATAATGTATATGAACTTATTATTAAAATAGTTATAAAGGTTTGTAATAGCAGCTTTGAAAGAAAGAAATATGGCAAGTAATATTTTACAGTAAAGAATGTTTTAAACATCGGCCATTAGACGGTGGGATGCTCGGTCCATTTTTCACCCTCAAGAAGCAGATGTGGCTTATCAACCCCAGGGGAGTAACCGCCCTTATTCTATTTTCTGTCTGGAAGATTAAACGACGAAACTGCACATTTAACTCCAAAAATATTACACTACCACAAATTTGAATTCCTAATACTGGAAGAAGTATTGTTATTAAATATCAAAATCAAGAGCTGTATTAATTAGTTATTTTATTAACACAAGTTTTATACAATTGGGGGTTATATGTATTAAAATTGTGGGAAACAATCATTTTTAATTTCAAAAATAATTGGTAACAGAATAGGCCTACTCTTAACAATTCATTTTCTTGTTGAATTGTGAATACTTCGTGGGAAAATTTATCGCATTCTTCCTTTGTTTAAATAAAAAAGGAGCTTTTTATAAATTAATATCTCATTTGAAGTTTTATAATATAACTATTCATATTGATAGCTGATAAGAAATAAGCCTATTGTACCACATATGACTATGGAAAATATATGTATATGTTATGTGTGCACACACACACACACACACACACACACACACACACACACACACACACACACACACACACACACACACACACACACACATATATATATATATATATACGTACTCCTTTTTAAATATATATGTCCCTAATTACATACAGAGTACTACATAGTGTTATGGTAATAAAGCCAGTTATATTGTATTAAATCAATAATAATTACTAGCATGAACAGTTTAACTGACTTTTGCATTAATAAAATATTTTATCTCAAACCATAATAATTATTTTCTTTGAAGTATCAAAAGAGAGGATGGATGGAAATAATTTATGTATATAGTACAGTATATTATATAAATATTTAATTACCATGACCTATCAATATAATTATATTGATATCAAATAATGTAACAAATTGAATTGAAATTAAATTAGACCCGTGTCCTCAATACAATTAGTCGTTATTGTCGGCAAACACAGATACAGCATGACGGTGCCCGCAGCTGTCGCAATAATGGACAATATATTTGTTAGCATACGGTAATTCGATATCCAGTCGCAGTCAATGCATAAACTTATAATACAATAATTAGCATCGCAGTATACATTTTCCCTATGTTCCCTGTACGTCCCTATATTCAAATTATGTTAGATCAATGTTTGAACTATTACTAAGGGTATGGTTTTGTTTCCGGGATTTATAGTTAAAAAACGTAAGTGTAGTAGTTAACTTTTAAAAATATATGAAATGAATCTACACACAATTCTCAGTTTGTTCATCAATAACTTATTGATTCTGACAACAATAATGCATTAAATGATAATATATTTGTTTTTAATTACATAAATTCATTCTCTTTTAAAATCAATAAACTTAGAGTGCGTGTTTATGATTTATAAGTCGGAATTTATTGGCTTTTCCATTACATTGTTTGTTTTGTAGACGCTGAAAAATGTTCTTAGTCACGTGACCTGGAAAGAAGGGGAGACCAGCTCTGCCCAGCCTCTCCAGTTAAAGTGGGCAGGAGATAAAACGTCTTTATATCCAGAACAGCAACAGTCTTTAACACTAAGACTAGATCCTTCAACAGTAATCCTCCGAAGGTGACTGAACCTATCGATTCACCATTCCATCCCAATATCTACCTTAGTACAAGATGAACATGGTAAGAAAATACCTTTGTCACAAACTAATACTCTGTTTTGCTCAACTTCTCGTTTGATGAATTAACACCTTTCAAGTACAAAAGCCCAAAACAATTACAGTTGATAGGTTTATCTTAAGTATTTTCCTTTTGTTGTTTGTTAAATAGCATATCCTTAGCGTGGTGCCAAAGTTTAGCTAGAAGCGGATAAGATGGGTTAACATAGTCATTTTACTTTGTTCATATCTAGGAGGCTCCCTTAACATTCAACTGTGTTTTACAATTATTTTCTAATTTTTCACCTATAAATAACTTTATAGCACTAATGGGCTAGATAATTTTATGCTGGAATAAGTTCAGATGATATAATTACTCTGTATTCAGCTTGGTTTGATAGTAGCTGTAGCTCCCAAAGTACTAGTCCCATGAGTACGTATCTTCCCTATTACCGTGAGTGAAAGTGGAAATTCATCCGACTATAGATCTGAAAGTTTATTTCCCATTTTCTGAGATTTTTTTACATCTCTTTTTACATAAACAGACTAGGAGTACGTCAAACCAAACCAAGTTTTTATAGCCTCTTCAATGAATGAAATTACTTCAACTCAATTTAATTTCCACAGCATCATGACACTGCTCTTGGTAGCCTCTTCAATGAATGAAATTACTTTCAACTCAATTTAATTTCCACAGCATCATGACACTGCTCTTGGTAGCCTCTTCAATGAATGAAATTACTTCAACTCAATTTAATTTCCAAAGCATCATGATACTGCTCTTGGTGAAAATAATTATAATGACTAAACAGTCACGAAAGTAGTTAACATTTTCTAGTATAAAAATGTGCTCTACGGTTTTATCTAACGAGATAGCTTTAGAACAACAGAGAATTACACCTAAATATAATGAATTACATATTATAAGATAAAAGTACGCCACAAAACGTATCGTAACAGGCTTCTCTGAGATTGCACAATTTCAAATATATAGGACATTTTACTCTCGAGGCGCCCTGCGAACATGATATAGTAAGACAATCATACATTAAAGAAGTTAAATATTACGCGTCGTAGAACCCTTTCTTGCATAAATGAAGATTCCTGCAAAATTTAAAGTCTACATATAAAATATCTCTCGACGTATTATGATTTCATTAAGATGGTCGTTCATTAAATTTGGGTTTTATATCAGTGTTTAAATAATTAAATTCCTTACACTAAGTTACTGTAAAATTATTATTGTACTGGGATAGTGAGACTACATATGTTGGTCACATGTTTGAGTCTCGTATGTAAATATTATATTTGCTTACAAAATTTATATATTATAATTTGTTTAGTTCTTTCACGATTGCCCTCAGTATTAAAATATTCGCTAATACTCAACTAAACCTTATAGAGTGATATAAACCATTATCATATACGGTGTTCATAAATATAACTTAGGCTTCTTGCGCAATTTTAAGTATATCAGTCAAAATTTTTTCTAGCCCCACGAATGATAGTTTAAATTAATTAGTGAAAACATAAAAATTGTTCATAAAAACCTCGAATTTAATAAGGTAAACTGCCGCCAAGTTACTGGTAAAATGAATAAAGAGACAAAATTAACCTATCCATCGTTCTGTGAGCTCTTATTAATTTTCCGGTAATAGCGGTTATTTTAATTAGCATGTCTACTCGTGCAAGAGGATCTACGTATATACTCTTCAGTGCACTCACTAACTAACTGTTTTAAAATTAACGCAGTTTATTGCATCTATTGAGTTTTTAACTTAAAATAGATGTAAGAATTAGTAAAAAAATTTCATAGGTTTAAATTAAAATAAAACCTATGTCTAGTTTGTTCTAAATAAAAATATTTTCATTGATAAATAGAGGCTAACATTTTCTACAAACTCGCTCGTAAAATTTTAAATTGTTTTCAATATTTACCTGATATATTTGCCACTGAAAGGTTAGGTCGAAAAGCTAATAATTGTATTTTTACATTAATGTAATATTTTAAAGTTATTCAGGTGCAAATATTGTTTACTTACTGTATAATATTTTCACTTAAAGTTTTGGGAACAAAAACAGACACAAAATAAAACACTTTAAAACTATAGATTTAATATCTTCTGTTTATTGTTGTTACGTACCGGTTTTTAAGCACACAACGCGGCATCTAAGTTGAGCCTCTAACTTTTTATCTTTTATCGCAAAGGCCGAGGTGACACATTCACGCTGTTGTTATCCAAGGTCTGCACAATGTCTGATAACCGTGATATTGAATCAATAATGCTACATTTATGCGTGAATGGTTCATAAAAGTCACTCAGGAATTGTCTACCAATTCCCTCATTACAATGAAACTGTTAGGTATCGCTTATCTTAAAAAATCAGATTTGCATCTCTTTTACTCGTACTACACGACCTATAGTAATCACGTTCACAAGCAAATTCGCTGTTAGTATAATACTGCCAATGTCTATGGATGTGCGTCATAATTCCGTACATCTCCCCTTATTCGGGTTGTTAATAGTCGCACACAAGCCCGGCCCATGAGTGTTGTCCTCATAAGGCTTTAAAATGGGATCGGCCTATCCGGTTGGAAAATAACCAGTATATCTTTCTTTAAGTTCTGTTTTGTACTTTGATACTTCATGAAATAGTTTTATTCTTAGAACGAACAAATTCAGACACTTCAATCTTAAGAAAGACGTCCAAAGTAGTAATAAGCATATCTGAAAGATTACAAAGTGATCAGCGTTGTTTCATAATGTAGGAAACAAGACCTGGAAAGAATACCGCTGTATAAACTAAACACATCTGATCATACAGCGTTCTCCTTAAATATGCTATTGTAAAAAGGTAATACATGACTTTACAGGTAATACGTCTTTTGTACTCCTGAAGACAAGTTCAGATAATGGATCAGTAAGAATTACTAGAAGGTGGGAAAATCCAAGGGAAACGCTTATTGTTTAGGACTATAGTGCAACCATTAAATATCATATAAACAACGATTTTAACAACATGTATTTTTGTAACTATTCTAATTCATTGTTCTCATTCTTGTATGTTTTATGAAATTGCCGCAACTGCTCATGTTTACACTTCTAAAATTGTTTTCACTGACATTTTAAAATGTTTAAAACGAATGTGTAATGTCTTAACTATTAATATTGTCACATAATATACTAATTTTTTTAAAACAATCTTATGTATAACAAGGTTATGTGCCTTGCTCTCCACCTCCCTAGGTGACTGAAATCTGTCACCTGCGTAGCAGAGTTGCTGAAATCTGCAACTACTTAGCTACCATTCAGTGATTCAAATTTGAAAAATTATACATTTTGAGGTAGTGTGAATAGTCTCATGAAACTTTGAAAATTTGAAAATGGGGAGGTGGAGAGCAAGGCACATAACCTTGTTAAACGAACGATCTCTCCATAACAGTAATGTCAAATATTAGTCACTCTTATGTACTGTAATCATTTAGATAAGTTTAACTCAATTTAATTTTTATTTTCTGTAAACCAAGCTTCTTATTTCACCAGGTATTTTTCCTCTTGCTAATGTACTAAACACCAATCTTGCATGTGATTTGACCATGGGTCTACAATAACTTCTGAATGCTTTTGTACTATAACTTGTTTCCCGAGGGACTTCTCCAATTCAGAGCTAACAAACGTAGTCAGTGTTTGTTCCCTTCTTGACCCTCGGGGTCTAGCCTCGCCGTTCCAACCTCTACGTTGTAACAATAACTTTTTACACTTTCAAAAATTCTTATATTTTCTTTCATAAAGACTAATCTAGAACCATTTTTTAGTCTTTAGTGTATGTAAACATCATCAGTTATTATCTGTTGTACTATTAACAGTACGTCTTACGATGTTACTAATTCTAATAAATTAAAATCATAAAGACCCATAATTAAAGATTTTAATATATTCCATTAGAATTCCTCCAAAGACAAAACGTAAAACACAAGTGGTTCAAAGAGATTATATATAATGTAAACAAGGACAAAATAACTTCCAAATAACTTTAAAACTAACTGTATACAGAACACTTTAGAAATGTTTTACAATGCAAGTTATTTGTTAATTATTATAGATTTAACCAGAACATCCAAAAATGTAAATGTTTTTATAATAACGCGATAAAAATAAACTGAAATAGTTTAAAAAGATGTATATTTTGGTAGATACATTTTAAGATTAATTTCCATCCATAGGAGCAATTTGTAAGAATTATCACATATTCATATTTTTAAATATTAATCTAAGGAAAATAGTGTTTGCAATTCTTTATTTTTTTATTATACATAGTAATCTGAATTACTACAATCCTCGTGGAGGAAACAGGAAGACATATTTCGATCGGGGCTGTCATCTCCAATTATACAAATAAAATGTATTACCTTTGATGGTGGTTAATATGTAATAATTTGGTATGCAACGACTCTCTAATTGTTATTGACGTTGTTTCATCTCTCAAAACTATCAAAACTATTAAAAACTAATTTATGGAAAACACACACACACACACACATACATCATAAAGTTTTATGCTCTTCCGTCCGTCTTTTATGAGTTTACATACTCACATACTTGCTGTACCACGTTTTAAACTTTAAAATATATGAAGTTTTTGTTAATTTTATATTATATTACGCGGTAAAATCACGCCACATAACATGTTTCGTAACAGGCTTCTCTGAACTTGCATCATAAATTTCAAGTGTTCAGATGAAATCATTCTAGAGGCATGTTACGGATAGTTGTTGCGCAGAAACTCAGCTAAATCCCACAGAAGAGTTGGCCCAACGTCAAACTCGACGTAGCTTATATAAAATTGAAGTTTCACAGAAAATTTAAATCTATATATAGGTCAGTTCATTATAGATATATCGTGCGAACAGACAAGAGAGAAATTTTGCTAGCCTCCTGAGTGATTAACGCTAAGCCAATTATCATTCAAATTGAAAACGTTCTAAAGATAAACCCAGAACACAGTCATTTTGACTTTGAATTGTAATTGTTTGCACATATCAGGGTGTATTATCTAATTCTGCATCAGCATTTGGAATTGGTAGCTTTTAAATTTGGAAATCACAACTAGTAACAGTAAACCCAACAATTAACACTTTTCCTCCTTGGAACTCTACAGTATTGAATGGTTGTTGCAGATGATCAAGGCAAAGGATTATAGATTATATGCTCATTACGATTCGTAATAGGATACATTTTACTAGGAATTTCAATGTCCACAAAACTAATTTTGCAAAAGATATTTGAGTAAGCTCTGAACTTTTTATATAGTATAAAGACACGAAATTAGATGGTATATAATTTTGTTCTTTCACGTAAAACGCTAATGGTTGGTAATTTAATTGAATCTTTCAAGAAGGCGCTGTGTGTTTACCTCAGTGAACACGCTAACAAGCTGTTTTATAATTGTTGTCTCCTTTTAGAGCCACGTGTTCCACACATCTTTTAGTTCATATATTGATCCGTTTTACAAACTTCCATTGTATCAGAGAAACATCTTTCTTAGAAGGATTTTTGACAATAGTGTCTGAGTTATATTTATCCCACTCTGGTATAACAGATTGATCTAGTACTCGGTGTTAGGTTTTAATTAAACATTTTTTACAATAATTTTAAGATTATTATAAATATTTCATCGGATATTATTAAGTTTAATTTTTCATACTTTCATGCAAAATTTACCGCTTTTGAATTTTAACATATAAACACTAATACAGTAGGAAATATACAATTTTATGGGTTTTATAGTTTAATTTAAGAAGTCTACACTTTACCATTGTTGTAAACACAAATTTGTTAATTAGAAAAAACCACCGAGAAGATTGCAATATGAGATAAGGTATTGTGGAGTCTGAAACTAAACAAGTTAGATAATCTTTACTTGCGCTCGTTTCGCTAAATTCATAATGTCTGGATGGTACTTCATTAAGGTCATACTAGGATAGATAAAAACAACTCACGTTAGCAGTTGTTTAGTAAACAAATCAGTTTTTGACTGTGAGTATCAATTCAACCAGGAATTTAATTACAAAGGGAATATAAAATTTCCGAATAATTGGCGAAATATTCAATTATATTGTCAGATTGCTTGCTAATGTAAATACGATATGTCCATCAACCTTTTAATTTTCAATCTGAGGCACAAAAGATACACATATTGCAATGGTGCTTGTAAGCATTAACCACTAAGATTTTAATTTAAAAGAGCTAGATTTTGTAAATGTATTAAAATAAAACTTAATTTAATAAAATTAACATCTAAGTTTACCGGTTCATACGGTGCCTAAACATGCTTAAAATAATACAACCTTGAATCTTAAAAGATGGCAACGACACCAGCCGCGTAAGCCTAATTATTGAGTATCAACAATTTTGATATCAGAGATTTTAGATCATACGGAGGGTGGGGTCCAATACTACGAGACAGGAGTTTGAAAACACTTTAAACTCACTTTGATGATAAATTGAAATTTGGATTTGTGGATAGGCTGAATTCTCCAACAACTCGTATCAGAGCTCTGGCATTCTTATAGTTATCTATCCATATGAATATAAACACAATTTTTTATTCTACGAGTCTTCTATACAAAATATGGTAATATATAATCATTTGACTAGTAATGCAATCACAAATCCAGGATTTATTGAAACTTTTTTATAAGATCGTTTAATTTAAAAATGTAATTCTTTTCACAATTAACTTTTATAAAGATTTAACCAAGAAGAGCGAAACAAGTGAGCAAACACGGCCCTGTATCCCCGGAGCGTTTTTTTTGTCTCTTCAACATGTTTATCTGTTACGTTGAAACTGAATGATAAAATACTCATATGAACGTTGTACACCGTCAAACATGCTAGCGGAAATAGTATGTGACATATATAGTAAGTAAATAACCATTTATAGATTATCCACGTTTTGGAAAACAGTATTGTCCAATATCTTGTTTATAGATCAATCCTAAGAATTAACTACACTGGTTATAATTATTGGTTTTCTATTTAAACAGTAGCGTCAGTCAACTTAAGGTATTGATAGAATCGCATTTCACTGTTAAACTTGCTATTCAAATGTTAAGTATCTTTCAATATGCTTTTAATCAGAAATAACTCTAAGATTCAGCTAATTAGGAATTTTATAACAGTGGATAGTTCCAGGGGTATTGTTAAAGTTCCTCAGTATTTTTGGCTACAATATATAACGTTATATAATTTCTTTTTATTCAAAATATTATTGTAATGTTTTGATTAATATTTTGATTGATAACTAAGTGATGACTCCAAATAAGTACGAAATTGGTTTAAAAAACTAATAATTATAAGGACCTAAATATTATTTTTTTGGGAAATGCAACAGCAGAACATTGTACTGGTCGGTTTTAGCGACAATTTACGTCCCACTGTATCATATATCTCCCTCCATCTTCCTTAGAGTAAGATGTTTCAGGACCTGCCAGCCGATGTGATGAATCATGACGTAATATCAGTCACACAGCTTGTGAACATGGATGTAATCTCTATGTTCAAGGGATAAGTATGAAGCTCTTATATATGTACTATTCAAGTCCAATGTTTGAAATATTAATTTATTTGGAAATGTTTTGTTTTAAACCTAATTATTAGTTTTCATTACATAAAGATTTTATAATCTGTTTTATTGTAAAGGTTTATATTTCCATCTCTCTTATCGGTTACCTTTTTCAGGTTGTGAATGTACAGTTTGCAAAATAACCTATTTAAAAGTTTTAACGTCAATATTCTTTACTCTCAATAGTTAGCTATCGCATCATAAAGTTTCTACCTCTCATAATATGATATTTATCTATACGATTTGATCATAAAATCTGATATGATGTTGCATTCCTTATGTTTGAACCAAATTCAGCCTTAGACTTCCCTGCCATGTTTTTTTTTTGTTTTCGTCAGAGCTTTATGTACGTATAAGAAGTTAAGCTCAACAAATTGACATACTGTAATATTTTTTCCTGGTACTCAGTTGCTAGTCAAGAGTAGTGTACTCAAGATGTACTAAGTTTAGCTCCTTGACACTTCCTTCTATTTCAGGAACTCCGACAGCACTTTCATAACCAACAACTCCTTTAACGTATCTGACAATTTGAGCCATGGTTACCAGACATCTTGATCACACGTTTATTCATGACAAGAAAAGTATTTAATTACTCTGTCAATGTAAATTTATTGGCATTGGATTGTTAGGGAAGTTTATCACGCTAGTGGCTGGAAAATGTAATTTTTCTCTGTATTATATCTCGAAAACGAACTAACCTATAGACTTAAAATTTGGATGAAGGTTCATTTTATATAGGAAAATTAAGTACTAATGGTGCATTTCGATCCATAGGATTTGGCTCATTTTTAGCAAATATTTATACATTATGGTAGCGATAAATAGAAGAATACGTTAATTTAAAAGCAAACTATTGTCTTAATGGATTTTATCATGTAACATTAACAAATATTTCCCAATCATTCCAACATATATAACATAATTTACTTGGAGATCCTTATCGTTTATACACTGATATAAAACCTTAATATAATGTGTGGTACGGTATATCGGGAAATATTTCATCTGTACATAAATAACAGTAAGTTCTATGACGGTGCCAAAACATAGAACTTGGCTGCGTCACCGAAATTCATCACAATAGGGTAAGACAGTTTCTCTTTTGTTTCACAAGGATGTACAAATTTATTTACCGTTTGATAATATGTAGTTCTATCTGAACTTAATATATAGACTGGAAATTTTGCTTTGAACCTCTTCAACTCCTGTTACATGACACTTGCACTCAAACCCTGTTTTTGTTTAAAGTGGCTACAACTTTAACTATATGGCTTGTAGATTTTTTATTTTAGTCATGTCAAGTTTTGCTAATAGAAAATTTTACCTCCTAAACGAAATAATTGAAGTAAAATATAGAAAATAATAAAATATAATATAAAAAATATATAAACAGAAAAATACCTCAAACGAATCGTATATATTTTCTCAATAGGTCTTATTGTCTCAGACTGTTGTTCTATACTCACAATCCAGTATTGAATCTAGATATACTGTGGTTCTGTAATATATAGCAGTAGCGTGACAGTGAACTGTAATACAAGGTTTGCAGTAAACCTCGGTTGTATAGAACTCTCGGATCTAGAACATTTTGATAAAAACCCCTTCAAGTCTGGCGAGGGAGAAGAAGTATATATTTCTCTCTGCACGCGAGGATATCCAAGTGAGGTCCTGCCGTATCTCTTGTTTGAAACAGTAAAAAAACCCAAAGTAATTTTTTACTTTTAAATTTTATAAATAGGCTATATATATATATATATATATATATATATATATATATATTTCAAAATTGTATTAATGTTATAAATAGACCTTATTTAAGTTTCATGTTTGAACATTTCGTCGTAGAATTACAGTACCTTCATATGAAATGTATATAATTGAAATTAGTAAACTTTCTACAGAGTAGGAATTTATAAAATTATTTTAGTTATTGACCCCATGAGGGTAAAATTTTAAATATGTTAAAACACGATATTTATTTATTTATGAAACAATTCATATAAATGTTGAACCCTATTTGACAGCAGAAAATATAAATATTGAGGGATATTTAGAAACATATTGCCTCTTTAAATATATGTATTCTAACGCAAAAGTAACATTGTGAATTTAACAATTCCTCATCGTTTCAAAACTAAAGGTTTGTTGCAATAACTATAAAATATAAGGACTTCAATTACTTTCAAAATGATGCAGGTTACCATTCGACGGTAATCAAATAATAAGTTAGAAAATACTTTATAAGATATCTCTAGTACATTAAAATAAAAACTTTATTAAGAACAATGAAAACTGACACTTTGAATATACACAGCTTAAGGTTTCTTCATTGAACCCATATTCCGTGATAAAATCCCTAAATAACAATACGGGTACAGTTCCAGTGGAAGTCAATAACAGCGATAAAGCAGATTATTGTCCTGCTGGTCACCATTAACAGCGGTAGTGATCCCTCCCTCAACGTTACTGCACGGAATGTAGACAATAACACGAATAAAGCAGAATATTGTCCTGCTGGTCACCATTAACAGCGGTAGTGATCCCTCCCTCAACGTTACTGCACGGAATGTAGACAATAACACGAATAAAGCAGAATATTGTCCTGCTGGTCACCATTAACAGCGGTAGTGATCCCTCCCTCAACGTTACTGCACGGAATGTAGACAATAACACGAATAAAGCAGAATATTGTCCTGCTGGTCACCATTAACAGCGGTAGTGATCCCTCCCTCAACGTTACTGCACGGAATGTAGACAATAACACGAATAAAGCAGAATATTGTCCTGCTGGTCACCATTAACAGCGGTAGTGATCCCTTCACTCAACGTTACTGCACGGAATGTAGACAATAACAGCGATAAAGCAGACTATTGTCCTGCTGGTCACCATTAACAACGGTAGTGCACCTTCACTTAACGTTCATCCATCTTGGCTCCGGTGGTAATGAAAGATGAGATCTTTGGTCTCATTAACGATGCTACCAATTTTATTATTTTTAACCCGTTACTACCAGTAATGTGTTGTTTAAATATATTTATTCTTCTATGTGGAGCCAAATTTCCAACTTGGAAATCAAATCTTTAGATGAGTCAAACGATATGAGTGTAAAGAGAACCAATATAAATCTTCTATTATAAAAATTATTCTATTATAAATCTTTAATTAACACGGTATAGATACAAATGTAAAAACAATTATATATGTTAAAATGTATGAAAACTATGATAATATGAGCAAGAAAAAGCAATAAATAAATATATTTTATTATTTATAACTGCCCCAAACGCATATGACCTCCAAATTTATCCTGACCTACTTTGAATCGACAGAATAAAATTACGTTATCTTACCAAACGTTTCGGAAATTAACCACCGATCAATCCTTTTTAAGTGTCCTGTATCAAATGAATCTCTGTCTTGAAAGCTATTTCATACAAATAATAATTTATTCTCTACGTATATTTTTGTAAGTGTAGATAAAATTAGTACAAGTAAAATTTAAAGTGCATTTGGTACCAATAGTTTAATTATTTAAATACTGTTTAATTGCTGGTGATATATCACTTTAGTTAAGTATGTTTTTCGAAATAAATAAAGCGATAGTATAAAAGCATTTTTAGGCTATAATTAAAGGTGCAGTACTGCACCTACTGAGAAGTAGAGAAGTAGGGACCTGGTATGGAAGGGAAACGGAAATCAAATAGAAAGTTTTAATATTGAAAGACTTATCTAAATTAAAAATAGTAATTTCATAAAGGTTATTGTTTAACATCAAAGCTATAAATGCGTATATTACAATATATAATATGTTCATACTATGTACGTTTTAACTTTAAAGTACATTTATTGGAAGAAAAGTTATTTTTGTAAGAATAATTTCACCTTACAATTTTTATACTATAATTAAGTGATACGGAATCGTTTACTTTTCGTGTCTTATTCATCTTTTCCCGTACACATTACAATTGTTAAATAATATATTTATTGAGGTTACAAGATTATTCTAATTAGATAGCTAATTTCGAGTTTAGATGAAGTCATTGTAATTCTGTTAGGCGTCCACACAGTTGGTATAATAATAATTTTGTACAGGAGGCTTTAACCTTAGAAATTTGGAGCCAAAATAATATTTGAACTAATTTCAGTTCAATACCAAGGTATTGCAAAGTTTGCGGGCATAAAATGCACATTTAGTTAGTAAAATTCACATAAATAAATATTTTGCATGAGGTAAACTTTTAATACTCGTACTATACTATCTACCATTCCTGTGTACTGGTGGACCAACAACTATCGCGGTTTGGTGGGAAACACAAGCTGTTATTCTAGATAGCTCAACCCTTTGAATGTTGTTTACGCGATATCTTTGTTGATAGCAAGTTTTGTATTTACAGTACACTAAGTGTTTTCTCCAAAAAAATGTAGCTGAACAGTTCCTTTAACTACATCTAACTACTTCGATCGATAAAATAAGTTCAGTTTGTATATCATATGTACACACATATATATATATATATATATATATATATATATATATATATATATATATATATATCATATAAAGTTATTGAAACTAATTTGTAACTTAAAAACTTGTAACTGATAAAATTTATCTGCTGTCTAAAAATTTTAAAGATGAGTAAACAATTTGAAAATTTTTGTTTCAACAAAGATAAACTTATACTTGAAAATGTTATCTTATAGCTGATGTTGAAAAATTTTCTAACAAAATCTTTGTACATTTCGGTATAGTATAGAAGGCGAGAGCCAAATAATATTTGGTAAAAGCACACAACCTAGTTTTTGTGAAATACTAGCATATTTCCTTAGAAAGAATCAATTTAAATGCACTTTTTGGTTGGTGTTTAAGCGTGAGAACATCGAAAGGGTTAAGAATATTTTTCTTAGCTTAACATGCTTACAACCAGCCATCATATACTAAACATTGTTATACAGCGTTCCGCTACGAGATAAATGGACTTACTGTAGCGAAAATCAGGCCCTAGTAAGGTCTAATGACGTAGTTTTAAATTTGATCTTCGTGTATGGCAATTGATTTTAAGTGTATCAAGCAAAAGTGTTGATTTAAGAACAAATATATTTACGTGTTTTACCCTTAAGATTGATGCGAACAAAACAATAATGGGTAAGATTGATTTTTTTCTTAGAGGAAACGTCTTTAATTATTTCATGAAAAACTAGATTACGTGGTTATACAGTACAAAATGACTCATCTACTGGAAAATCATGTATATGAAATCTAAGCTATTTTTAAAATACTATACATATAGTGGTCCTAGTTCTTAACGATAAGAGACCAAAGCAAAGGAGTTAACGAGTTTATAATTAATAAAAACAATAACATCAATGACGTAGACTACTGCTCTGCCAGCACTCATTAACAGTGCCGCTGTTCTCTGACACACAGTCAGTGCACAAAGTGGCCGTAG
Source organism: Homalodisca vitripennis (assembly GCF_021130785.1). Taxonomy (NCBI): domain Eukaryota; kingdom Metazoa; phylum Arthropoda; class Insecta; order Hemiptera; family Cicadellidae; genus Homalodisca; species Homalodisca vitripennis. The sequence continues at coordinate 193,540,465 of NC_060210.1, read as the reverse complement.
TGCTTCCGGTGAATTAGTTCTCTTCACGGGCTATTTAGGATTAACTCAACCCGCTGTGTTGGGGAAATGAATAGAGCTGGAAATTTCATTAAAAGGCAAACGAATATTGCATTTTCTTCTTAGTTCCTTGACTTCGTAAGAGAATTTACATTTGAAGAACTGCGTTTTATAATGAGCACAGATAGAGACGTCAATAAAAGAGCGGAAGGGGAGGAGATGAAGATATGGAGCGAATGCCAGACTCTCTTTCACCTTCCAAGTAGAAAATAACTTTAAATATTCTCTTGTAAAACTTTTGAAATTATTGCTATAACTTTTAAAGCATTTACTAAAACTTTTCATACATAATTCTTATTTTTAAAACTATGCATTTTATTGATAATAAATAATATAACTTACACATTCTACTTTCAAGATGAACTCGGTTCATTAAAACTTTCTTTTTCGCTGACGCATGATCAACCCCAATTTTAATTGTTAAACAATCCTAGACACACTTTTATACTATGTTACCTGTCTTGGTGCATAATATGATCTTAACACGAGCTTAATTTACAACTCTATTCATGTACCGACTTTAGTATATCAGGTATAATAATAAAGTGTGTCCATCGTCTAGCTATAGCTACTGAATATGCTGTTAGTGTATTTAACTAAATTATCCATAACAGATATATTTATAAACTGAACGAAACGTCAGAATATTGAATTTAATCTGTGTCAGATTTACGACTAACTTTGAGTACCTGACACAATTTGATAGCTCAGGTAGCAGGTTTTACGAATTTGTCTGAGCCTTTGTAAAAAAATTTTATGTAGCCTTTGGTTCAGTAACTATTTATTACCTTACGACTATCTTAGAACCGTTTTATGCTACTTACATTAGTTAAGAGAGCAACTCTTTATGTTCCTGTAATGACTTTTTACAAAATAATATTCATTAACTACATCTAAGATAACATTTAATAATATAGCTCAAATTTTGCTTTTCCGTTCTTTCATTATCTTAATAGTATGATATATATATATATATTTGGATATATATATATATATATATACAAATGCTGTGAATGATACCATTATATTGCATAACTGAATATTTTGGTTATTTCTATTTTTTTTTTCTTAACAACAACTTTTTTCTATAAAAAGCATTTCTACCTTGACGCTTTAACATGCAAATTCGATCTGTTTATTTCTTTGGAAAGAGAAACATTTGTGCAAGCAAAGTGAAGCTTGTAACTCAATCCGTTCGGCCGGTGGACAAGGGGAAAACAAAGAGAGAATACAGAGCACACAGAGAGGTTCTGCTTCCGTGCAGCTAAAATACTCTATCGTTGATTATTTCTTTTTGAATTAATGAATTTACGCAATATTGATAATACTGTTATTTAAAAATAACAAAATATCGTGCAATGGTCAAAATTTAATAATTGATTAATGTTGTGTTTGTATAGTTCGATATTAATTAGAGTAGCCTTATATTTTTTATGTTTTTAAAGTAAAGAAATTGAAGTCTTTGAATTTCAAGATATACTCGTATATACGTGAACAGTTGAAACTTCTGAATTTTGCGAATTGAAGTATACCAAGACTATCCTTAACTGTAGCGTAATAAAATCTGTATTAAGTGATTTTTTGGTTCAAAATAACTTTACTTTTAAAAATGCACTCTAACTAATCTGTTTTTAAATTGAATTACTAAAATTTTCTCTTAGGTACATTTTAGATAAATCTGCCAATCAACTAATCGAGTAGACATCCGTGGCATTCGTTGCATTTTCACCGACTTTGAACCTCAGATGTCATAATAATTGACTTTCGAATATTTATGTAATTTTGTTTATTACATATGATGCTGTCTTATGAATACGATAACAGTCATTATTACTAACATTTTTAAAAAATTGGTGCGTTTTACTTTTTTACATTTGTCTTGCTCTAGAACCAGAGTAAACCAAAAACATGTTTTTAAATAGCGACTACTCACAAACTTTTATGTATTTTTTTACAACATAATCAGATCTAAAAAATTAAGAATAAATACATTTTGAGGTTGCTTTTGACCGAGAAAATATATTTTAGAGCACGCTATGTAGTACAAAACGTTATTTAAAACTGAAAAATAAATAAAGTCTGATATTTTATGATCTGTTATATTTATAATTCACATTGTAATTAGGTAACTCGTAATGATCAATTTAGAAGATGTAATGGATAATAATGTGTATTTTAGGCTAGGATTTTTAATTATAGGGTTCATGTATACCATAACCATTTTTCGAATAATTAATTAAAGGGCTTTTAATTATTTATGTAAATTTATTGAATGTTTTTGTAGTTAAATCTAGTAAGCATAATTTAGAAACAGTCATGGTATACAACAAATGTAATATGTAAAGAATAAATGTAAATATACATGTACTAAAAGAATATAATTTTCGTTACACGCTAATATTTTCAGTAATTATAAATAAACTGATATGTTCTGATTGTAATAAACAGAATAGTATCAGATATGCTATCAAGTCATGGCGGGCTGGGGCCGGAACTATAACCGCAGTAGTTATTGGTATAGCAGCGCTGATAATATCTCAGAGATTCAGTGCAGCAATAAACAGATGCTTTGCTCCCTGAATGTTAACAGACAATATCGTTTAGACCTTGATATTGTACATACCATGGTAGAATAAGCTGGTTTACTATAATAATGGACCCGAATATTTTGAAAAATTATATATTTAGGAGCAAAAATGTAAAACTTGAGGGAATTAATGAGATCACAGATAATACGAAAATTGAGTCTAAAATTGTTTAGTTTAATAAAGTATCATGCTACAAAATGACCGTTAAAATGAATAAAGAGACAAAATTACCCCTTCGTCGATCTGTCAGCTCTTGCCGTTAAAGTTGGTTATTTTAATTGGCAGGCCTCCTCGAGCATGTGGCCCTGTGTATATACTCTTCAGTACACTCTCTAACAAACTGTTTGCTTTAAAATTTACATAATTTTTTGCATATTTATTTTATGAATTTCATTTATATCATCAAAATAAAATTATTTTTTGTAAGTGATTAAAAATTTCGCAGTCATTACATGGAAAAATCAATAAATATGTCATTACATAGACTAATACATTCTACAAACCTTCCCTTATTTCCTTAAATTACGTTGGATTTATATGTATTACATATGCTACTTTATATTTCTGTTGACACAGGACAAATATTTTAATTTGTCATAAATATAATTCTTTACAATTTCTTATGGCAAATATTCGTTAAATTATTGTGGAAAACTTTTATTGTTATTTCTTTTTTTTAAGCACAATTAAAAAGACTATAAACAACGGGTGATAGTTAAGTATTTTTTTTTATTCAGTTTATGGGTTCCTGTATACTGTTATTACGAATCGCTTGTTGGATACATGATACTGGAACTAAAATTGCAACTCAGCTGTTTCATTTATTAACTTAGTAGTTGAGGTTAATATTCGAACATGCTATCCAACAGTTGCAAACTTTCGCAAAATTGCCTGAAACCCGTGTTGACATAACAGTCGGGAAAGTTATATATTGCTTGAACCATGTTACTTTATGCAAAAGGTTAGTTAGAAAATGCTTACTAATTATTCAAATTGTGTTAATACTGATTACAATGGAAATATTACGTACATATTGCCTTAAGAACCAGATTTGTACCTTCCTGGATACTAAGAATATGATAGTTGTAAGGATACGACCGATAGTAAGCATATTCACAAGCACATTCAATGTTAGCGATATGCTGCTAGTGCTTTTCTATGTATGTATGTAAAGCGAACGTCTTTATATGTTATTAAAGTTTACGTAGACCTAATTAATGCACCTCCCTCCTCATAGATGACTGATATGCATTTCTACAGAACATTTTCAGTTTCAAACATTTTTCATTCAGACTAAAATTCCGGTAGAAATGTGAGTTTACTAATATTTATATTTCAAACATCAATTGCATATTGAGGTAAAATCAATGGATTTTTAAACGTTTTTTTGTGTTTACTTTAATCATACTATCATACGACAAATTCTAAATTCAAAAAATCCCATGTACATATTTGCTTATCTACAAATAAATGAACCAAATTGTAGTTTCCATCATATTCGTATTTTAAAACACAATCTTTGATCCCAGCAGTGACAATTATTTCAAGGTTTTCAATTGTTTATCCTCTAAATTTTGTTTCAAGTTATTTATTATTTATTGTTTTGATCCCTTGATGTACGTAATACTCAGACTCAGATTCATACGTGATGTTATTATAAGACGAAGTAAACAATTTATTGCGGTAGTAGTGTATTGGTAAACCTAAACTTCTAATTCAAACCTTCTTCAAGTAAAATTTGTATGTTAGGTGATAATCATTCATAAGTTGTAGAATATTTAATTGCTTATCTTTGATGTCTTTGCACATTGTTTGACAAAGAAACCTCCAAGGCCAACCCGTACTATCTTTTGGTTGTGTTTTAAGTCAATAAACATGTGTTCAGATGGCAGTAAAGCATTGTAATGTTGTCTATGTAAAAACGCCGAGAGCCGTAGGAAAGGAAACATTTATCGTTAAACAGTATTTAACTGTGTGTGGGATAACCCCTGATAGAAAGGTCTTAAAGGTTCATAGAATTTTCATATATAAGTTACTATTGTTCTGAGAAAGAAACTTATCGGTTTTGGCGTAGAAATATTAAAGGGTTGTCTCTATTTCTGCCAATACCTCTGTACGGTAACTTCTGACAGAAATTGCCCTCGTGCTTGATACTTTATACATGATTACCCCTTATTCCAAGGAAGGAACTTACTGGCTTTGGCGCAGAGACATTAAAGGGTAGTACTATTTCTACTCATCCTTCTGTACGATAAATCCTAACAAAAATATCCTTCATGCTTGATACTTTGTGCATGAGTTCCTCTTAGTCCAATTAAGAAGCTTATTAGATTTTGTGTAGGAATATTAAAGGTTAGTCCGTATTTCTGCCCATCCCTCTGTAGCTCCTAACAGAAAAAGCCTTCATGTTTGATACTTTGTCGATAAATCCTGCTTAGTTCAAGGAAGGACGATATTCTTCTTGGCATCAAAAAGTAAATGGCCATTCTGTCCGACAGTACGGAGGACGGTTCACTGGGTGGTGTAAAATTCAGGCTTGCGTCTGAGTTAGAGTAGCGCAGGTTCTATCATGTCTTGGACCATAACAATCTTCACCATTACCATCGACCTGTTACTGTATCGACTCTCCTGTTATTTGGCTTTAAAGAGAATCGGCCTCCCCTGTAAAAAAATAAATTGTTTATGTATATATTACACTCTAAATTAAACACATTATATTATACAGCTTTCTGTTTAAAGAATAATAAAAAAGGTAAAAAAATATTTTTTTAAATATCTGTTTGAATTAAGAAGTCCAGTTAATTGATCAGTAACAATTGTTGTAAACTTCAAGGTAAACTCCATTATTAAAATATCTTGGATGTTATTTGGAACGTAGTTCTACAATAACTGAAGACTGTTTCTGTATTGTAACTTCTCCCAAGGGAGTTCTGCAACTCAGAGCTAACAAACGTAGCAGTGTTTGTTTGCTCCCTTCTTGGCCCCTCGGGGTCCAGCCTCACCGCCCCAACCTCTACGTTGTAACAATAAAACGTGTTACACTTTCATAATTTTAAAATTTCTTTGAATATGACTCATATATAGTGCTTGTTTTTTCTTACTTACAGGATCTCTGGTTTTAAATTTAATATAGTTAACCGTCTTCGAAGATTATCGTGTTATACTAGTAATAGTACGTTTCACGATATTATAATCACGATTTTTTTTCTTAACTCAAACCGTTCGTAGTTTGTGTTACTGAATATAATCCAAGATAATTCCTCCATAGTGTTTGTTTAAAAGTGAAACAAAAATTACAATTGATTCAAAGAGATTAAATGTAAAGCAAAGAAATATAGAATAAACTTTAAATGTAACTGTCTATAAAACATTTTATAACCTTGTATTATATATTAATTTCTTTGTTTAAATTATTCATCATAAAAATAAAAGCATCCGGATGCAAAGATTTTATGATTTCATGAGAAATAATAAATCTACGTTATTTATATGTAACTATGTTTTAGTAAATGCATTTGAAAATGACTTTCAATCTATAGAATCAAATTATAAGAACTACCTCAATATTTTAAATATTTCTAATTATACTGTAGATAAAATCGTGGAAACTATATTTTACTATTATAATGGAATACATTTTACTGGTAATTTCCATGTTAATAAGTTAATTTTACGGTAAATATACAATTAAGCTACGGTTCTTTTATTATAATATAAAGAAAAATTAGGTTGTTTATAATCTTGTTCTCTCACGTACAACGCTAATGGCTGGTAATTTAATTGTCTCTTACAAGAGGGTGCAATGTTTTTACCTCAGTAAAAACCCTAAAATACTGTTTTATAATTTATTGCCTCCTTTGGAAACCATCATGTTCCAAACAACATTTCCTTCAGAACTTTAGTATTTACCAGCAGGGATGTCTGTAACATTTCCTTCATAGCAGGATACGTAGTTAGATGGACAGCACAAAGAAACCACTAGAAAATACAGGTTACTCGATTGATATTTATTCAATATCGGGATAAGAGAGTGTTGTTGTTTAATTTTATTTGTAAAAAAATATTTAGATGTACATAATTCAACGTCGTAAATTCAAATGATACCTTTTTTATAATTTCCTTACTTTCGCTGGTAGGAAAAAATACATTCCTTTCATTATCAGGAGAGTTTGAGTTTATCATACGAGGATGGGGTACATTCCTGCATTATGAATTTTTATTGCACAATTTATGTACGTTGTGATACTTATACTAACAGTTCCATGTTAATATTGCGATACAGTTACGTATTTCCTTGAAGAAAGATAAAAGATCTAAGATTGTTGATGTTTTTGTACACTAACACTATTTATTAAGGCTTAATCTTCTATAATCACGAAGAGGTTCAAAGTATTATGTGAACCAAGTCAAACAGGTGTCAGTAAGGATAAATCCTCTGTGAGTTTGTTGCAACTTTTGGGTTGGTGTCTTTCCTGGAATATGAAAAATTTTCAGGAATTTAGATCCTGTTATATTGTATCACTAGGTTATCAATATTTATTTTGAAAGTAAGTTGATAAATCTATTAATATTAATTACCAGCGGCCTTGCACGCAATTTTGTATTAAATAAAAGTAAGTCACAGCCATTTCGGTTTTGAATAGTATAAAAATTATCATAACAATAAGTGATTTTTTGGAAGTATAATTATATTGCTCTATGTGACATACGAGTTCATTATTCATTTTGTAAATGCAATTTTATTTCATAATTAGTGATGGGTAACAAGAATTTGGACGTATGTCCTCGATGTATATTACAAGAAAAAAACAATACATTTCGGGGATTAGAATATTTAGTTATAAAAAATGATGCGAGACGATATTAATCATGGAAAACAAATGAAAAACAATTATTTCTTTGGCGATAAACATACCGATCACATTTATAGTGGCCATAATGTAATAGCTATACGTGACTACTAAAATTAAAACAATGTAACATTTACAAAGGACTGCTATTCTTTCGGAAATTTTTTCTCTATAAAACTGAGGACGATATAAATTAATTGCGTGTTATAATATATTATTTATCTTCCAAACAGTATTAAATCATAAACTATACTTTATTCCATTTTAATGTGTTTTTCCAAAGTAATAAATTTAAACAAGATTGGACATAAGACTCTTCCCTGTGGTCGAACTATACTAGAATTTGTCTGTGACTAGTGCTCAGGTTATGTTTCTTTAATAATATTTTATATCATTACATTTTACATTAAATATATAGTTTTGTAGAGGATATATGTAATTTAAGAAGTTTAAGTAAATATCGTTGTAAACACAAATGGTTGCTTATTTATAATGGCTACCATGGATGTGTCAATATGAAATCAGTACTTCCGCTCGCCTCGCCGTTCCTTATTGTGTCGCTGGTGTGGTATTGCGTTTATAATAGCACATATATGATTTACTTGCCAAGTATTTGTTCTTGAATGATACTGGATACACTTGCGACCATACGTAAGCATATGTTTCCACTGAAAAAGGCAACTTATTCAAAAAATATAATATATGTCAGGAATTTAAAATTGTCGACTAGTTGATGGAATTTGTGTATATTGTCTTATTGCTTTACTAATGCAATAACGTTATATTCAATAATTTTATTTTTAATAGATTTGATTTATTTTCTTACCGGTAAATATTGTGAATTGAGACATTCATGATGTGTATATTGCAATCATTTAATAGAATCAACAATTAAGATCTAAGAGTTCCGGTTCGGAATAGAGTCGAAAAATCCTTATATCTGTAAGCAAAACCTTAGTGATCTTTAAAAATTTAAATCTTGTCGCATTCCCTTTGATAAAGATTTAACCAAGAACAACGCAACAAGTTAGCAAACACGGCCCTGTAACCCGGGAGCATGTTTCCAGGCCGTCAACATGTTTGGTTATGTGTTAAGTTGAAATTGAACGATAAAATACCTGTATGAACATTTGAAAACCCTCACAATTATTTTCCTAAAAAGTAACGCATATAAAAACTAAATTAATATTGATATATTATTCCGTTTTGGAAAATAATAATGAATAATATTACTCTATGGGTCCAATCCTAAGAACTTACTCTCTGCTTTTATTGGTTTTCCATGAGCAACAGCGTCTGCCGATTACGGATATTGTTAGAATGATATTTCACTATTAAACACTGTTATTCTGACTCAGTATATGTATAATAATGTATATTATGAACCGTTATTTTTTTGAATAAGGTTTAATTAAGAATAACTCAACATTTTATATAACAAAAAATGTTATAAAAGTGGTTAGTCCCATGGATTCGTCAGTATTTATGGTTACAAATGTTTTTCTGATAAATTTTATCCTTTTTATTTATTTAAAAGGACATTGTAATTTTTATTATTAATGATTATTTCTTAGCTGATGACTGATGAATCTAATAACTATGAATAGTATATCATATTTTAAAATATATAGCCATAAATTAGCAGTTTTAACTACAACTTACGGTCTACTGAATCATATATCTCTCTCAATCTTCCTTAGAGTAAGATGTTTCAGGACCTGCCAGCCGATGTGATGAATCATGATGTAATATCAGTCACATAGCTTGTGAACATGGATATATTCTTTATTATTGAGGGATAAGTAAGAAGCTCTCGAAGTACTATGTACAGTAGATATCATGGTTGTGAAAAATATAATTTATTTTACAAAATTTGGTTTCTTAATGGATTTAATAGCACTAATAATGTTATCATTTTGATATATTATAGTTTCATTAAAGAAATAACAATTAATTTAAAAAAAAGTTTAATCGTAGTACTTTCTGTCAATAAGTAACCCATATATCCTAAGATTTCTTGAAGCTGGAAGGATTCTTACACTTTACGACCAAAACAATTCGTTACTTATACTTTGATATTTAAAAACTCGTGTGAGACTAAATTCTATGTGTATTATTTATCGTTGTATAAGTGTCTCATAGAACTATGTATATTTTTTAAGAACTCTGTTGCTAGTAAATGATGTACTCAATATTGCACTCTTCTTGACATTTCCTTATTTTGCAGAAAATACAACATACATTTTCCTAATGATATATACCGATTATTGGTCTCAAGAAGTGTGATGACCCTTGTGTGACCCTTAGCATCTATTTGTTATCTATACTTGCTTCAAATTTACCAATGTGGGGTATTATTTGAATACTTACTAATTTCATGTTTCTAATTAGATAATACAAGATTATTTATCTGTTAAATGCTGTAAACACTAGTATATTGTTGACATATACGAACAGAAACGTTACTCAAACTAATCTTGTCACTAATATGTAATATTATTTACCTATGCGATTTAAATTTTTTAGCAAGTGTAAAGATCTCATTTTTACAGACGTTTTTCTATACTCACAGTCCAGAATTGAATCTAGATATACTGTGGATCTTTAATATATAGCAGTGGCGTGACAGTGCACTGTATTACAAGGTTTACAATAAACTTCTCAGTTGTACAGAACTCTTGGATCTAAAACATTTTGATGAAAACCCCTTCAAGTCTGGCGAGGAAGAAGAAGTATTTATTTCTCTCAGCACGCGTGGATTTCCAAGTGCTGCCGTATATCTTTCTTTGAAACAGGTTTGTTTTAATCTATGAAATGAAAATAATTTGTTAAATAAATAAAAATTTCATATAACTGAAATCTTGGAGAAACAACACAGGCGCATAAGTAATATATTTATTTTTATTAAAAAATTATGTTTATCTTTGAATTAAATTTATAAAGGAAATGTTTGATTGCTACGGGTTATACTAAATATTTAACTTTATCACTGTATTTTCAGACATCACCTTTATTCTTATTAATTATTTCTTTACCTGTTTTTATATTTTTAAACATTTTTAAAAATACATTTGTTGTATTTTGCCACAAATTTTCTTAATTTAGTTTTAGTAATTTCATATAGTATATTTTTTAATAATCCATAGATTAAGAGTTAAAAAAATGTGTTAGTGTTAATTTTTTAATGTTCTACTCATGCTCAGTTGTAATTTGTTCACTTGTTCTTTATTTCGTAAAGATTAAAAATACGTAAACTGGGTTTCTAATATTATTCACCAGGTTAAATAAATAATAAAGAGTGTTAGGAACTGTTTTATCTTCCCTCTTATCTTGGTGCATCAGTGAAAACTGTAATTAAAAAAATTCTTTAGAAGTTATCAATCTTTTTAAAACTGATTTGATCATATAAAATGATTTTTTTAAATCTTTTACTATGTTTTATTTTACTAAGTACAGTTAAAACTGATATCTTTAATAAAAAAAAACTAAATGTTTCTTCATTGCACCCATATTTAATGATAAAAATTCCAATTTGGCACTTTCGGTAGCATACTACTGTCCTGCAGCCCACCATTAACAACGGCAGTGTTCCTTGACTCAAAATTATTGCACGGAATGTAGATAATAACATTATTTACAGCAGTTCTTATCAATATATAGCTATCGCCATAATGCCGAGATCTGTTTTGACAAAAATAAAAATGTATTAAATAAAACATATTTCATTGAGAGTAAAGCGCACTATTTTATAATTGTCAGTTTTATAGTAACTGTTTTCTTTAATATATCTTAATTGTCTAAAATTTTAATAGGGCCTGGCAGCAACTCTGTATTAGTTCACTGACCCTCATGGGCAAAATTGACCAAACGAAGTTTCAAAGTACTAGAATTAATTAATTAGCTAAATTTATACGCCATGGTCTTTAATAATTATCAGCAATAAATACATTGGATGAATTTACACTTTTTTGAAGCAACGTCAAATTAATGTCCTTAACAGAACGCGATTCACATATTTTCCTTGCAGGAGCTTAGGGAAAACATCGGTAGAGGATGCAATATTAATCTACTCAAACTTCCTAACTGGCCGTTCTCGTTTACGTAATGTCTCAGTAGATGGAATAACCCCCTCCTACATGTTATTCCCTGCAAATAATAATACACTCCACGTAGTAATTTTTAAATTATGATGTAAATGAGTAAATTTGAAAAATTATATGGAATTAGTACAAATTCTTTTTAGTTAGTTATACAAATTCGGTTTATTGGTTGGTAACTTACACCATTAGATTAAAACATATTTAAACATGTATCGTTTTGTAATTCACTGTTGTGGATAGTTAGGAATCGTATGAGCATGTTTTTAAATAAGTTAAAATGAATACTAAAGCACATTAAAACCGTAATAAAAAATTCAATGATAGGGCTCTGCTAAGAGGTAATAAAGCATAAATAATATAAAGCAGGAAGCATAAGGGTAAAAAAGAAAAGTTACGTCAAATCTAATAAAAACGTTACTAACCAAAGACATGAATCTATATAGAAAAAGTAGTTAAACAGTTCCTATCATATAATAACGAAACTTTTAATATATTATACAATATTAAATTATTCAACATAGGTTCATGTATACGTTTCAAGTTTGAAACATATTTGGACGCAAAATTAGTTAATTGTCACAGAAATACAATTTAAATATTATTAAAATATTTAGTGTAATGTAACAATAGGGGTCTTTCTTACTTTACTCCTCCATTACTGAACAGATTAAGACTATTGAGTAATATAAATTATTTCGTAGCTTATTAGATTCAGTGTTATTGAATTGATAATTAATTATATCTAATTTAAAATATATATGAAGCGACTGATCCTTTTTTTACACTTTTACTAGAAAAAAGAAAACAAATTTTAGGAATTGACGAACGGTTTAAATAATTAATGTTGCGTTCCAAAATAATATGTGAAGTTAGTACAACACTTTTTAATTCCGTATTTTCAAGTGTGTATCCAAAAATTGTATTTATCAATATACTTTCCCCACATAAATGACTTATATTACGTCATTGCTTGCAGTAGAGCACTCGTATCCACCAAATACTATAACAATGGGCCCAAATATTTTGAAAAAATGATATTATATTTAGGAGCAAAAATTTTTAAAACTTAATGGGGGAATTAATGAGACCACAGAAAATACGACAATTGGGTCTAAAATTGTTTATTTTAATAAAGTATCATGCTACAAAATGTCCGTTAAAAGAATAAAGAGACAAAATTAACCCGTTCGTCGATCTGTCAGCTCTTCCCGTTAAAGTTGGTTATTTTAATTGGCAGGCCTCCTCGAGCATGTGGCCCTACGTATATACTCTTCAGTGCACTCTCTAACAAACTGTTTTCTTTAAAATTTACATAATTTGTTGCATATTTATTTTATGAATTTGATTTATATCATCAAAATAAAAGTATTTTTTAAATGGTTAACGATTTCGCAGTTATTACATAGAATAATCAATAAATATGTCATTACATAGATCTCTTAGTCTTCCTCTTAGTCCAATTAAGAAGCTTATTGGTTTTTGCGTGGAAATATTACAGGTTATTCCGTATTTCTGCCCATCCCTCTGTAGCTCCTAACAGAAATGCCTTCATGTTTCATACTTTGTCGATGAATCCTTCTTAGTCCAAGGAAAGACGATATTCTTCTTGGCATCAAAAAGTAAATGGCCATTCTGTCCGTCAGTACAGAGGACGGTTCACTGGGTAGTCTAAAATTCAGACTTGCGTGATAGCGCAGGTTCTAATCATGTCTTGGACCATAACATTCTTCACCATTACCGTCGCTCTTTGACTGTATCGATCCTCCCTATTGTTAGGCTTTGAAGGGAATCGGCCTCCCCTGTAAAAAATAAATTTGTATGTATATAGTACATTCTAAACTAAACACACTATATTATACAGCTGTTTAATGAATTAACAATAAAAAGGTAAAATAGACTTTTTTAATTATCTATTTGAATTAAGAAGTCCAGTTAATAAACCAGTAACAGTTATTGTAAACTCCACTATTAAAATATCTTGAATATTTTTGGAACGTAGTTGTACAATAACCGAAGACTGTTTCTGTATTGTAACTTCTCCCAAGGGAGTTCTCCAACTCAGAGCTAACAAACGTAGCAGTGTTTGTTTGCTCCCTTCTTGGCCCCTGGGGGTCCAACCTCGCCGCCTAGGCGAAATAATATATACAACCTAATTTTATGCAATTATTAATATTATAAAGCAAAGAAATATAAATTAAATTTTAAGTATAACTTTAAATCTAACTGTATATAAAACATTTTATAACATTGTATTATATATATTTTTTTTCTTAAAAATCTTAGATTATTCATCATACAAATAAAAGCATCCAGGAAGCAAAAATTTTATGATTTCGTGGAAAAAAAATAAATCTACGTTATTTTATATGTAACTATGTTTAGTAAATGAATTTTAAAATGACTTTCCATCTATAGAATCAAATTATAGGAACTACCTCAATATTTTAAATATTTCTTATTATACTGTAGATAAAATCGTGGAAACTATGTTTTATTATTAATAATTGACTACATTTCACTGGTAATTTCCATGTTAATAATTTATTTTTACAATAAATATACAATTAAGCTACGGTTTCTTTTAATATAAGATAAAGATACAAAATTAGGTTGTTTATAATTTTGTTCTCTCACGTACAACGCTAATGGTTGGTAATTTAATTGTCTCTTACAAGAGGGTGCAGCGCTTTTACCTGAGTAAACACCCTAAAATACTGTTTTATAATTTATTGCCTCCTTTGGAAACCATCATGTTCCAAACATAATTTCCTTCAGAACTTTAGTATTTACCAGCAGGCATGTCTGTAACATTTCCTTAATAGCAGGATACGTAGTTAGATGGACAGCACAACGAAACCACTAGAAAATACAGGTTACTCGATTGATATTTATTCAATATTGGGATAAGAGAGTGTTCTTGTTTAATTTTATTTGTAAAAAAAATATTTAGATGTATATAGTTCAACGTCGTAAATTCAAATAATACCTTTTTTTATAATTTCCTTACTTTCGTTGGTAGGAAAAAATACTTTCTTTTGATTATCACGAGAGTTTGAGTTTATCACACGAGGATGGGGTACATTCTTGCATTATTCATATTTATCGCACAATTTATGTACGTTTTGATACTCATACTAACTGTTCCGTGTTAATATTGCGATACAGTTACGTACTTCCTGAATAAAGATAAAATACCTAAGATTGTTGGTGTTTTTTTTACACCAACACTGTTTAATAAGGCTTATCTTTCTATAATGACCAAGAGGTTCAAACTATTAAGTGAACCGTGTCAAACAGGTGTCAGTAAGGATAAATCCTCTGTGAGTTTGTTGCAACTTTTGGGTTGGTGTCTTTCCTGGAACATGAAAAAGTGTCAGGAATTTGGATATTGTTATATTGTATCACTAGGTTATCAATATCTATTTTGAAAGTAAGTTGATAAATCTATTAATATTAATTACCAGCAGCCTTGCACGCAATTTTATATTAAATAAAAGTAAGTCACAGCCATTTCGATTTTGAATAGTATAATAAATTATCATAACAATAAGTGATTTTTTTGGAAGTATATCTATATTGCTCTATGTGACATTCGAGTTCATTATTCATTTTGTAAATGCAATTTTATTTCACAATTAATGATGGGTAACAGGAATTTGGACGTATGTCCTCGATGTATATTACAAAAAAAAAAAAACAATAATTTTCGGGGATTACCATGCAAGACGATATTAATCATGGAAAACAAATTAAAAACAATTATTGCTTTGGCGATAAACATACCGATCACATTTATAGTGGTCATAATAATGTAATAGCTATACGTGAATACTAAAATTAGAACAATATAACATTTCCAAAGTACTGCAATTCTTTCGGAAATGTTTTCTCTATAAAATTAAGGACGATTTAAATTAATTGCATGTTATAATCACTATTTATCTTCCAAATAGTATTAAATCATGAACTATATATTATTCCATTTTAATGTTTTCCAAAGTAATAAATTTAAACAAGATTGGACCTAAGACTCTTCCCTGTGGTCAAAACTATACTAGAATTGGTCGGTGACACGTACGCTTTTGTAGAGGGTATATGTAGTTTAAGAAGTTTAAGTAGATATCGTTGTAAACACAAATGGTTGCTTATTTGTAATGGCTGCCACGGATGTGTCAATATGAAATAAGTACTTCCGCTCGCCCGCTATTCCTTCTTGTGTCGTTTGTGTGGTATTGCATTTGCAATAGCAACAGCAATAATTATACGTTAGGCATGTAAAATTGTCGACTAGTTGATGGAATTTGTGTATATTGTCTTATTGCTTACTAATGCAAAAATGTTGTATTCAATAATTTTATTTTTAATTGATTTAATTTATTTTCTTACCGGTAAATATTGCAAACTGAGTCATTCATTATGTATATATTGCAATCATTTAATAGAACCGACAATTAAGATCTAAGAGTTCCGGTTCACTATAGAGTCGGAAAATCCTTAGACCTGTGAGCAAAACCTTGGTGATCTTTAAAAATTTAAATCTTGTCGCATTCCCTTTGATAAATATTTAACCAAGAACAACGCAACAAGTTAGCAAACACGGCCCTGTAACCCGGGAGCATGTTTCCAGGCCGTCAACATGTTTGGTTATGTGTTAAGTTGAAACTGAACGATAAAATACCTGTACGAACATTTAAAACCCTCACAATTATTATTCTAAAAAGTAACGAATATACAAACTAAATTAACATTGATGTATTATTCCGTTTTGGAAAATAATGTGTTTATTTATTTTTTATTTATTAAACAGTTGTTTTACATAGTCTTGGCCTCACCAAATTCAACAAAACTGGTCGGCGAGGTCCACTTGAAAAGGTATGTAGGATATATTGATACAATATTATTTAATTTGTATCTTTCTTTTAATTTACTAAACTATAAACTCAAATTCGGCGGTTTAGGGCAGGCACTAGCTTAGATATCTTGGTATGTGTGGTAAATTGATTGATCGAAACAGTAAATGTTTCAAAAATAAAACTTAATGGTAATAGTTAAAATTAAAACCATATATGAGTCCCTAAAAATCCCAATTTATTTTCCCCTCAGCAACGACGAATGGCAACCCGTTATCAGGAAATCTGACAACGCCGGCTACCGGAATTCCCAAATCTCCTTATCTCTAAACAAATAAACAAATAAAACCTGCCCTCAGTCAAATTCCAATTTCGTTTCTAGAGTGGCAGTGCGGTACTCAATCCGCTACTCACTTTAACATGACTGAGGAGGTACGGGAACTCCGGCGCGCGGTACTGTGTGTATGCTCCCCTTATAGTGTTCACGGTGTCGGTGTTTGTGTGCGTCAGTTATAGGGTGTCTCAGTGCCTGTGTGTGTTTAAATCATCCAATTAGATTAAATATATGTGTGCACAACAACGTGTTGTGGTGCTCCCCGTGAGGCTTATAGCCATTCATAGCCACTATTCCACGAATAACAGAGAGAGAAATAGAAACCATAAATAAAATTCTAAAAAAACTAATAAAAATATGAAAAATAACATGTGATTAATTTATTTTTAAACCTAGAGTATCAACGGTACAAAAATAATATAGAATAGTATAACACCAAGCATAAAATATAGATACCACTAATTAAAGATTTGCAATAAATATTTTACATATAAATAACAATGTCAGAATAACTTATTTACTTCTAAAACTGTGCCCTCAAAGCTTTAAATATCAGTGATTTACATTATAATATAATTTAAATAGCCAACAATATAATCTATAAATAGATAATGAGCAAAAAACAATTATCAGAGAAAATAACAATGTTAAAATTAATATAACAATCCGTTTAACTGCAGGCCCACGATACGCAGTGTGCAGTGTTTTTGTCACGTCGTTCAGTGCGCTAGAGTGAATTACTTTATTCAGCAAAATTAGAGTGACTAATATTACTTTATAGGTTCAATTCTAAGAACTTACTCTCCGCTTTTATTGATTTTCTATGAACAACAGTGTCTGCCGATTATGGATATTGTTAGAATGATATGTTACTAATAAACACTGTTATTCTGAATCGGTATATCTATATCTATAATAATTCTATATAATGAACCGTTAAATGTTTTTGAATAAGGTTTTAATTAAGAATAACTCAACATTTTTACTAATAAAAAAATTTTCAAACAGTGGTTAGTCCCATGGATCCGTTAGTATCTATGGTTACAATGTTTTTCATATAACATTTTATCGTTTTTCTTTATTTATAAGGACATTATATTTTTTATTATATATAATTATTACTTAGCTGATAACTGATGAATCCAATATCTGTGAATAGTATATCATATTTGGAAATGTATAGCCATAAATTAGCAGTTTTAGCTAACTTACGGTCTACTGAATCATACATCTCTCTCAATCTTCTGTAGAGTAAGATGTTTCAGGACCTGCCAGCCGATGTGATGAATCATGATCTAATATCAGTCGCATAGCTTGTGAACATGGATATAATCTCTATTTTGGAGGGATAATTAAGACGCTCTCGTAGTACTATGTACAGTAGATATCATGGTTGTGAAAAACATAATTTAGTTAACAAAATTTTGTTTCTTAATGGATTTAATAGCACTAATAATCTTATCATTTAGATATGTTATAGTTTTCGTTAAAGAAATAACAATTAATTTAAAAAAATGTTTATTCGTAGTACTTTCTGTCAATAAGTAACCCACATATCCTAAGATTCTTGAAGCTGGAAGTATTTTTACACTTTACGACCAAAACAATTTGTTACTTATACTGCTATTATATTTTAAAACTCGTGTGAGACTAAATGATGTGTGTATTTTTTTTTACCTTTGTTTAAATTTCTAATAGAACTATGCATAATTTTTACGATTCAGTTGCTAGTAAATTATGTACTCAATATTGTACTCTTCTTGACATTTCCTTATTTTGCAGAAAATACAACACACATTTTCCTAATGATATATACCGATTATTGGTCTGAAGAAGTATGATGACCCTTGTGTGACCCTCAGCACCTATTTGTTATCTATACTTGCTTCATATCGCTTCAAATTTACCAATGTGGGGTATTCTTTGAATACTTACTAATTTCATGTTTCTAATTAAATAATACAAGATTATTTATCTGTTAAATGCTGTAAACACTAGTATATTGTTGAAATATCCGAGCAGAAATATTGCTCAGACTAATCTTGTCACTAAGATGTAATATTAATTACCTATGCGAATTTCATTTTTTACCAAATGTAAAGATCTCATTTTTACAGACGTTTTTATATATAATCTTAGTCCAGTATTAAATCTAGATATACTGTGGTTCTGTAATATATAGCAGTAGCGTGACAGTGCACTGTAATACAAGGTTTGCAATAAACTTCTCAGTTGTACAGAACTCTTGGATCTAAAACATTTTTATGAAAACCCCTTCAAGTCTGGCGAGGAAGAAGAAGTATTTATTTCTCTCAGCACGCGAGGATTTCCAAGTGCTGCCGTATATCTTCTTTGAAACAGGTTTGTTTTAATCTATGAAATGAAAATAATTTGTTAAATAAATAAAAATTTCATATAACTGAAATCTTGGAGAAACAACACAGGCGCATAAGTAATATATTTATTTTTATTAAAAAATTATGTTTATCTTTGAATTAAATTTATAAAGGAAATGTTTGATTGCTACGGGTTATACTAAATATTTAACTTTATCACTGTATTTCAGACATCACCTTTATTCTTAATAATTATTTCTTTACCTGTTTTTATATTTTTAAACATTTTTAAAAATAGATTTGTTGTATTTTGCCACAAATTTTCTTAATTTAGTTTTAGTAATTTCATATAGTATATTTTTTAATAATCCATAGATTAAGAGTTAAAAAAATGTGTTAGTGTTAATTTTTTAATGTTCTACTCATGCTCAGTTGTAATTTGTTCACTTGTTCTTTATTTCGTAAAGATTAAAAATACGTAAACTGGGTTTCTAATATTATTCACCAGGTTAAATAAATAATAAAGAGTGTTAGGAAACTGTTTTATCTTCCCTCTTATCTTGGTGCATCAGTGAAAACTGTAATTAAAAAAAAAAATCTTTAGAAGTTATCAATCTTTTTAAAACTGATTTGATCATATAAAATTATTTTTTTAAATCTTTTACTATGTTTTATTTTACTAAGTACAGTTAAAACTGATATCTTTAATAAAAAAAACTAAATGTTTCTTCATTGCACCCATATTTAATGATAAAAATTCCAATTTGGCACTTTCGGTAGCATACTACTGTCCTGCAGCCCACCATTAACAACGGCAGTGTTCCTTGACTCAAAATTATTGCACGGAATGTAGATAATAACATTATTTACAGCAGTTCTTATCAATATATAGCTATCGCCATAATGCCGAGATCTGTTTTGACAAAAATAAAAATGTATTAAATAAAACATATTTCATTGAGAGTAAAGCGCACTATTTTATAATTGTCAGTTTTATAGTAACTGTTTTCTTTAATATATCTTAATTGTCTAAAATTTTAATAGGGCCTGGCAGCAACTCTGTATTAGTTCACTGACCCTCATGGGCAAAATTGACCAAACGAAGTTTCAAAGTACTAGAATTAATTAATTAGCTAAATTTATACGCCATGGTCTTTAATAATTATCAGCAATAAATACATTGGATGAATTTACACTTTTTTGAACCAAATTCAAAGTAA
Source organism: Homalodisca vitripennis (assembly GCF_021130785.1). Taxonomy (NCBI): domain Eukaryota; kingdom Metazoa; phylum Arthropoda; class Insecta; order Hemiptera; family Cicadellidae; genus Homalodisca; species Homalodisca vitripennis. The sequence goes on along the minus strand of NC_060210.1, from coordinate 193,520,130 downwards.
TATCCTTAACAGAACGCGATTCACATCTTTTCCTTGCAGCAGCTTAGGGAAAACATCGGTAGGGGATGCAATGTTAATCTACTCAAACTTCCTAACTGGCCGTTTACGTAATGTCTCAGTAGATGGAATATCCCCCTCCTTCATGTTATTCCCTGCAAATAATAATACACTCCACGTAGTAATTTTTAAATTATGATGTAAATGAGTAAATTTGAAAAATTATATGGAATTAGTACAAATTCTTTTTAGTTAGTTATACAAATTCGGTTTATTGGTTGGTAAACTTACACCCTTAGCTTAAAAACATATTTAAACATGTATCGTTTTGTAATTCACTGTTGTGGGATGGTTAGGAATCGTATGAGCATGTTTTTAAATAAGTTAAAATGAATACTAGAGCACATTAAAACCGTAATAAAAAATTTAATGATAGGGCTCTGCTAAGAGGTATTAAAGCATAAATAATATGAAGCAGGAAGCATAAGGGTAAAAAAGAAAATTTACGTCAAATCTATAAAAACTTTACTAACCAAAGACATGAATCTATATAGAAAAAGTCGTTTTTTTAAAACAGTTCCTATCATATAATAACGAAACTTTTAATATATAATACAATGTAAAATAATATATTCAACATAGTTTACTGTATGCGTTTCAAGTTTGAAACATATTTGGACGCCAAATTAGTTAATTGTCACAGAAATACAATTTAAATATTAATAAAATATTTAGTGTAATGTAACAATAGGGGTCTTCCTTACTTTACTCCTCCATTACTGAACAGATTAAAACTATCGAGTGATATAAATTATGTTGTAGCTTATTACATTCAGTTTTACCGCAGTCACTACAGTATTACTTGAATTTTTAATTATATCTAACTTAAAATATATATGAAACGACTGATCTATTTTTTCTACTTTTAATAGAAAAATAAAAAAAATTAGGAATTGATAAACGGTTTAAATAAATAATGTTACGTTATTTATACTCCACTTACTCCAAAATAATATTTGAAAAAAGTACACTTTTTTTAAATTCCGTATTTTCAATACGGAATAAGTGTGTATCTATAAATTGTATTTATCAATATACTTTCCCCAAATAAATGACTTCTATTACGTCATTGCTTGCAGTAGATTCGCACTCGTATCCACCATTCCTGTGTGCCAATGGATCATCAGCTGTCGCGGGTTGGTGGGAAACACAAGGTGTTATTCTAGATAGCTCGATCGTTTGAATGTGGTTTACGCATAGTCTCACGTTATTTGTGCTGTCAACAGTCCAACTGCGGTAGACTGGATGTTGTTTCAAAACAAACGTACCTGAACTGTTCCTTTACTACTTTGATACAATCATAAATGTATTTTCAAAACCAGATCAGGTCGTCATCATTCATTTCCGTACTACGAAAATAAGTATCACTAGCAAAAAATTGAAAATTATGTAATTGATAGAAATAAAAGAAAATTGACAAAAATCATCATCATACTGTGGTCAGATAGTTTAGACCTATTTAGTAAATATTTTAGGTCTAAATGCTATGTAATGTTTTGCAATAATCTCAAAGAGGTGCCAACTTAGCTATGATAAGTGGCATAAAACATTTTGAATGGTAGATAGGTAGTAACATTGCAATATAAATGTAATGATTTGACTTTAGTATTTAATTTTGTAGTTATGACAACTTTGAAATTTTGCGTAACACAATAAAAACCATAATAAACGTGACAATATGTCTAAAATTATTAATAATTGAAATAGGGTTTGAATTTGAGGCCCTCAATGAGCCAGCAAAAAGGAAGATGTGCTGCAACAAACAGAGTATAAAATATGCTTGCACACATGGTAGTGCTTTATTGTTGACAAAATAATATTAAACCTTGATCGCATGAAGTAAAAGCTAACTAATAAGTTTAATTATAAACCATTTGGTGAATAAATAGAGAGATTATACTTATGACAATAATACCTGTGATGTTTTCTCTGTATCCTTTCCTACGCTCTTTTATTAAAATCTCTCGCAGTGCTCATTATACAAGGCTGTTCATTAAATGTAAATTCTGTTATCTAGCAAGATACTGTAAATGTGGAGAAAACCCAATATAGGCTCTAACATGAAAATATCATAGAGCCACAGCAGACGCTGTTAATCCTAAATAGCCCATAAAGAGAACTAATTCACCGGAAGCACTACGGCCACTTTGTGCACTAACGGTGTGTCAGAGAACAGCGGCACTGTTAGTGAGTATGAGTAGTCTACGTCATTGATGTTATTGATTTTATTCACTTGAACTTCTTTGGTTTGGTATCTTATTGTTTTATGTCACTATGATTAGACCTAGAACCACTAACTGTGCAGTATATTTAAAATAGCTTAGATTTTATATAGATCCAGCAGCCGAGAGTAATTTTTTATTGAAAAAGCATGCAATTTAACTTTTCATGAATGAAATAATTTCCTCTAATATTTAATAATGTAGCGTTTTTTTAAAACTACATTGGTTTTTTTTTTTTTTAATTAAAACTTAAATTAAATGAAAATTTTGGCAACGAAATATTGGGATTTCATTTTAAATTATATGATGAAAATAATATCAGACAAACAAAGAACAGAAAATATTACAATAATACTATTAACAAGTGCTCTTGTTAGGTAAATGCTGGTAAAAGGTGGTATTAAATTCAGGAACACAAAGAGATGCCAGGTAGAAAACAAGAATATGGTCTTAAGGTAGTACTTACAAAACGAAATGCTAAAATATTTATTGTGCCAAATTATCGCTAGACAACCGATAACTGATAAATAGTTTATCATGGCCAAAGTCGACTTATCTATATATGTATTGAATTTAAAACAAATATAATCATTCTATAATAATTACAGTTTTTGTTCTAAGATTAAAAGATTACAACAAAACCGTTTCAAAGAAGACAGAAGGTAGTGCTTCACTTGGGAATCCTCGCGTGCTAAGAGAAATAACTAATTTTTCTTCCTCGCCATAGTTAAAGGGAAAATTTCTTTAGATCCTAGAGATCTCTACAACCGAGAGGATTACTGCAAACGTTGTATGCTCTGCCATGATACTACCTTGCACTTATTAACTGCAGTATATCTGGATTCAGTTCTGGACTGTGAGTATAGTAAAACTTCTCAGAAAAATGGATTTTTGGATACATGGGCTACAATCTTAAGGTAGTATATATAATCGAAATCACATCATTCGTTCGAGGTAATTTTGTGTTCGGCTGTTGTAAAAAGATATTCTAGTATTAAAATATTTTAGCTTTAAAAAGACATCTACGTCACACTGGTATATTATTACACTGACAACCACTTATTATAATATTTACATCATTATTACTTAGTTTTTAACCTGATTGTGTAAAACTATTATAATCATAGTAGTGTGTACGTGTGAATGTATGTTTTGAGTGTGTGGACGTTCTATCGTATGCATGTAAGTGTACGTATATGATTTTTTCGGATATTTGTATATAATTCTATGTAATACATTAATTATATTTTCAATTATTTCAAAATATTTGTTTATACATTTTTTGTAACATTATTTATGATTTTAGTACATAAGATTGTATATTTGTTTTTTTTTTATAGTTTTTAATACTTTACATTGTCTAATAAGTTTCTCGTCACTCTATATGACATAAAAGACTGCTATACGTATTTATTTTTGTTGTAGTTTTATTTGTAGTCTTGTGCAGACGTCGCGGGAATAAGTTTCTCGTCACTCTATATGAAATAAAAGACTGCTATAATACGTATTTATTTTGGTTGTAGTTTTATTTGTAGTCTTGTGCAGACGTCGCGGGGAGCAGTCTGATGACTTTTTAGTGTTTTATGTGAGAGCAAGCTATAAACTGTTTATTTATGTTTGGTTCATCTGTTACACTGACCAGCTACTTGTTTTTAGTCAGAGAATGCTTAAGTTTTTCATTGATTTTAAACACGAATGTAAATGTTGGAAAATAAAATATTGATTTATTATACATTTTTAGTTACTTTTAAATATGAATAAATTTCCAATAAGACAGTAATCACTTAAATTTTAGGCCATGAAATGAGATGAAGATATTTTAGTAATTACAGTTTAAACTGTCAGTTACATACAAGAACTTGGTAAATATTATCAAGAAAAATACTGATTAAATTTTCTACCAGAGTGACATATCAAAAATACAAACTGACTACTACTCATGACTAGCAACTGAGTAATAAAATAAATATTTAATTGTATGTATTTGCTAGAACTTTTATTGTATTTTATAGTATTTATATATATATATATATATATATATATATATATTATTTGAATAATTTTCATTTTTTAATCAATCTCCCAATATAATTTCATAATCGGAGCAACATTCTAAAAAGGTAATTGATCGATATCCTAAATTTGTTTAAAGAATCCTAAATTTTAATTTCAACGGAAAGTGCATTGTTTAGTCTTAGGACTATTGGGATGTTCCTAAGTAGAACTTTAAATAATAAATTGATAGTTTAACAATTTGTTGCGTTTAAGAACTTTATTTTGTTTTTGAAAATTGTATTTATAATATATTATGTGTTTCAGATTGTTTTTAAATTCGCTTTATTTTCGCAGTTACTTAATATATTAAACTTCAAATTAGAAAGGGTATCAAAATAACGTAATACACGAAACTGTAAATATCAATCAGGACATGACACTTGTAAAGTTCACCATTAAAGGTTCACCCAACCAAGAGGTCTTGAACTTGGTTGGGTTATAAAAAAGAATTTCAGTAGACAAAGATAATCATCTGGTCTGAAACTGTCTTGTATCTGTATCCACCTCCGTCTCGAAGGATCTTTAATACAAATGGGCGAATCGTGTCACTGGTTTAGTTCTGGTGGATAAACCCTTTCTTTACGTTGCCAACCGACACAATACCGTGTGGTTTTGCTCCTACAGTTCATCTAATCTGTATTATAACATTATATAGGCTATTATACCACAAAAGTTTTAAACGATTAGTCGATAGAGTAAACCATCGAATAATAAATACTCTCAAGCAGTTTAAATTAGTTATAAACCTGTTAGTAATTATCATTTGATAAGATGAAATCTGAGTTTTTTATACTGTTGGATACCAATTAAAATTGTGAAGGGAATCGACTAATAGCTGATAGACGTTTATTAACTGCACGAAATACGGGAGGAATATATTCATATAATCTAGTTAATCATAAATATTATTGCCAATTAATAATCGTCCTACATATATTTCATTCAACTATTCATTTTGTTTAACTAACAGTATTTTGTGTTATTACTTGGTAAGTAGGACTGTTACATTGTGTCCCTTATTTTAACAACCACCAGTTGTTGTATTGGTTATAGTTAGAGGAAGATGCCTACAGTATAACAGTTATCTTAGCACAAGAATAAGGAGGTTATTTTTGACGATGGAAGGATTGTGAAGGAAACAGGATTTTTCGGGACATTTGCATTTCGTTCAGTGAAACAATAAATCAGTAACACTACGTTTCGAGATCTGCAATCTGATCTCTTCTTCAGGTAATAACTAACCTAATACATAATTACAAACTAGATTAAAATAAACAAATCATACCAAAGCGTTGTGGCACGCCTAAGTCAGGACGTCCTGACTTAGGCGTGCCAAAACCTGTATCTACTGCTTCTGGTGTCGTACATATATTAATTATATGTTCTAAGTTTCAATTATGTTAACTGTGTTTTAATGTACATATCTATATTAATAATTATTTTAGGGTATATAAATACACTACCTTTAAAATCATTTTGATTGTAATTAAGGGATATAGAAAATTATGATTCAATATCAAACCACCTGTGAGCACCGATGTGTGAAAGGGTGAGATGATTAAAATGAAATTGGAAAGTTTATTGATACTAGAATGGTTAAATGATTCTGTAATACAATCGCAATTACTGTTTATCCACGTGTTTCTGTACTGAGAGAAAAGAATTTGCTTAACTGTGTAGAACGTTAATTACCATCCCAGAGTGTTCTTCTATGATCAATTTAAAAAATATATCCTCATGTATTTCCAGTACACAAACGAATGAACAAATTGCTATCTCAGTTAAAACTTTGAAATGGTTCGATCAAGCTGTGGGTAACAATGTACCGTTATTATAGTACATATATTATATTACTTTGGAGCTAATACTTTATAAAATTAAAACAACTTTTCGGAAATACTTGATTTATTCCGAATTAAAGTTCATCCAAAAAATTAACAAAGTTTACAAACTTTAGATTTGATTTTCTTCAAAAACTTCTCACAATCGATCAAATCTAATTAAGAGTCTGATCAAAAAAGAATTAAAAAATAAATGAAACTAAAAATGTATACTTCTCCAAAATGGTTTAAATTAACAAAATAAAATAAAAAGTTCTCTTCTCAAAATATTCAAAATCAAAATAACACAAAACTTTATATTAACTTTGCGACCAAAATTTAATTCACAATACTTCAAAATTGAACTAATCCTCAGACTCTGTAATATGGGAAACTTTACAAATTTAATCACAACAGTATAAAAATAAAAGATATTAACTAAACTCTGGTACGGGACTTACTACTTTGAAGACTATGGAGGCTGATAGGAAACTAAAAACGCACTAAAGAAAATTAAGAACTTGAATTAAATTTACACCCGATAAAAGAATTACTCTAGATCCCAAACTATAGGATTAGAGGAAGAACTACTGCTTCTCAGCTGGACGTCTCTACGTTGTCGTTGTCACTTCAAGACTGGCCCCCCTCTCTCCGGGAACCGGCTCGGAACGTATCACCGTAGTCATCTCGATTAGCTGATGTACCGGTCTAACCAACAAACAATGTCCACGCACCGCGTCTAGTTAACAAAAGAGCCTACTTCCTACCGCGATTCAGCATAAATAATAACTACGGTAATAATATTCAGTGTTATGCAAAAATCTCAATCAATTTTATTTTACATCAATTATCAAGAACAAGATTAAGAGTTACATAAGGTTTTGAATAATTACATAACAATTAATTATTGGAGCGTTAGCGAAGCCTTATACTGGAGAGACTAAAAGATTTCTTTTCTACCTGCCTAAGGATCGAAATTGTTATTTCTAGGACAGCTAAGTAATATTTAGAAACACTGTTTTTACTGTAGGTTAACATAAGAGCATTGGAAGAGTTTCTCCGACTCTCAGCTAACAAACGTTGTCAGTGTTTGTTCCACTTCTTGATCCCTCGAGATACCGCTTCGCCGCTCCGACATCGACGTCGTAACAATAAATGTTTGTCTACTGTTATATAATACTGTTATTTGTTGTTTTAATCCTGTTTTTATAGTATGATATTTTATTGTACTAGAATTACTAGGAGGGCTTCTGTTATATTATATTTACCCTTGGTATGATCTTTGGCCTCCACCATCATCACATCAACAAACTATGTTAAGTAATAAGTAACATTTGGTATTAAGTTTCAGAATCACAGCTTGACATCTAATGCATGTTTTTGATTATACTATAACATTCTACACTCAACTGCATGATAGGAAAAACGCCACACATTGAACCACTTAATTTTACAACCAACTAAAAATATTACTAAGGAAGTGAATATGAAGTTAAATATTTGTGACTACTTAGTGCAAAGGAGAACATTCGCTTGGTAAAAAGTAAAACATAACATTTTCACTGAGTTTATTTAATCATTTAAACTCCGCCCCGCCCAGCGCTGTTTGGAAAGAGCGTTTCTAAGTGAGCAATTTAGCCCTGACAAAGTGCGTGAAGCACGTCACCTGGGCCAAGACGTGTTACCGTTTCCTTTTAATCAATGCTCCCTTCAACCTAAATTCTTAATGATTCTTGAAATAAAACTGCCGTATATTTCTTCCCTTCTACTAATTGAAGGGTTTAACAAAGGTGGGTAGAAAACGTAATGGTGCTTCAGAATGCGTTATCAACACACGTGTGTTCTAGAGTTGTGCATCAAACACGATGTGTTTCGTTATAAATTGTCACTGTATAACCGTTTGTTTAACAAAAAGTCCAACACCTTTCCTCCTTACTTCTGTTCCTTGGGGTTTGTGATATTACTAGCAATTCAGCCTGATATGTAGTACGTCACATTTAGAAATTAATAATAGAAGAAAATGTAAAAGAATAGAAAAGACAGTACTAAAACTCTCGGGCAAATAATATTGCACTTAAGTAAAAAGTTTTATAATAAAAAATATTTAATAAGTAAGGTTAAATAAATTCGATGAAAAACCCGTTCACATATACTACAGCTCTTTTATCAAAGCTTGAATATGGAAGAATGTGCTCTAGGGGTCATAAATACCCACCTGTAATCTGTAATATACTTTATATAAATTTATCATCATTAGTGATGCAATATTTTTACGACCCAGTACATTTTTTACAATCTGTAAAAGAAATTGTTATTGAGGAGGAGGCTAAAAATCGGACAAAGAAACATTGGTAATAACATTCAAAACGTTTTTGTTATGACAATATTATACTATCTGAGATCATTAGAACAAATTAAGGATCTTTAATATGTTTTAAGTACTTCTATGAATAACTGCTTGAAATCGTCTACCACTGAATGCTTGTGTTACATCTATCTTACTCAAACCACTCGACCACTAATGTACCATAATTAAACCTGTTTAATGGAATTTATTTACTGAGTTAAAAAAACGACGTTTTTATATATTATTTACTTTACAGTGTTAGATCATTACTTTGATGATGTTCGATAGTGCGATCATATTTAAATAGTTAAATAGAGCACACATTTAATAAACTCACTATTTTTTAAACTAGATAAAAGCAATTTTGATAAAGTAAAAATCAATTTAAACCATCTATACGTATTTTTAAAGACAAATTCAATTTTTAAAACGTAATAGAGAAATGTAATGTCAAATTATTAACTGTTTTTGTAGTGTTAATTTTTTACAACAAAAGCAAAAGATGATCAAATATGGAAAAAGTGTAAGTTTTACGGATTCTACTTTGCACAAAGTAAAACAATTTATAAGGGAATTTCTGGAAATAAAATTTCGTATATATTCGACTGTAAATAAAATTAAGAAACATTATCTAACAACTGCACAACATATTGTTTCTTAGGGGAGTCTGACGTCTCATTTAACCTAAAGTTAAATTTGTCATATTTCGGTACCATTTTCACATTAAATAAACTCACTATTTTTGAAACTAGAAAAAGCAACTTTGATAAAGTAAAAACAATTTAAAACCATCTATACATATTTCTTATTTTAAGACAAATTCAATTTTAAAACGTAATAGAGAATTGTAATTTCAAATTATTAACTGTTTTTTTAGTGTTAATTTTTTGCAAAAAATCAAAAGATTTTCAAATATGGAAAAAGTGTAAGTTTTACGGATTCTACTTTGCAAGTAAAGCAATTTATAAGGGAACTTCTGGAAATAAATTGCATATATATATTCGACTATAAATAAAATTAAGAAACATTATCTAACAATTGCAACATATTGTTTCTTAGAGGAGTCTGACGTCTTATTTAACCTAAAGTTAAATTTGTCATATTTCGGTACCATTTTTCTTAAAAACTAATACAGTAAAGTAAACCAAATTTCATAATTTGTTGTTATGACTCTTCAACTGACTATTAAACCAAAAATTGATCAGGATTTTGTACCAAAATATTATATATATATTGTAAAAAATAACACAAAAATTTTTTAAGATTTTAAATAATATTTATTTGTTTGTTTGTTATTATGCAGTAAATTTAGTTTTAAAATGTAAAGCAGGTTGAAAGGAACGTGTAGTGAAAGTTTCAAGGCAATAAATTGAGAAATGTTGGAAAAAAAGTGTACCTGAAGTTGAGTACCAGCTTCCTCTTTTAAATTCTTGCTGCTACTCTGGCCGCCTTGGTCACTTCCTCAGCTTTTTTATCGGCTTGTATTTTCCGCAGTTTGGTCAAGTGCCTTTAGCCCAAGTACACAATTTGTACCAGCCTGCCCAAAGAGTTCTTGCAAAACCTTTACCCTACCTAAATAACCTGAGTTGTAAGTTATTACAGAATCCTAAACTCCTATTTAGAGTGTTTCAAGCCCAACGAAACGCGTTTTGGGAACCGTGACCATACAATATTATTGAACGTCTAGTTCGGATTTTGAGTCTTTCCGTGTAGGCATTTCCCCAGTAGAGTTTTTGCTAGACAAATCTCTGTAGATAGGTTTAATTTTGTTCATAACAGCTAAAGGGAGTGACTTTTTATGGGTGAATGCATATTTAGTTACTAGGGAACGTTGGTATTTACACCAAGAATCTTCTCCCTTAGGACAAAGTCCATGTTGTCGGCTTTCATCAGTTGATAGTCTGTAAAAAAACGTTCACCAAACAGCTTTGTACATATTGTCAAGATTAGCAATGTTCCTTCTAATTGCTAGACCATAATATGTCTGCAATTGAGTAGCTGCTTCTATAGTAAGCCGATTTTTACCTGACAACCCCTTACCATCCTCAAGTTTTTCATTTTTTGCTGCAGTAATTGCGCAATTGTAGAAGCCATCAATACGGTAACCAAAACAAACAGACAGCTGTTAAAATCAAGCAGGTGATTTAACTAAAGGGAACAGTGTAGCCAACATAAAATATAAAACAAAAATATCAATATTTCAAAAGTTATAGAATGAGTACAGTATGATAGTCGAAAATTAAAAAAATAAAACACCATGTACTATAACTTGTAAAATTTATTTATGTGGCTTAGTAAAGTGTAATATATAAGTATTATAAGTATAAGTAAAATTATCAGAAAATAATTAAGAACAAGAAAAAATATTAAAATAAAATCTAAAATTTTTCCAAAAATTGACGTCAGACTCCCCTTTACATCAATTTTAGGGATACTTAAAGTAACCTTAAGTTAATAATACCGTTTTCCATTTTTGCTGAGCATGGGGAGCTAGCTTATAACAAAACGGTGAGAAAGCTTACAAAAACATAATGTAGCATTTAATACGCAATAATTGAACTTCGGAACTCAGCATTTAATTGCTGTAATTAAAACTGTACAATTTGCCCCCTAGTTGATACATTTACGACTTACGGTTTTGCATCTCTGTGTAAAAGAATTATGGAGCTGGATTTTTAATTACAATCTAATCTACATATAAATTACTTATGAGTAATAGTTTAGTAAATTAAAAAACTTAACATTATATTTGTCACCCGAAAACATTATGAGCTCAACCTTGGTTTATCAATCCATTTTTCAAAAGATTTTGAAATATCTGAAATAAAAACTGGGAATGTTAATATTAAACATAGTTACAACGTTACTGCATTTTGAATAGTTTTTTTTTCCAAAATGGACGTGACATGCTTAAAAAAAAAACTTGGAGTCGTCAGTCTATGATGTAGAATATGCGATATTGGACGTGTATTGCGTTATATCGAGAGGGCTGTCAGACTGTCCTGTGACTGAACAGACAAGACTATTACAGTTGACCTACATTATCGCCTTTAACCTTCTGTTACCGCTAGCTCAATATTAAAAGCATAGAGAAATATTTAATTAAATACTAAAATTTATTGTTTCGGATATATGATTTTATGAACTGTTGAAGTAATATTTACTAATTATTAAATACATAATTAAATCAATTTTATGATAAAAAAGTTTTTGTAATTATGTTGAAATGGTTCTTTTTGTAAACTTCAAAATATATTTGCACTATTTTAATATTTACAAACGACACTAAAATCGTAAATTGTGTAACAAACTTTTATGTGTGTGAATTATATGTAGATAGAATGTATCTGTTGGCCTAAGATATTAGCACAATTTAAAATTTCCCGTAACGATGGTGGGTTTTCCCATCGAAGAAACGTTATTATTCAATACATCTCCTCATTCAGTTAGAATAAGAACAAAGTGGTTATGAATTCCCTGTCAGCTTTAATTATCTGTGTCCAATTTTATATCTTGTTCCGTGAAAGCATAATTGCCTAATAATCCAAAGCCACGAATGTTTGATACCTCAATACATAAGATAGGAATAAAAGTGATTGTAAATGGTCCTATTGATTCATATCTCTAGTTCACGACTTTAATAATATTAGAGAAGAATAGATGAAAATTGTATTGTGATATATAAAATTTCCTTAAATTTTGCATTTTTTTAATCAATATGATATACATCTCAGACACCTATTAATTTTATACAGAAAACCCTCTTAAAAGCGAATATTAGTAATCATTAAAATAAGTAATCATTAAAATAAAATAATCTGAAAACTCGTGGCGCATTATTGCAGATAAGCTTTCCATGGATTTCTTATTTTGCTACCAAAACTTTTTAATTGGTTACGTCAGAATTGATTTTACAAAAGACTTCCTCTAACAGATATAATTGCAGCTTTTAATCTATTTCAATATAAAAATGGCACTATTCATTAGTGCTGCATAGTTTAATATACTATTATTATAATTATTTTAAATACCAATACTATACGCCCGATGAATAAATTCAATTTTCCATTACTTTTTTTGGGTCTAACTTATTAACTTATTAAGCCAAACTATAAATACAGACTTAAATTTTGTTACGGCAAGCTTTAAGTGAATTGCTTTGTTCAGAAACAAATAATATTTGTATCGTACTGAATATGTATCAGCTTATGCCTATATTGTTCCATTTAGTGATTTTTTCGTTCCCTAATAACAAAGATATGAAAGAACAGCTGGCGCACAATTAAAGTATTTTTAAGAGACCTATCAACACAGTTTGTTATTGTTTCAGTAGAATTAAATGCAAAACAAACCTAGCCGTTTTTTTCATATGTAAACACTATTACTATTTTGTTATCATAAAATTAAAATGAAACAAAACCTCTAGATTTAAAATGTTTTAAGCCTTTGTTTTCCACCCAAGGAACGAAAGTGTCTTCAAGCGTTGTATCGTATCATAAAACACATTTGTCCCTAAAAAACAACCCGTTTTTCTCTTATTGATAAAAATAATATTTAACTATTTAAATTATTAATGTCTGTACGTATTCACTAGCCTAAAAATTTATTTTCTGCCAATTTCTATTTAGAAAGTTAAGATTAAGCCATTGTAATTTAGTTAAGCGCTCTGATAGTGAACTTGAGCTATAGTGCTAGACAAAAAAGCATTGCTAGGACCTACCCAGATCTTTTAAGTGAGCTAAAAAAAAAACACCACGAAATGTATCGATGCAACAAATGATAACTCTCTACAGTAGGTGTCAGGTAAACCTTCACGTCAAGTCTCGCATCATGGCGGTCTACTCTAAGGCAATTTAGAGGCATCAGAAAGATGTCATTTAACAAAACAATGTGTATATTTCTTAACACAAAGTGATGATAAATATTTTACTTTCAAATCATCCAGCGTAAAAATTTTGTTTAAGAAATATGATATTTTGCGAAGCTATTATTAGTTGTAGGTCGTCAAACGTGACTTTTTGGAAAATTGGATAATTTGAAAAAAAATGGGGTTTCCCATAAGTTGTATATTATCTTACTATTTTCTATCCTATTCGTTTACATAAATACAAATCTAAAATGATTACATTCTCAAAAATGTTAGAAGTACACATGTATAGATGTCAGGGACGTTAATAAATTGAAAAAGTTAGGTCTAGCTAAATTAAATTTATTTAATTAAAGCGACATTAATGACTGCTCTACCTTACGACCATCCCACCTGCCCATGCTGAAGGAATGCTGGAGTTTTTTTTTTACATGGAAACGTAATAGCATTTGATTGATAATGTTATACACATAATTTAACTTCATGGAAATAGGTTAATCACTTTTTCTCGTTGCCCTTATGGTTATCCATCATATCAATAGGAAGATATTCTCTGACGCTCAAAAAATGCCTTTGACTGTCATGCGCCATTACCAAACTGAGTGTTGCCCACATAAAAATTAAGATGGATCCAAAATTTCATGTCTAGAAGTCATTTCATTTTCTAAATAACATGTGGAGAATAAATAAATTTGATATACAATGTAAAGTATGAAATTCCATTCATATAATCTTTTAACTATAAAATAGTTTACACATTTTCTTTAAATTCTTAGAATGCAATTCTTTGAATTCTTAAATTTTCTTAACTGTTATCTTGTAAATAAAATAATACACCGTGTAGAGAACTCAAGCCCCAATGCATACCTCTGACGCAACTAGTAACCACCCTATTTCCACCGATAACCAAAAGATTATTATTATTCAGTAACGTGTTTAAACATGTATGTGAACCATTTGTAACGGAGCAGAGTGCAGGAGGCGTGTTCAGTTTTAACGATATTGTAGTTAAAAGAAAATGGATATTGTAGGGGCGCCTCTTGCAACAATCAACGTCGTCGAGTGTTGCCAATTAAAATAACAAAGAAACAAAAACTACGTGAGAGGCAGTTCTTAAAGATGTACAAACATTGTTAACTTCCTCTTACACCTGGAGAGCTGTTTCTTTCCTCTCTTCAAGCTGTACGTGACGGTAACATGTAAGGTATTGTTTCGTGTGTTATCGGTTTAATTTTATTTTTTATATCTTTTAATCCAAGTTAGTTTATTGGCTAAATAGTATACCTGCATTTCGAAATATGTTTTACATTATGTCTTTTAGTTCAATACACTAATTTTGTTTTGAATGACTGGAAGGTGTTTTATTAGCGTAGATTTTAGTATAATTTTAATTTGATAAAACATTTTTTATGAAATCAATGAAACTTCACTTTTTATAATACTTATAATTTATCCGAACAAAATAGTAAACTGGTACGTTTGCTTAGCAAAATATATGGATTTTGCTAGATTCGGTAGAATTGAAAAATGTATTATTATCTATAAAACATTAGTAATGTGATTAAATTTAGTAGTTAGAACTCCAGACGTTTTAAATAATAAATCCGATTGAAATCAACTCTATTCGAAATTTAATACAAAACACTTATTCTGTGACTACATTTTTATCCTCATTTTAACATGGAAGATTTCAAAATCCAATTTTAACTACTAAAGCTATTACTATATACATTATAAAATTAAAAAGATAGCAAATCTAAAAGGGAAAAAATAAAAAAGTAAACCACACAAGAGTAACTTTTTATATCAGTTTACACGATTAAGAATTCACTCTCATTTTAGTTTACTCTAAATATAATTTATTATCTAATATTAATCATAAGAATATTGTGTATGTACTGTACCTAATAGTATAAGTTACAACTGTTTGTAGTATAAGTTATACATTATTACCATAGTAACAATAATTACACATTTTTATATGAAATGATTATACCTTTTTTAAATCAATCACCTCATAAAATTTCATCATAGGCGCAACATTATGATAAAGTAATTGAAAGACATTAAAAATAGTTTTAAGAATCCTAAATTGTCACTTCCACGAAAATGGCATTGTTTAGCCCTAAGTAGGGCTAACTAGAATACACCTTAGTAGAAATTTGAATAGTAAATTGTTAGCTTAAATGTTGTCCCTAATAAATTTCTTTTGTAAAAAAAAATTATATTTATAAAATATTGTAATTATTTCAGATTATTTTCGTTCGCTATATACCCTATAGTTTATAAATATATTAAACCTCAACTTATGAAGTGTAAAAAAGAACGTAATAAACGAAAATGTCAAATCATGTCATGATAGTTGTCAAGTTCACCATTAAACATATCTTGAACTAGGCTGGGTTATGAACAGAATTATTATTCAGTAGACAAAGATAGTCAGCTGGTATGAAAGTGTCCTATTTCTATATCCACCTCTGTCTCGAAGGATCTTTAATACAAATGGGCGAATCGTGTCACTGGTTTAGTTCTGTTGGATAAACCCTTTCTTTACGTTTCCACTCCGGCATAATACCCTGTGGTTCTGCTGATAAAGTTCATCTATTCTGCATTATAACATTTATATTATCCCACAAAAAATGTAAATGATTAATCAGATCGAATAACAAATAGTCTCAAACGCTGTATTAATATACAACTAATGTTACAAAGCTGTTGTATTATTAGTTATCACTGATATGATGAAATGTGAAATTTTCTTACTGTTGGGATACCATTTATAATTATAAAGGAATCAACTAATACCTAGTACACATTTAATAACTGAACGAAACGCGGGATGGATATATTTACTTATTTTTAATCTTAATAATCATAAATATTCATCTCACTTAATAATTCTTCATATATATATATATATATATATATATATATATATAATTAAATTCATATTTAACAAGCTGTATTTTGTAGTATTACTTGGCAAGTAGACTGTTACATTGTATCCCTTATTTTAAACAACCCACCATTTGTGGTAGCGGTTACAGTTAGAGAGACATGCCTTTAGTAAAACAGTTATTTTAATCCAAGAAGAAATACTTTTGCAAAACAGTTAAATATGGTTGCGCGTAGTAAATATTTCTTTTTTGTACATATAGGGTTGGCAACAAGCCATTTTTTCTTAAGAGGGACAACAATCTAAAATAATAACGAAAAAAACATAATAAATGAAATAGGTTTCATTCCAAATAAAACCAGAAAATGTTTTAGTATTAGAAATGGAACTCCAAATATTTAAAATAAACTATAAAGGTACGTTATGTTTATGATTTTAATTATGGTTTAATAAAATCACTGCTGTACAGTAAACAGAAGTCGGAAATGGTTAATTTATAAGAATAACGAATAACTCTTGACTACTAATAATATAAATACTAAAATATTTTAACTACATCAAATATGTTATATCATATATTTATATTGGAAGAATTAAGGCTAAAAAATACCAAATTGTATTCTCATAGTTATCTATTATTAATTTTTTCTTATTTTTCGCATATTTTTTTATTAATATACTAATTGGAATTTTGGTAAGGTAAAATTATTCTAACAACCTATTTCAATTATCTGCACTGATGCCCAAACTCGAGGCGTTACATTCAGAATTTAAATAATTATTAAAATATTTTTGATCACGAATAACTGATGTTTATACATTTTAATTTTAAACATTTTTTGTCACAGGAAGAGCTAACATTAGGACTGATTATACCTGTTTAAACTATACTTACCGATAAGCCTAATCTAAACATTTTGAGTGTAGATTAGTTCAGAAAAGAAACCTTAACAATCTTTTATAAAAATTGAACAATGTGAGAAATGAGCGCTTCAGTAAATAATTTTACAAGGGAGATTTGCATAAGAATGACTTTCTTTGACAGGGTTTCTTTTCGATTAGGATTTAACAAAGCAGGCCATGGAAGACTGAGAGCTTTACTCAGCGCTGTTGATCTGATTCTTTCTTTGTATCACACTTAAGAGTTTTTAAGGAAGAATGAAACAGTTTATGTCAGGTGTGCGTAATTAGGATGGCTATACAATACATTTACTTTACTATTTTTATGCACTATCTCGTGTAACCTGATTTTGTATTACAATTTAAGTAAAACTGTGTGATGAAAATGCGATTTAAAACGAATAATTTTACCACGTTTATCAACAATAGTTTACCTAAAAAGGTATAGCTATAACTAAAAATGTTAATAATATTTGTTAGTTATGATTAGTTAATTTTAATTTATTATAGACACTTTTATGTTTTCTGCAATTATTAGTGTTATAACTATTAGTAGAATTTTTGTTTTATTTTTCATCTTCATTTATACATTACAATATGTATTTACATTTTTTTAAATTAAAATAAGAAGCTGATCCCCTTTTAAGCCTTATTCTGCCGTCCTCATGGGCCACTGGCTTGTGTGTGCGAGGATCTTATCAAACAGAATAAGGGTGAGAGTCCATACAGTACGAGGTCGATGGTACTGATAAAAAGCGCAGCGGTCACGGACAGGATTTGAACCCGCGCTATCTCTAACTCAGACCCAAAGTCCAACGTCTTAGACCGCTCGGCCATCGGCACCCCCATGATAGTGATATTATATATTTAAAATATTTGAAAAGGTTTATCTTCTTAAAAATTTACTTTTATTATTTCCAGTAATTTTACTGTTAGCTGCTCTCATCAAACATAAATAATAACTTTGGATGCATTAATATAGCATATTAAATAAATATATTAGTACGCCAGTCCACTTGTCACGTAGCAAAAATGCTAAATTAAACATCTTTCTTCAGATAAACTTGGAGGCATTTAGCCTAAGCAACCGCTCGTCCGCACCCCATAGAGTCATGACATACCATCATGTAAAACCACTTTGCCTGTGTAAAAAGTAATTTACATGCAAATTTTCAAGTCCATTGGTCATTCGCTCTAAACATTTTAAAATTAAACCAGAGAATCGGTGTAATGAACAGGCAGATGAGCAATTTTTTTCCAGGACATTCATGTTTATAGCCCAATGTATACTTAGCACCCTTAATAGGAAGTACAGATGGCCATGCAATCCAAGATAACTTTGGATCTGAGACAGGTTCTGACCGTTGCACTTTTTATCAGGACCATTGACTTTATACTGGATTTACTTTTTTTCTTTTTCTATTTGATAAGATCCTCACAAGGGCCAGCGGCCCATGAGTACAGACAGTGAGGCTAAAAGTGTCCGGCCTCTTATGAAAACATAGTATCCTAAAACTCCGCAAAATCTCATGAGGCGACTTGTAGCATCATCGAAATGTATTTTTCAATAAAAACATCGACCTTGTCTAATCGGCCGATATAAAAAAATAACTTTATTACATGTTTCTCGTGTTAAAATACCGAATAACTGTGCTCAGTTTGTTTACAAATTTGTTAATTCTTGGTTTTTTCCCGTCTCGTTTCACTAATGCTCAGCAAATCCTACCATAGTTTAGCTGCATATTTTGCATATAGAATTGAAGCTTTCTGAAAAATTTAAAGTGTATAAGTTAATTTGTTCTAGAGAAATAGTTGTGATTGACAGACAGATACACAAACGAAATTTGTGTCTTTTGCCTTCAAGTAATAGGCTTTACTAATAATTATTACTAAACTTATGTAATACAATTCAATAAACTAATATTTGCAACGGCGCTGAAATGAGTAAACATACCTATACCCAATATATCTCTATTAATAATTATTATAGAGTACATAAATAAATCTTCCTTACAATCGGTTTGATTTTCATTAAGGCATTTGAAACGCATTCAATATCAAACCACCCCTGTGAACTGATATAATAATGGGTGAAATAATTCAAATGGAATAGGAATTGTATTAATACTAGAATGGTTAAAATGATTTCTCTAATACAAACGCAATCAATGTTTATCCACTTGTTTCTGTACAGACAGAACAGGAGTTGATTAGCTGTGTAGAACGGTAATTACTACCTCTTATTGTTCTCCTATTGAAAACATTTACCATCATATATTTCTAGTTCACAAAGAATAAACAAATTGCTATTGAATTAAAAGTTTGAAATGGTTCAACTGTGCTGTGGGCAACCATATTCTGTCAACAAGTATTAGGTCAAGAAATCTCGTTAATTTTTATTTTACATATGTTAAATGGATTAAGAACAGGATTAAGAGTTACATATGGTTTTGACTAATTACATAACAACTAATTAGTAGAGCGTTAGCGAAGCCTTATTTTGGAGAGGCCAAGAATTTATTCTATGCCTGCCTGTTTATGTGTCCACATAGTATCTCGATACTGAATTGACCTATAGATTTAATTTTTGCACGAATATTTATTCGTATATAAAATACAGCTAAGCTATCACAATTAGTTGTTGAAAAAATCCTTTGTTTAGTACGATTTAGAACGATTTGAGTTGTAGACTGGAAATTGTGCGTGAATCATAATTTTTTACAGAAACAACGTCATGTTTTATGACCGGAAAGTCCCGTCTAAGAGATTTGGTCGAGCGTCTAAAACTACATCGGTTTAGTAAAGCTCATAAATCAGAGTGAATTTACTATCTCTTTAAAATTAATTGAGGTATGCACTTTTGAATATTATATTGATAAGCTATCACAATGGGTTCTTGAAAATGTTATCTCTTGTCTATCAGCCTGTGTAAAAGTATTCAGCTGGATATTTAAGAACGATTTGAGCTTTAGACTGGAAATTGTGCGTTATTCGTCATTGTGCAGAAGTACGTCATGTTTTATGACAGGCAAGTCCGCCTACGAGATCAGGAAGAGGGTCTAACATTATCTCGCTCAGTCTGACATATCAGTTTCTTCGCAGACCATCACGAGAACGACCTCAGCGAAGCCTGTTCCTTGGCACGTTGAGTGGCGTAGTCAAACTTTGTTTATGTTTCTGTAAATAATTATTCAAAAGTAACAGGAACGCTTAAAATTTTTCTTTTACTCGTATACAATGTTATTTGCAATGAACAGTGTTTTCATTTCATGAGGAAAGAAATGTCGAACAACGACGTGCAAAAACAAATGAGTTTACTCTAATGGATATCCCATAAATGTACATGTAAATGCGCGTACTAGGGCATTAAACATTTACTTAATTTCGGTAAAAAGTGTCATTATTGCAGACATTTTCTGACCAAGTCCATATTCGTATACCTTTTTGGTTCTAGACAAAAATGTTGGAATGCAGTAAAAAAAACGATTTTTTCTGGGCAATAGATTGTCGACAGGCGCCAGAGAGTGAATTCAAATTTTATTAGTAGTGTGCCACCAAAAGTGTGTTGCATAATTAACCCCGTATCCCTTTACATGTTAAGTGTAGGTTGTGTAAATTCCTTACACCGTATATATTAAAAATATTTAACAGAGTTAAAGGTGGTGTTTGTGGATAATGATAGAAGATTGTTGGATGATTAACGTTTAATACTAACCATTTCTGCACTTTTAGGTTTAATTATTGTTGGCATGTTTACATATTAGGGGGTTTCAAACCTGACGAATAGTGTATATTTCAATTTAAAAAAGTATTACTTTTAATACAAATAATAATAAAAATAGTTTTACTTTTTGTACCGCATGGCAATATAAATGTACGAAATCCTATTATCATTCTAAATCATAGTCAAGAAGGAATTTTAAACGAAGAAAAAAGTGTAAAATAAACAGGCACTACTAGTGATTTTTGAATATGTTTTTGTTTTTGTTATTTTGATTAATAGTTTTAAAGGCTATTCATTTTTAATAATTTTTAATTCCAATTCTGTAATAGAAAAACTTTAATAAAACTCTTACAATATTTTAAATTCATTTAAAGCACTATTTGTAAAGATTATTATTGAATTTATATTTTGTTTCATACAGCTGTATAGGATGTTTCTAGTTAAAAAACATAATATATATATTCGATTTATACTATGTAGAAGTAATGTGTTTGGAGTTTAGTATGAGGCTGCATATCGAGTTGGAATTTACTTTAAATTGGAATAATTACTTTACTCTAACTGTTCTTGTGCAATTTTCCTGGCAATATTCAAATAGTCTAATTTTTTATCTTAATATATCTATAACCGGCTTTAGAAAATTTTTATTAAATTAAACTCGTAAATTACTTGCGTTAGTCCAGTCATAGTTTTTGTTAAAAATAACGATGTTAAAAACCTCTTAGAACTCTATCCAAGTGGTATTTTATGGAATCCATCATAGGAAAATCCTTAAGAGGTACTGCAAATTATGGGAATCGAAATAGTTATTTCTGCGAAAGCTCAGTAATATTTAGAAACTCTGTTTTTACTGTAGGTTAACATAAGAGTATTGGAAGAGTTTCTCCGACTCTCAGCCAACAAATGTAGTCAGTGTTTGTTCCACTTCTTGATCCCTCGAGATACTGCTTCGCCGCTCCGACATCGACGTCGTAACAATAAATGTTTGTCTACTGTTATATAATTTTGTTATTCGTTGTAACAATGCTGTATTTATAGCATATTTTACTAGAGTTTAATATGAGTAAATTATAACTACAATAAGCCCTGCTATTATTTGTGGCCTTCTCTATCACCACATCATCAAATTTAGTGATGGTTTAATTTGGTGATACAGTAATAATTAAAATTGGTATTACGTTCCAGAATCCAAGCTTGGTATCTAAAGGACATCTTGGATTCTATTATACAATTCTTCACTTAACGACATGATAAGAGTACGCCACACAGCGTATAATGTAATGGACAATCGATTAAAAAGAAAAACAACTTTCTTTCCTTGATAGAGAAGTATCAATATGTCAGGCTACATAAATATAGATTCAATGACGCATCACTTATGGATAAAACATGCATGTTCATTCAAACGATTCTTGCCTATGTACATGGTTAGGATATGTAAAAGCTCAGCCGCATGCCTATCATAAAACCTGACTGCCTGTGTATTAACAAAATTTCATGCAAAATGTAAAGTCGACAGATGAAGTAGTTCCGAGATATTGTGCACATAGTTAGGCTGTTGTGCTGTACAAGAGCCAGGACCTTATTAAAATTTTTCATGTCTTTCTGTACGATAATACTTAATGGACAGGTCCTGAAGACTTTAAACTAAGTACATAAGTTTCTCTTTGTCCAAAGAAAAACCCAATTATTTTAGGCTGAAATGGTCTAAATTAAACGTAAATATAAAATCTTAACATTCTTTCATGGTTCTTATTGGTAGCCATAATGAAAACGAGATAAAGCAAAGAATGGCCACACAAAGTATAATCATAAAACGTTTTTCAGCAGGATGCCAACATGTGTGATAAAGTTACGTTTCTTGGTAAGATTTCATTAAGTTCTGATGGGTGATCCAATACTTTGTATTGTCTGTTTAATTTTTGATAAGGTTTTTTAGGAATTAAACAATATGATTATGTTAAGAAATTGGTTTTAATATGACTTTTAAGATTTGTCATTCTGTGTTCTATCATCTTGTATCATCTAAACTCATTAGTAGAACATAAGCTGAGAGTAAATTACCCGAAGTTACTGATTAGGATAGATTGTTTTATAGCCTACATTACAAATTCAATAAGTTCGTTTTGAATAGTTATGACTTTGGAGAAAGTGTTAAATTATTTGAGTACCTGATTGTACTCTACTGATTAAAAAACAATTTCCTGCGAGTTTACGTCCTGAAACCCATAGCATCTTATGTATGATGTCTGAGTGTATTTTATATATTTAAATAAATTTTATTTAACTTCAAATTTGATAGATTATTACGAACAATGGTGCTCATTAAATTGTAGTATATTACAGTTTCTATGTTATAATAATTCAAAATAGTAGTATTATTTATTAGTAATAAGCATTACAAATTAAAAAATACTACTAATTAAATATAATCAAAATCATAGATTGCTCTAAGTAAAGGTAGAAGGCCCAAAAAACGTATTAGTTATTTATTCTCCAAAAAATGTTATAACGGTTAAGAATAATAATATACCATTTACTGAAATTACTTTAAATATGTGACATACATATTTTGATTTCAAAGAGGCCTTGTATGACCTGCTACTCCATAGCTTAAAAAATAATTAAAATAGGTTAAAATGGGTCAAAAAATATTTTAAGATTGATATAAATTAATTTTTATAGTTGTCATCTCGTATATTCTCAAAAAGTTGGATGGATTTTCATAAATCATTACAAGTTATTCTCATATGTTATGTTTTAAAATACCATCCATTTTTGTCATTTAATTAGAGAGTCAATATTGTGAGAAACCATGAAATGTATTTTCCATTAATACAGATAGATGGCGTAGTAACACTTTTAATATAATGGAGATAGCTTGCAAACTTATTTAGTTCATATTTTATTAGAATTGGTCCAGGTTTGTCTAGAATAATAAAAAGGTATAGTTTTCACGGTCACTTATCGTTTTACTTTTAAAATCTATCTAAAGTTACTGCCGTCTTAGAAACCTTGCTTTTAAAACTTTTATTATCTCTTGATGACGACCGAATTACAATGGTTATACCATGAAAATAGGTTTTGGTTTTTGATTGAAAGTTTTCTATTTACTAAATATTGTGCTATGGTCAAGGTAAACATTTAAGGATATTGCAACTGCTATCATATTTTTGTGTATTATTTGACGCTGGTCCTCGACCAAGACATGTGTTTTTTTTGTTTTTTTTTTTTTTGCTTTGGGATATTGGGGTGGATTCATAGATCCTCACACGTCAACCTGAGCTTATTGTGTGCCCCTTTGATGTTAGAGGGGTAAGCCTATCTTTGTGCCCTTAATTAGGCTAAGAAGCTTTTCCCCGATACTAGCATCTGGTTCGTCGCCTGGTTGTTTATCACCGAAAAGAGCCCTTCTCCTTGCTCCCAGTCTCTCACAGTCCAGTATTATGTGTTTTGCAGTCTCTTCAGACTTATTGCAGAGTCTACACTCCGAGTCCTCATTTCGTAAACCTAGAGTGTTTAGGTGTTTCCTGAAGTGGCCGTGTCCAGTGATCAAGGCAATCACTTGCTTAACCCGATCCCTGCCCAGCCCCATCAGCCATCTGGTGAAGCCGGAGCTAGAATCGGCAAGCAGTCTTTGGCCGAGTGCTTGTCCTTGGTGACTCTGCCACCGCAAGCGGTGTGTCTTCCTGGACCATTTGTTTATTACTTTGGTAAGCGGCTGACTTGCTTATACCACAACTCGGTTCTGGACCGGTGTATGGCATGCTTGCTCCGCTTTTGGCAAGCCTGTCGGCGCATTCGTTGCCACCTATGCCTGTGTGGCCCGGTACCCAACCAAGACGCACACAGTTGCTTGATCCAAGCTTGCAGAGAGTGTTAAAGCACTCCCACACAAGCCTGGATCCAATGCTGTTGGAGTCAAGAGCTTTAAGAGCTGCCTGACTGTCTGATATTATACAGATGTTCATTCCCTGGTACCCTCTGGTGAGGCCTAGGTTGGCACAGGCTAGGATACCATAGATTTCGGCTTGAAATATGGAGCAGTTCCGACCCAAACTGCCGCAAAGGGCAGTTCTAGGGGATTGACTAAACACTCCATATCCAGTTCTACCCTTAATAAGCGAGCCATCCGTGTACCAGACAAAGCTCTTTCTTATTGTTGGGATGTTATCTTGCTGTTTCCACTCATCTCTGGAGTAGAAGTCAACAGAGAATGGATTATTGAATACGAACTCCGTTCTCATTATGTCGGAGATGTCCCCGCGCTTCAGCTTTTATATGGACATCAAGAGGTAGAAGTCCTAAAGCCACCTCGAGGGTCGCTGAGGGACTGCTCCTGAATGCTCCGGTTACAAAGATTGTGCCAAGCCTTTGTAAGCTTTCAAGCTTGGCTTTGGCAGTTACCTGATTCATCACCTTTGTCCACCAGACTAATGAACCATAAGTGATTTGAGGCCTTACAACTGCTTTGTAAAGCCATAGTGCTATATGGGGTTTTACGCCCCATGAGATTCCTGCAAGTCTCCTGGACGTCATGAGCGCCCACTTTGCTTTGTGCAGGATATTATTAAGATGATCATTCCACGTAAGCTTATGGTCTAGAGTCAGTCCTAAATATTTTACTGTCTTTGACCACTCAAGCTGAGTGGATGCGAGTTTCAGCCTAGAAAGAGACTCTAGGTTCTTTTTCCTAGTGAATGATACAACTACTGTCTTAGAGGGATTTACTTTCAGTCCCTCTCCCTGACACCAGTTGTGTACATGTTGAAGGTTGGTATTCATGATATCAACAACAACATTTGTATATTTTCCCTGTACCATAAGGACTATGTCGTCTGCATATCCTTGGACATAGATTCCATTGTTAGTAAGGTCCTCAAGTAGACCATCTACTACTAGATTCCACAGTAGAGGTGACAGGATGCCTCCTTGAGGACATCCCCTTGTGGGTGCGATCACAAGCGATTCTTCATTGAGATCGGCCCTGATCCGTCTGGAGCACAGCGTGGCCCTAAGCCACCGGCACAGGGCTGGCTCGAGGCCACGTCGCTATGCTCCACTTACCATTGCAGTGAATTTGGCATTGTCAAAAGCTCCTTCAATGTCTATGAAGGTGCACAATGCCAATTCCTTGGCGGACAGGCTATCCTCAATCCTACTGACTAGTTGGTGCAGTGCTGATTCACAGGATTTGCCTTGCTGGTATGCATGTTGGTTGCGATGAAGGGGAGTGTCTGAGAGAACTCCCTTTCTCAGGTGCCTCTCCACCAGTCTTTCTAATGTTTTCAGTAGAAGAAACGAAGATAAACTGATGGGAAGAAAAGATTTAGGAACAGAGTAATCCGCTCTCCGACATCCCATCCACTCCTCACCTTTTTTAGGGATGAAGACCACCCTGTTGAGACGCCAGGACTTGTGGTATGTACCCATAAGCTAGGCTCGCCCTGAATAGTTCACATAGAAGGGTAAGGAGATTCTCCGGCCCTTGTTGAAGCAGGGCCGGAAAGATTCCATCCCCTCCTGCAGATTTGAAAGGGGCAAATTTAGAAATTGCCCATTTGGCTTTAGAGAGAGTGGACAATCCTTCTGGCAATGGCCCAGCTACCACGATAAGCTCTTGGCCGTGAGCCTGCCTCATGGTTACCAGACGTTCCAGTGTCGTCATTCTCAAAGATACAATCAGGGAAGTGAGTCTCAAGGAGAAGTTTGAGGCTATCACTAGACCCGGAAGTGTGTTGACCTCCCTGGGACCTTAAAGATCCCAAGTGACCGGTTGGACTTGGAGGCTAGTAAACGTTGCAGTCTAGCTGCCGCGCTTAACTCATTTACCTTCTGTGTAAACTGCCTCCAGGAACTTTGTTTTGCTTTTTTAATTGCTAGGCTGTATTCTGTTAGAGCTCTATGATAGGACTCCCAGATACGGCTCCTTTTGCATTGATTGTACAGCTTCCTGACATTAGCCCTTTTGAGAGCGAGGTCCGCAGTCCACCACTTAGTATTGGTTCGACTCTTCCCCCGTCGCAATGGGCAATTGTCATGGAAGCTATTGATTATAGCATTCTGCAGGTCAGAAGCTATCTGATCTATGTCTGTGAAGCATCGCACCCTTCCGCCAACCGATCCCAACTGTGACTGAAGGTCAGACTTATATCCCAACCAGTCAGTCCTCCTGGGATTGCGATAGAGGACCTCTGCAGCCTCATCTTGCACGTTAAAGCGGATATACCTGTGATCCGATAATGAGGCCTCTTCGCTTACGTGCCACTTATCAACCATTCCAAGTATACCTTGTGTGCAGATTGTTATGTCAATAACTTCTTGTCTAATTCGTGTTGCGAACGTAGGGCGGTTACCTTTATTACATATAAATAGGTCCCTACTTAGAAGAAATTGTAAAAGTGCCTCACCTCTGGGGTTAGTGTTGGTGCTGCCCCATCCAGCAGAGTGATGGGCGTTGGCGTCACAACCTAGAAGAAGTTGTTGACGTCTGGCTTGTGCTTCTTCCACCAGGAGCTCTAGGTCTCTTGATGGAGGGAGTTCCCTGGCATCATATGGCAAGTATACGGAGCCTACAATTGTGCTCTGCACTATGCCTCCATTCTTCCAGGTCAAGACATGTGTTAGTAAGTACTATAATATTCTAATATAGATGTAGGTTTCAATCAGATGGAAATCCATCGTTTTCACCAGGAATTTTGACACTAAAGACTTACCGTTTGAATAAAGTGAATCCATTGTAACTTAAAAAAAAACATATTTTTAAATTCTCCAAAATTTTAGTGTTTTCGGGATAGCTTTTGATATAAAGTTTGTAAATACTTAATGTAAAAACGAAAAACTAACTCTATAATGTTACTACTTATATTTTGAAAATATTTTTTCTACGGAAAGGTACGAGATTTAGAATATATTGATACGAGGTTTTCAGATACAGGACCCCTATCCTTTTTCTCTTCTAATCCGTTGTGCCCATCTCATAGATCCCCATTACCTGGGGGTTGGGGTTTTGTACGAATTTAGATATACCGGTCTTGAATCCTGTTGCAGTACACTATACATCTTCTATATATACTGTTTATAAAGAGAGACATCCTAACTGGATTACTGGCTCATCAACACCTTATTAAAAAATAAAGATACGACGTGAAATTTGTCAAATACGTTTATAATATAACCTAGAGGTGGCCTAAAGAATGCTCTTTCTCTAAGAGCTCAGTGTTTCACCGCATTGGCCTTTAAAATTGTGAAAATTCTAATAAGAAATTAATTGCTGCAAACTCGCTATTTATTGAGAAAAACAATCCAAATGTCATTAACTGTTATAATTAAGGATCATAATATTATAAAATAATAATATTTTGAGTTACTTTACATACCATTTTAAACTAATTTACATTTGTGGTATTGAAAGCATAGAGTAAGCATAAAATTAAAATTACTTCTTATTTCAATCTTTCTGTAATCGCTGTAGTACATATGTCGTACGGATAATAACATTTAAAGTTTTAAAATAAAATGATGCTATACTTTAAACTGTAAAGTTCCGTAACTATATAGCATGCAGTGCTTGATCAGTAATGTAAAGGAAATATTACAGATAGAGTTACTACCTAACTTTTGCTGCAGACGTAAACAACTGTATTAAATCCATGTAAGTAATTTTTTTTGGCAGAAGTAGGCTTTTCAGACGTGCGTTTTTATATATCTTATTTATGAGAACATCAAATCAAATTTAGTAGTGGCACCAGAAATATCTTAGCTGGAAGTAAATTGCAATGGGTAAACTTAGACACTTTGTAACAGAATTAGGCTTTTTAGATCTGCGTTTGCGCGTGTGATTAGATATTTTCTTAAGTGGGAAAATAAATAAAAATGAACATTGGTGTCTAAAATCGATATTAACGTACGCTTAGAAATTGTTTATTGAAGCATTTGATCTGCAGTGTACAAGTCTGCATGTTATTTTCTTGAATTATATCTTCCAATTTTCACTAGAACTGATTTGGCAAAAAGATATTTTGCAGTAGGGTTTTAGGATCTCCACACATTCAAACATCTCTCCAATTCTCCCACTGGCCAACATCACCACAACAGTAGAGTTCTAGGAATAATGTTTCGTAAATCATCTTGACTCCAAGTATTCAAGATGTGTAGTCACCTCAGATGTGTAGGATTTAATACACATCTGAATAATGTGTTAAGGAAAATGTAAATTTATTTATAATACCAGTAGCATTTATTTATAAAATTATGTATTCAAATGGCCCGGAATAGGGTCATACCAAACTATTAACATTACGTTTTAAAACACGTATGATCTCAAACTTTTGAATCTCCTGATACATGGTGGGCATTCAGAAACAATAACAGGTTGTTGAAAAAGCATTAAGTTGTTTTTATTCAGTATTATAGTCCAAATGGCTTTAGTGAAACGATCACCTAAAAACACCACACAATAAGATTTTAACATAAAATACTTTTTAGCCCTTATCATAGAGATCATAATAGGGGATGGATCATTTTAAAGTTATACGCATCCAAATGCTATTAAGTTAATGTGTAGGCTGTACTTTTTGTTATTGTGTAACCAGATTACAAAAAAGTTCAGATATTTTATAAACCAAAAATATGAATGTTCAAAACAGTACTGGATGGAACTGCAATATCTCCAATTTCATAAGACTAAAATTGAACATAGTGTAGAATTGTTTTAGATCTAATATTGATTTGACAGGACTAATATCGTGATATCCGCTATTACAGCTAGATTCCTCTGCATTGTTTCTACGGCCATATAGCCTATCTCTAATATAGTTCTAATCAGTTTAAAAATACATAATCAAGATAACTTTGATCCAAATATCTAAAAAACAACTGAAAACAATATTTTTTTGTAATGATTGATGATCCATGGTGTAAACACCCTGAATTTTCTTACCTGTTGTTTAGAAATCTTACCTGCTGTAGCCAAGAGAGATTCTTCGAGGAACTGGAGAAAGTATATCAATAATTTAGACGGTTTGAATTTTTTGTATTTTTCTGTAATCTTCGAGCAGTTTTTTCTTTTTCAGCAGTAAATTTGTATTCTTACAAAAATGTACAGAAATATTCTATATATCTTACTTTTCTACAAGCATAATATTGCCAAGTGAAAGTGAAGTTGCCTGAAATTCATTGAATGCTTATTATATACAGAAACATATGCTGACATAAGAGCCTCGGATGCAGTGTCAAAGAGATAGAGAAATAAGATATCAGCACGGTTACAGAGTGAAAGACGTTGTATAAAACCCACATCACCGTCTCGGAAATCTTTTGATTAAAATGGAAATCTCAAAAATTCTTCAAAGCGATTAATTTGATTGATAAAAATGTCAAGAAAATAACTAGTAGCTTTCCTGATCATTCGGGAAAAGTAAACTTGGTACAAGATCGTAGTGATGAGATCCAGGCTAAGTCATTCAATACTTAATGTAGCTTGTACCTGTGTGTATCGATTCAATAGTTAACAAGTCTCTCACTAGGGAGACTATAACAAAACCTTAAGATAATATGGTGAGTAATAATAATCAATGAGTATTGACCTCATGACAACATGGAGTATTTAAGGGGCCCTTCACCATGAAATTGTATCTCACTGTGTAAAATTTCTCTGATAGTCTTACGATATACGCATTGAGAAAATTAGGACAAACTGAAGGATAATCCAATCTTAAGGTTTTATCTGCGGGGAATTGATAGTGAGCTTAATTTTGGTATACACCTTCATTATGGCGTTTTAATAAAGATGTGAAAATTCGACATTGATATCGTGTTGGCATTTTTAAGAGTCAAAAAGTTACGAAAATCAGTTTTTCACGAATACTCACGACCAATGGCTTGAAGGTCAGTAAAGGTCACTGTAAAATTATTCCTCGTACGATTATATACGAGATGTTTCTTGCATTTTTCTTTAAAGTCAAACGTTTTCGAGCTAGAGTGCCGAGAAAGCGAGTAAAATGCACTTACATAGAATATTATATACCGTATACATAAAAGGCGTGAACTATTGCTTTTTATCTATGTATTTAAGTTTTATTAAAACTTCTAACTTCTACCCGGGCGTTTTGTGACAAATATACTTCTATTATAGAGGTTATAGAGGTGACCCTTATAACCTTTTTAGCCGGCGCGATATCAATGTCGATTTTTTGATATAATGAAGGTATATAATATAATTCCGCTCACTAGGAATTTTTCCGCAGATTAAGGTTTAAAATACCTAAAATGACTGGACTAAGGAGAGTATAAGTGAGAGAAAACAGAGAACTCTTGTCTCCGGGTAGCACCTTCACGTATGCCTATACAGAAAACCAAATTAAATCTCTAATAACAATTTGAATAACAGTTTAAAATATTTAAATTAAATGTATACCCATTCTCATTTCAATAATAATTAGTTTATAATAAGTTTATAAAAAGATCAAATTGTTTAACAGTAGAGTAACCCGGAGGATAGCCCCGCGCTCTGATTGGTCGAGAGCAGGTCACGTGATCCAAGATGGCGGCTAAGCCCCGCCCTCTGACGTCACTCCCCACACGCTGACGGGGAAAAATCCCTCAAATGCGGGAAAAAATCCCTCACGCGCGGGAAAAAATCCCTCAAATGGCGGGAACCAAAAAAAAAAAGTGGCGGGAACTTTGAAAAATCAAATACTTACATAGCAAACAAAACGTGTTTATTTTAAAAAGTTTAAGAAAAAAACAATGGCATCCTCCCGTGGATGATCACCCGACAGATTGGACAACGTAAGAGCCTATGGGCACATTGTGGGCACAGAGTGTGTCCACAAGGCCTCAACCCTACCGTCGGCAATCTGTCCATACAGACACAGCAGCGAACGTGCCTAGCCGGGGGCGACGGTTCCGGTTCCTCAGGGTCGATGTCGTAGGGATCCCTCGAGGCCGCCGACTCCATGCTCTCGCCGATGCCGATGAGCAGACCCTCCAACGACGAGCGCACTTCCCTCCAAAGCGCGTACGCTATCACGAGGCTCTGGTCACGGGGCGTCTCGTCGAGAAGATGGTCGACGAGCCAGAGCATATCCCTGAGCTCGGCCCTCAGGGTGGACATCGCAACCAACGCCCCCACAGTGCACGCCACGGGAGCGCCGGTGCGCCGGCGAAACAAATACTTGAAGGAAATGGTCCAGCACCAGTTCCCGTAACCTCTGCCGTGCCACATCTACTCCTGATGCAGCTGTAGGAGGCTGAAAAGCAAGTAAGGTATCACCACTACTACTAATACTACTTACTACTACTACTACCACTACTACCGGTGGACACTTACCCTTCTACAAGCGCCGGTTCGACCCGTTGAGGTAGAGGGTTGGGTCGAGTCGACATTGGGCCCAGCAGAGGACCGGGACGTCGAGGGGGCCGGGGCGACGGTCGCTACGTTGGACCCACCAGAGGACCGGGACGTCGAGGGGGCCTGGGCCGGGGCGATACTTATCCTCGGAAGTCGCCGCGGCCGAGGAAGCGGCATCGTCTGGAGAGGGAGCCTGCGGGCTGCGGCCCGGGGCGGTGATGGAGACGGTGGTAGAGGCATACCCGTGATGGCAGCCTCCAACACTTCCCAGGGTCCCAGCAGAAGGTCCTCAACCGCTGTGTCATTGAGAGGCCTCTGCCTTGGCCTCGGTCCAAAAGCCCACGGGTCAGGAGACTGCAAAAAAAAACAAACCGTAGGAAAATAGCAAAAAACACGAGACGGACAAAACAAGGAAGCCAATTGTACTTACACCGGGTATCAGGTTCTCCACGGTGGCATCCGAGTCATACTCCTGGAAAGAAAAAACAATTCAGCCCGTAACGCAAACAAACACGCATACAAACACAAAACCAACACAAGCGCACACGTACCTCCACACTGTCATCAGGGTCAGGCGACAATGGGGAGTCCTGGACCTCGGGGTGGGGATCGGGCCGGGGGTCATCGTCGTTGCCCTTCAAAAAACAAAAACAAATTGTACCCAATCGGAAAAACGGAATCTAATTATTAATTCTATAATAGTAATAATAACATTACCACCAATCGAGGGGCTTTCCGCGGAGGCGGTCCGTCGTCGTCACCAGCAACGAGGGGTGCTGCAACGATAAGAAGGCCCACCAGTATCAGCATCAAGCGAGTGTAGCCGACTCCGGGAGGCAGGCGTGCTCTGCAGAGAATCGCTATCAAGGCCGTAGACACAGTCATAACTCCCACGGAAAACGCCAACACAAGGTGCCTGCAACTGTACATGATTGCACAATGCTGGATACATTCGCAGCAGTTGCTTATATGCAAGCGCAGCGTACCCCCCACCACACGTGCGTTTGTCCTTGTTGCAACGTGACCCAAGTTTCCACACCACCCAAGGGGTAGGGTCCCGGCGCGTTAGGAGATATTTTACGTGGCTCCTTCCCCAGTAGGCCTATCCACGTGTGTGTAAAGAGCCCCAACCATCGCTCTTTACGGTGGTAGCCACTCCATAACAAATTTGCTACCTCCCAACATATTTTTTTTTTTATTTTACAATTTTTGTATTTTTTTTCTTTGTAATCCTTGCTAGTGTAACAAGCCGCTTTACTCGGAGAAGCCTTTCAATGCAACCCGTAAAACACTCGCAAAGAAACATTTTGTTTTTTAGTATATTTTTTTACATATCTTTTTTAGCAACTAGAGCGAGGCTCGTACCCCTGGACTTACGGAGGTTAGGCCTGCCATAGAGGTATCCAAACACACACACACAACCGCCCCCGGACTTACGGAGTTTAGGCCTGCCGTAAGAGCAGTTGAAAACCCCAGGACTTACAGGTTTTACGCCAGCCTTAGGGGCTTGCCACTCACTCACCCCGCCCTAGAGCCTTTTTTAAAGCACAAGCATATGTACACAGTCACTATTATGTTGAGGTAAAATACATTGAGCATCGGAAACAATAGCCTCCTTACTATCTACAATATTCCTATCAACTACGTTATCGTGAAAACGAGACAAAAATCTAACTTTTTCTAACCCCGTAGTATATACAGTAGCGAAGGGTTTACAGAGAGCGCGGACGATATCTTCGTCAAAAGGGATCCCTCCGTCATTCCAATTAATATGATGAAAGTGACGCACCAACCAACGGGCGGTTCTAGCCGCTTTTGAATCTAATTCGGTTACGCTGTACGGGGGTTTGAACACTATGTGTGAGCGAAACAGATGACTGACCACAACAAACTCCTTCACAATAAACCGGTTCTCATTATCCTTGAATGCATGAAACTCCACTATCGCTTCCATTTGGCCAACGTTTAAAAAGGTCAACTTCCTGGACCAGTCTGCAAAGTACGGGACTAGGGATGTCGTTATACTCCACGTCCTCCTCCTCCTCCTTCTCGCCAGCCAGCAGACACCGAACAACACTCTTAGCTGACACCTCGATGGAAAAGAGATCCCGTAGTGCGATGTAGACCGACGGGAGGTTGTTAACAAACTGAACCCACTCGGTCTTGTTAAGCGTTAAAGAACGTTCCCCGTCATAGAGATACGCATGCATTTGACCAAAGACGTTCGAAACCCTGACATCCTCCCCACTGTCCACCTTGATATTCAACCTCTGCGAGGTCTCCAAAGCCTGAGTGATACAGTTGAAATTCGGAGCAAACTGATTAAATACATCGTGCGACCAGTAAACGCTCCCCTTCTTACCATGGAATAGCACCCCGAGAGAATCGCCTCTGTCTTTAAACAACCCCACAATTACACACTTTGATAGATCGCTACCTAAAAAGTAAACCGACTTTAGGAAAATACCCGTTAACGAATTTATGCGTTCCTTACGCCTGGGAACCTTCGCAGGTTCCACGTCCATCACTGAAGCCTGCATGGTACCGTCTGACCGTAACCCCTCACACTACCCCTTATATACCACCCAATTTAGACCAATCAGCGACGTGCTTATTTCGACCAATGGAAAGCAGCAAATTAACGAAGTAAGGGTTCCGTTTCCGCGTCTACCTCCTCTTCCTCCTCCTCCTCCTCCTCTTCGTCAGAGTCAAAGTCTGAATCGTATTCTGAGGAAAACCTAACCCTAATTTGGTCGTAGTCCTTCACATCGTATATATCGGCATTGGAAGAAAACTTGTAGCAATTAATGTGGCCTTTTTTTAATAATTTCCCGTTTTTGTAAAAGTAAACAGTTACAAACGCTTCGACGCCCATTTTGAATGTCACCGAGTGGATGAGAGCTAATGAATTCCAGCACCCAACGAAGTCCAGGTCCCGTCTGACCGTAGCCCCTCACACTACTCCCTTATATACCCAATTTAGACCAATCAGCGACGTGCTTATTTTGACCAATAAGAGGGCTAGGAAATACGGTTAGATTTAAATTTTCTAATTGTAACGGACCTCGTATGTGTAATCGCTACAATACATGCAGAACTCTAAATCATCCTCAACAGTGTGTTGTAGATACGCCAACACGAAACCGTCAAAGGCGGGAAAATCCTTGACGTAAAATATTTTAGAGTGGAACAGATGCCACTCTTTCACATTAATGCTTAGTTCACCAACAGAGCTACCCTCTTTCTTGAATATTACATTAGCAAAATCCTCAAGAACAGTCTCCTCGTATCCTTCGCTAACAGGTTCATATCTCTCAAATATGATTCTAAATGCATCAAACTCTGGGAGTTTGCTTACATCGTAATCATCTCCGTAATCAGACTCGCCCTCTTCTACATCTAATTTATTAGTGCTAACAGTTACGTTATCTTTAAGCAGTTGAAGAGTTATGGTACACTGGTTAGGCCCCTCCCGGTCAGACATGATTGAGCTAATGAAGTCTAGCATCAGGAAACCCTCAATTTATACAATTACCCCCACCCTAACAATACTGTGTTGCGTTATCACGGAAGGGTTCAAGTAGAGCCTGTAATCTCGAAAGAAACGGGTCGTACATACCAACTAACTGATCCAAAATCGTAATCGAACCCCCAATGTATGAATCCATATAGTAGCACCCACAAGTGTCAGGACCTGACGTAGCCTCGGGTCGTGACCACACGCATTCCTTGAAATGGTCGTAATTATAAGGGTCACTGGGTACTCTAACTGTAGGTCTAAATTGAGCAAAGAGTCTTCGCATACCCTCGACCTTGCAGAGTAGTTCGGTCTTTAATTTTAGGTATCGGATCGCATCGAGCGAGTCAGGCTCGTTTAGAAAACTGTTTAGCTCCTCCATGACACAGAATGAGACACACGTACAAAATTCAGCTATTTATAAGAGTTCCCCCACCACCACCACCGCTCCTACATTATACGTTGTACCGAACCGGTGAGCACTGTGTACGCCATGTGGGAGTCATGCAGTAGGAGACAGTATGCAGCTGTGTTTGGCGGGAAATTCTCCTTAGCTTCAAATTCCAACCTAACATCTACAGGTCCCGACTTGATCGAATCGTTCTGCTTGGAACAATCAATCACGTACAGAGGCACATGAGACGTGAATGTTTTAAAGTCAACCAGCGGAGACCCTGGTTTTTGATAGTACGAACTTTGGAATCGTGTGTACATGTCGTAAAATATACAGAGATCGCCGTGGACATTGTCGTAAGGGTAGTACTGTGAATTCAGATAAAGTTTAACATTCGTAAGGGCACAACGGTCAAAAGTAGAGGCGTCCTTTCTTAGGTCGTTCTTTCTACCGGTCTGAAAGGCCAGCACCACGTACCGAGGCTTTTCAATTTGCGAACTCGTTTTTATTGTCCAGCTCTGTCGAGTCGTTTGCGGTAGTGAAGGATATTCGTGAAGTTCCCAGGACCGAAACGGTAGGTGAATCAAAGTGTCTTTCTCAATCACGCGCAATAATTTCAATTTGTAACTATCTGACACTGTAACATGTGGTACACGCCACTCGAGCGACGTAATCTGAAAGTCGAGGTTTGACGCGTCCGGTGAGATAACGGCGTTGACATCCGTAGCTGACCTCAAGAGAACAAGCTCTTGCTTAACATTCGCAACAATTCTCTTGTAATCCTCGGCAAAACCCATCAAAAGTTTCAGAGGCACCGAATATGTAAATTCACCGGCCTCACTTGTCGTATTGGGACCGAGCCAGCACGCGTTTACGAGACACTTTTGCTCTTCATCCCTAATGGAGAGTAGTCCTTTTATAGTACTCGTTATACCTACATTTTTCGTCCTGTCAACCTCTATACCGCCTATCTCGTACCTTACATCGTCGAATAAAAATGCGATGGCATTGTTTATTAGTGAGATACTGGCTTCACTCCCGTCAGCTTTCTTAGCACTCACTTTACCAGTGATGTGTATACTGCTTTCGAACGGTGCCGTAATTATATCCTGTTGACTTATCGGAATTCTGATTTCGTCGTTGTTCTTCAGAGTTGACGAGGCGTAAGGCTTATGAGAGTGAAACTCCCAACCTGTAACAACTTCATCATACTCTGCGGCCGACTCTATTGCCAGTAGCGCCATATTTGAACCCCAGTGACGCTAGAAACCGAATGTTTCGCGATGTTAACACTACCGTCTTCCGGTGTTTACTGGCCAATGCCTGAGCAGACACTTCTCTAAATACTAGACCCATTGCCGCTTCCTAATGTGCAAGCGTAACGAGACGGGTTCGTTTCTAAAGTTGATTAAATCGCCGTTTTGGTCTCTGAGAGAGACCTCTATATTGTTCACCCTGCGGACGTTCACCGGTAAATAGATGACAGTGCTCGGTTTCTCAACTATTTTATACCCGGGAGCCACATCGGGGTAGAACTCGTGCAACACGTGTCCTTCCATACCGTTTTGAAAGGAACCGCGTGCAATGTTGCACTCGACACGTATCGTGTTTACCGCCATAATACTGACGGGGAGGTCGGACATGTGGATCTTATGAGGCTCCAGTTCCTTAGCGGTGAAACCAAGTACTGAGGCTACCGAATTCGGCTTTTCAAAATGTATCGCTTCACTGCACGATACTTCGGACTTTAGCGTGTTATTGTTTGCCTTAAGACTGAACGTCACACTTCCGTCAATGTGCGACTTGATATATTCTTCTATGTTTTCAATTTCATACGACCCCTCGTCTATCACTATTTCTTTGTCGACTCCGTAGTGGAACATGTCATTCACACCTCTTTCAATGTTTGGTATCGTATAGTACGTCGAGAGATCAATTAGACCAATCTCGTACTCTCCATCGCTCAAATCCATTGGTGGAAAGACCTCGCAAGATACGTGCGGAGCAGCTCCGTTAAGTGAAAACATTACGCGCCAGAAACTTTAAACACAAAGTGACCGCAGACTACTGAGTCCTCAGACTGTTTACGCTCATAGTTATACTGTACGCTCACCCCCTGATCCAAAGTAGGATACGAGTTCTACCGGCGGTCTCAGATTTCCAAAGCTGTCAAAGTAGTACACTCTGTCTCCGAGTTTCTTATAACAGACCCAGTGCGTACCTTCACCGTGGGAACTGTCCAGGTTAACTATGGCCGACTCGTACTGCCGCGGGGGTCTTGGGCAGTGTGTCCCTCATGTAGACACCTCGAAAGTTTGGAATATTGAGTAGCCTCGCATAACGGATCAATTCGTGGTTTGTTAGAGGTTTTATCGGTATCGAGATTGTTGTTTTTTTTTACAATACCTCTTCTTTTTCCTCACCCCACCACCTCCCCTCTTTGGATACGGTTTCAGGTAGAGCCCTCTGCCCTTAGGTTTACCCCTCCCTCGCTTTGTCTTTGGTTTTTTCTTTCTCCCACCCCCAAACGCTGTTTTAGCTTTCATTGCTGCCGTCACTGCTAAGGCCGCGGCCCTTTCTCCTACACTAGCGTCTCCCGATTTCACCCTTTGCCAAGCTCTTTCGGCCAATTCCTTGTCGGCCTCTCGCCGGTGTTCTAAATCCGTGTATTTCGAGTACGCTATATCGTGGAGCTTACAGGCAGAATCGAGTTTGTTAATACCCCTATCACCCCTTGCCAATCTCACCCCTAATCTCGTACCTGGCCCACAGTACTGATAGCCGCCGGGAAGGTGTAATTCGACAGGTAACGCGTCAACAGCACGGTTTATTATGGTGCCTACAGCGGGCAGTGCGTTGTTCAGAACGCTGGTCACTATACCTCTACCCCGCTTGACAGCTCGTTTCACTCTGTTTGAATTACGTTTGTGGTTCGCCATTTATATACCGTATCACTTTATACAACTGTTTGAGTAGCGATTCACGCACACAAGTAATCTGCAGTACGTCGAAGATGTCCGCCTCGGATTTTGTGACAGTACCGGTAAACTCGTCAAACTCCAGCACGTAACTGTCTGTTATAAAATAAATACGA
Source organism: Homalodisca vitripennis (assembly GCF_021130785.1). Classification (NCBI taxonomy): domain Eukaryota; kingdom Metazoa; phylum Arthropoda; class Insecta; order Hemiptera; family Cicadellidae; genus Homalodisca; species Homalodisca vitripennis. Next base: position 193,480,884 of record NC_060210.1, on the reverse strand, counting down.
CCGTTTTTATATCTGAAACCCCCCTTTATGGACCCCGGAACACCGGGGAGTACGCTTGAAGTCATCCCCAACATGGTGCCTGTGAGGGTGCATTCGTTTAACTCTACAACAAACTTGTCATCGACGAAGACGTAGGTTTTACCCATATTACTGTTTAAACGCTGCATTGACTTTCTTAACTCTGGTATGTACGATTCTGCTAATGGGTCTTTGATTGGACAGTCTAAGTGACGGGTAATCTATAACGTATAGAGTTCTGTCTACGATCATGACTACGTCCCCGTTCGGTCTCTGGTACACGGCCGAAACGTTAGTAAAGTCTGACGGTAAGAAAGTCAACCACTCTGTAATTATCATAGGATTGGTAAACTCTTCACGCGTTCTATGGGCTTCGTTCAGGCTTAGTATCCAAACGTATTTACCGTAAAACGCGTATAGTCTGTTTCTCACTACTAAGAACGTGTTGAGTTTGTGTCTTAAATTACAAATGTCCAAATCTGTAGGTGTAGGCGTAGGCGTGACCTCTATTGGTCTATTGGTAGCCGATGTTGTCGTCGTAGTTGATGTTGTTGTTGTTGTGGATGGTATTGTAGATGTTGTAGTGGATGTTGAGGTGGAGGGGGCCGGTGGTCCGTAAATATACTGTATTGCCATTTGATCATCTCTGTCTAAATCATATTGGTAAAGATTTGAAATACCATGTGGTACAAAATAAAAAGGATACATTATAGACGACGAAAGTGATGAATGTTGCAAGCCTAGAGCGTGTCCAATTTCGTGTAATAGAACCAAAAAGAAGGAAAACTTTTCCAGGCGCAGGTAGATCCATTGTATAATCCCAATCTTCTTCACCGTCCATATGAACATCTGTCTGGTTCATCCCCAATATAGGGAGAAAGGCGTGACCCACTGAACCACCCCTACCATCAAACACTCTACTGCAATTTTTCCGTAGATAATACGAAAGATGTTTCCTGGGAGTGATACTTAAAATGATTGTGGGACTTATAGGGTCCCGCCGGAAGGTCAGGTTGGAATGTCTTGAGAATAGGGCGAACGCATCCCGACATAGTTGGTCATACTGATAATTACTACCGTACATAAACCAGGTAATATCGTTTTTCCGCCATCCGTAGTTTGGGTTTGCAGTGAAAGACGCTATTAACTCGTCTGAATTGTCGCATCTGGGCTGGTTCATTAAGTTAGTCGTCTCCTCATTTACATATCCGGTCACATTCAAGCCGAACGTCTCTTGAAACCTAACGATCGCCTGTGTAATGTCTGTGGATAGCTCTGAGGTATTAGTATCGAGATAGCCGTATCTCTCCAAGTACAGCAAAGTTTTATTAGCAGCAATCAGAGGAGCTACACATAGAATAAATACCAAGACCCGCATCTCGCCAGGTTCTAAAGTAAACTGACGGTAAAAATGTCAGCAACTCACATATAAATAAAACCATCACGGTTTCGATCTAACCCTGCTCACTGGATCTCTAAAGTATGGGTTGACAATGTTGAAGCTGATCCACTCGTCTTTATCGGTTAAGTGTATAGCGTCCAGCGTCGGAGCCAGTAGTTTGTACATACCGTAATAGACCTCGCTCAGTACTCTCACTAGGTAATTCATGGACACCGCGTCACTCATTTCGGTGGGATCTCCCAGATTAGTGACTTTACCGGTTTGTGCGTTCCAATTTCGCCCCGCTCTGTTCATGGCGTGTTTTTGAAAGTATTTCAGATTAACAGCTTCGCCCTCGTATAGAGGCTCTTCTATCTCGCTCAGACGCATACGTCCAAAACTCCAGTAGCCGTCTTTCATCTGAGGTAGAAGTGATAGTGCCCTATCTACATATCGTTTAGTCGTAGCGTCCGTAGGCTCGACTGGCCATCCAACCATGCAGAGTCTGAAATTATCGAATGTAACGGTAGAATCTGTAATACTCTTGATAGGTGTAAGGGTACGTAGTTGTGACAGAGTCACAGCATCGCCCAGTCCCTCACCATCGCTCAAGTTGATTATTCTTCTCTTTTTAGCGTCTATTATCTCAGTATCGAACTTTAGTGTTCTTTTGTTTAGCGTTCGCAAGTTGACGGCGTCCGCTTCGTTCGTGGGGTCAGCTACGTTAGGTAGTCTATTATTTCTGGCATCGAGTTTATTCGCATTTAGAGTCTTGAGCATAGACCGGGTCATATCCGTTTTGGTGTCTTTTAATTTCTTGTCCAAGGTCTGCAGGTTTACCCCGTCGCCAGCGAGAAGAGGATCAGCCATCTGTCCGAGTCTTTTTGTTATCACATTCCCAGACGTTACCATCACTACTTCTTTTTAGAGTGTTCGTTTTAAGATACTTTAGCGTCACTGCATCTGTATCCCCAGCGGGATCACCTATCATGCGCAATCTGTAGTTGTCAAACCTGTAATATTTGCTGTCCGTGTCCTTATAGGGCACCTCACTAGCAAGACGGCGAAGAGTCAGAGCATCGGTCCAGAGTATAGCATCACCTATGTTGCTAATCCTGTTACCTTTAGCGTCCATCACATTTTTCTTGGATACAAGCGAAACGTCAGACACAGTCTTGAGGACTGCGCTATCCACATTATTTTTCAAGGTCTGCAAGTTTACAACGTCTAGACTCTGCTGCGCATCGGCCACGTTTACATAACCGTTTGCCTTTGATATCGTAGTTGCCGTCGACTGTGAGACTGAATCCTTGTCCAGGCGGCCCTCTCTTACCGGCCTCACTACCGGTGCGACCAAACTTGTCCACGCTCATTTCGAAACTGTACATTACGGGGTTTTGTCTATACATTTATACCAGAGCTCTGTATCTGGCGTTACCACTACCGCTTATGAGTTTTAGCTCCCTCAGCTCTTCTACGATGTTAATAATCTCGTTTTTATGCCCCGTATTACCGGCCTCAGCGGAGCTTACCAACACTCTTAGCCTCTCACACAATTCATTCGGGTCGTCATAGTACACAGGGTCAGGACGTGACAGGTCCTTGAATCCCTTACCAGTGTGTGTTTTGGGGAATAACTTTGAAATTACGAGCTCATATTTTGTGGAGTTGTTACGGTTTATGTTGCTTTTATAATTGTAACCTCTTTTGTGCGCCTGTGTCCGCTTCATTATATCCCTGTAAGCGTGTAAATCGTTTTCGTCGTACTCTTCCTTGAGTGGTGCACGTTTGAAGAGCAATTCATAAAGACCCTTTGTAGGCGTGTAGTGTACGTCATCTATGACTATACTGCCGTCATTATCGAAAGTTAACGGTTTGTTCCCGACCATTAGTGTACTGTTTTCGTAGCGTGGACCGTATATGGAATCAATCTTTCTATTGCTGGGAATGTCCTTCATTAGTGCCTTCATGTACTTGACAGTCAACGCGTTCTGGAATGAATCTTTGACCCACTGTGAGGCCTCCAGCTGACCTTCGGCCGTGGAGAGGGCCGTGCTTACGTCGGGTACCGTGGTTTCCAGCACTTTATTGTGTACAGCTGGTACTGTCGGAGAAGACGTTACGGGTGGAGAAAAACTTGGTTGGTTCGTCTTTTATACCGTCCTCGTCATGCTCTTCTTTTGGTTCCCCTTTAATATCGGGGTTCTTGGTTTGCTTTCGCAGTTCCGAGAGGAGGGGTTTGTACTGTTTTTCCAGACGGACTTCGGAGGACAGGTTTCCTTGTTTGAACTCCTTGTACTTTCGTTTAATAGCCGTTCTTAACTTTGATATCTCGGCCTTTAGCTGTTTCTCGTTCCGCTCCATTTTTATCAATGATGACACCATCTGTCCGTTTAACACTTATATACACTCAATTTTCAAGGTAGTTCGACTTGTCTGAAGAACATTGCCCTTTTTTTGTTTTTACGAAGGAAGTGAATGATTTCACAAAGTGACGCTTCCGTACCCAGTTTCTTGAAGTATACCGATCTCGGTATCTGTACTCGTCCCCGTGATCTGAACACAAAGGTTCTCTTCCAGCCGTCCCTCCACTGGGGGATCTCGGCCACTGTATACTTGTCGTTCTCTACAGTCTTATCCATAAACCCTTTTAACTGTGCGATGGGGTTTCTCACTGTACCGTGTATGTGAATTAGGTAAGAGTTGAGTAGCCAGAACTCACTCGGATTGGCTCCTGTGAACCGCCTCCACGCCTCAAACTGCTTACGGTCTGTAATGCTATACACCCCGTCCCGCAGACTTATTCCGAATCTGTCGCAATACATGGGCACCGTTGGTAGAGCCGCCTTGAGAAATTCGGATGTAAAGAGACTCTGACACAGATTGTTTACGCCTGCAAACACTTTGTTCCTCTCGCCTCTCGGCAGTCCGTCAGGGACCGGGCCGTACGCTACGTTGTAGCTGATGTCACTGTAACACTTTGATGTCAGTACGTGTCTGTAGATTGTAACAGGTTTCCTAATAGGTATAGTTCGCTCCGTGAGAATGATACAACGTGAGGCGTGTGGTATTTTACAACCGTACTCTAACATTTTTATACAGACTTGGGCAAAGTGTATACCACCGTGCGCGTTTCTCAGCGGTACAAGCTTTCCGAATTGATCTGGAAATGGTCTGAATCGGGACAAGAAGTTCTGTGATTCCCGCACAGTACACTTTAACATGTCTTCGTGATACACAACTAGTTCAAATGGTACACCTTTCTCTTGGCTCTTTTTCAAAAATTCTATCCAGATATCGCGGTTATAAAAGCGTTCGCTGGACGAGATCATTAGCAGAATTACAGGAGGAATGGTTGCACTGTACTGTCCTTGGCGTTTGTGTCTCCAACACCTTCTATTGAATAGAAAGCCGTGTGGTGGTCGTCTGCTACAGTAATTACCGCAAAATTTTTTCTTGTCTGGGTAGTACCATGTACACAGATTTGAATTGACTTTGTGGAGTCTCTGGTTCGAGAACCCTCTAATGTCGTTATAAGTGTAGATCCTAACCATTATAGATCTTGAACAAAACTGTCGAGACCTACGCGGTACCTTCCATTATCAATGTCATCGTCCTTGCTTATGACTATAAACCCGTGTCTGTCCTTCCAAGCCATACTGCACAACTGCTTGAATTTTTCCAGGTCCATGTCGGTATTTACGTGATCGCTATAGGCGTAACGCAGGTTTATGTCGTCTTGTTTGAACAGTATTATAAAGTTGGCATTGTCCCTGATAAGCTGTTTAGGTATGTGCGTGTACGTTTGCCCGAGATAAAACGTGTCTATGTTCTTGTGTCTGCCCATAGTGAAGTAGTTACGGATGTTATCGTGTTTTTCGCAAGCTATATCGTCAAAAACCATAACTGAGTTCTCTTTGGCCTCGTCCGTCGTAATGACCTGCGAGTTATCATCAAAGGCGAAATATCCAACTTCTTTCGGCATTACCTTTGACAGTAGTTGGTACTTTGGCTGATACAGAGATTTTGAAAATACGTACACATTCTCGAACCGTAATCCGTTCGGATCTACAAGTAGATTGAATAGTACGTTTGTCTTGCCACAGTTCGAGGGGCCTACAATCAGGCTCCTTATAGTGTCGGGTAGGAGCGGACCGTTCTTGTTTTTGCGACCTAATCCGCTACCTATAAACTCGTCCATATTGCAGACTTTAAACATTATACCTTGCTTTACGACCTTCATTTTGGTAATGGAGTTTCCAAGACACCGCGTCACCTTTTATATTTTACTGTGTTTGGGCGAATAATGTCTTTGGAGTTTACCCAGCTATCGTGGGTATGGTCAAAGCCACGCCACCGCACCAAGGCCTTGAGGCCTTTCCGCCTAAGAACTTTATCGACGAGATAGACGTTTCCTGTTGCGGTTCTTATCAGTTCCTGCTCATAGAATCCGCCTTGCAAAATGTTGCCTCGTATATCTTGTAAAATATATGTTACAGGTTTTGTAGGTTTTATTGCAAAGATTGTAAACGTCTCGTTTGACCAATTGGGTAAATAACCCTTTTTGAAAACTCCTTTGTGTCTGCTTATCCTAACCCGATCGTTTACATGGTATTTAGGTTTTGTAGGCTTGATGGGTCTACTTTTGTTTATTCGGTCGAGAATCTGTTTTACATGTTTTCGTCTAACGTCTTTTGGTTTCATGCCGGTCGTCCTGTGTACAGTACTGTTGTACTCATTAACTATAATAGGTAGGATGCTTAACCATTCGTAGCTACCGCGTGCCGTAAACATTTTATACATTTTTTCTTTAAGAGTTCTGTTTAGTCGTTCTACAATGGAACTTTTCAAATGTGATTGGGTGGAGTACAGGTTAATGTTGTGTTTCCGTACGAGTTTGTTGACGTGAATGTTGTACCACTCTTTACCTTGGTCCGTTTGCAAGTTTTTTCATCTTATGTTTAGCTAGTATGGACCCTAGTGCGGCTGCGACCTCTGCACCGGATTTGTTTTTTATGGGTATGGCGAATGCGAATTTTTGTGACACAGTTGAGCATCGTTAATATATACTTGTACCCTTTGTTCGCTCTTGCATGCGGAATCATCTCTACAAGGTCGGCCTGATAGAGATCGTTAAGTCCTTTCAGCGTGACCTTGCGTCTAGGATAATTTCGTCTAGCCGGTTTGTGCAGTTCTCTCGCTATAGCGTCCATGTTGGGAAGTGATCCTTAGGTGGTAATACAAGTGTATTTATAAATGTCTAAGTGGTGTGGTTTTGGAAACATCCACGTCAGGCACGCGAGTGTCTGACGCCCAGGTTAAACATTATTGGATTTGGAAGTCCGTCCAGAAGTGACTGGTTGATACTCCTTGACCCAATAATGCCCCATCCCTTATTCTTAGACATTACACATACATTCACGGTCTCAGGGACTTATGGGGTTTAGCCCACCCCGAAGGACCACATTCGTACCGAACCGTTCGAGGGCCTAGTCTTGTTCATCTCCATGCCCAAGTCCAAAACCCCTTACTGAGCTCCCACATTCATACATACCCATTTGCACAGGGACGGTTGGAAAGAAGGGTGATGAAGACGACTGGAAGTGTGCAGGACGAAGGATGGGTGTTTACAACTTGGCGATTTTTGGTTGTTCGGACGCCGAGCAGGACCCTTTTCGTTTGAGGTGCTTTTTGAATTCTACCTCCCAGGCTAGGAGATAGTCTACCTCGTTCACCACACCTTCCCAGTATTCTCTTTCTATAGCATCGTGTAGAAGGGCCTCTTCCAATTGTTCATTGTGCAGTTCCCATTCTTCTTCGTCACGCGGTTGAGCCTGCCAAAAATTTAAAAACCTATACAGGCTATCCACAATGTCCCTGCGCTCACTGGCAAGAGTTTTAGGGATTTCGCGCATAGGGTCCACGCTGTAAGCGGAATACCCCAGAGAGTTTCTAATACATCTCATCGCCCTATAACAGCGCTCACAGTCGTTACACCCGTTATTTTGGCATAATGTGGTATAACATGAACCCGTCGTCACAACTTATTTGCCAGATCTCGCATTCGTCCGGTGATCGGGTAGAAGCCATCTCTGCAGGTGACCGCACTGAGAGCGAGAGTGGACTGGATGTAGGAATGGTTGGAGCTTATACTGGATACCTCCCAGGATGTAGGCTTGTGACATGACCGGTCATGTGACCTCCCCTCCACTTGGACGCTGAGCTCCCGTGCTCTGAAACACAGTTAGTTACAATGTTGACCTCACTTCTAACGATTCTGCAAGTGATTGTAAAATTGTCTAAGCTCCTGGCATGGACAGACCCGCCGCCACAGCAGCCATCCATCTCTGCCTGGGCATGGAGTCGGGCTCACCGTCAGCTGGAGCGGGATGCACGGCGCGAGTGGCGACTTTATTTTGGGAGGTCACGTCGAGGTAACCGCTCGCGCACCCGTCAGGTAGTGGAGTACGACTTCTCACCGTTTCTGAGTTGTGGAAGCCCCTACCTGACCCCTGTGTCACCCCGGCATGGCTCCCGTGGGACGAGGTCCCTACTCTCCAAGCCCTAGCCGCTCTTCAGGTATGCAGAAGATTCGAGAGTAGAGAGGGGTTGCTTCATCATTTTGAAGAGTCGGGACCACGTGGTTTGCTACCGATCCTCAAGGGTGTATGGGACGAGTCAGGTAAGTCTTGCTGTATGTAATGTGTTAGTTTTTATGCTTTTTAAAGCCAAAAGGTAAAGTGTCATAGGGTCCTTCGAGTTTCCTTTTGGGTCCAGTAATTTTAAATAATTTGTGCTCCTCCACGGTAACAATGTTCTTTTCTTTAGTACGTCTTATTCTGTTTTCAACTATCTCCAAGCTTACATCGGTCTCACTCAGCACCATTTCTTTTAATTTGGAAAAGTTTAATGTTTGGCTAGTTTTTAAATTTAGAGTAAGGCCTTTTATTTTACAAACTTCAACTAGTGTGTTTTTATTTGTTGACCAGACAAGATAGGCGTAAGTCTTGGGGCCGCCTGAAACAAATTCAACGATGTGAGAGCCGGGGCCGTAGTCAACCAGTTCATCGGTCATCTCGCCCAAGTAATCCCCTGTGGGGACCTTGTACATACCTTCCCTTTGTACGTAGAGGACACTGTCTGTGTCGTAATAGAGGACCTGGTTCTCCAGAGCTTCCAGATGTTCGTACAGCTTGAGTCTTGCTTGGGAGGTGGTGTAGGCAGCTAGTACGACGTTAACTGTTCTCAAGGATTCCCCGACTTCGTCAATATGTTGCCAATTAAACAAAGAGTACATTTTCATTTATTTCTTGTAACGTGTTTACTTGGACCCCCGGACTTGTAAGTAATTTGTACAGGTCGCATGGTTCTCTAACAATTGATGTCTTTGTTTGATTCTCTCTTTGACCGAATTTACCCAGAAAGAATTTAACATTAATTTAGCTAGGGAGCGAAGACCCCCCCGTTCTTCTCAATTTTGGTCGGGTCCAGGTGAATACCTTCGTGTTCGTAGTAACTATGAATGTACTTGGCCTTGTCTTCTTCAGTTAGGCACCAGGAGGGGTAACCTGATGCCTCTTGTTTGATTTTTTAAAAATTTGTTTATGAAGTCTGTGAATAGACCCCCTGTCTCGTATCTTGTCACCTCGTACTCCCAGAGCTCATACATTTCTACAATTTCGTATCCCTTTTCCACAGCCTTGCGTATTTCCTGCATTTGTCCATGTCCCTGTCAATGCTCTTTCCTCGATGTTGTGATTACACTCTGTGTTTGACGTTTCTAGACCACATGTACGGCATAAAACAAACATTAATTTATTGTTCATGCGTGCTGGAAGGACGGGATGATACAAATTTAGAGGAGGCAGGACTTTACACTTGAGGAGGCCTTCGGCCTTCAAGCCTCTTTCCTCTACACTCCTTGTCCCCTACACAGATTTTTGGGTGCCCCCGAGGATACATTCCACGTTTACAGACGTACGGGTAGAGTGAGCATACGTCCACGTACTGGATAGTTTCCCCGTCCTCGCACTTGTGATATGATTTTGCATTTCCTGTCCTTCCCCCGAAGAAGGCATCTCTGGGGTTGAGCGGGAGTGTGTTTAGAATGGGGAGAAAATTTAGATAATCCAATTGTTGTTCTTTCTTCAGTTTTTGGAACTGACACTCCCACATTTCAACTACTTCATACCCTGCATTCTCAAGTCGAGAAGTTTTAGATTTGGTTCTCTCGAACCTTAAATGCAGAGTATCGGAAGGGTCATCTGTAAGGGGCTCTTCCCTTTTAAAAGGAAAGCAATTAGGACACCCGTGGAAGTAACAGCCCTGAAATTCATAGATTCGTTCTCCGTCAAAACCGTCTACTTTTAGCCCCTCAATTTTGATTTCTCTCCCCCGCCCCGCGTGCTGAATTTGAACACCGCGCTTTTCTTCCTCCCAAGACAGCCATTGCAAAGCGATAGGCGACTGAATGTCCACAAGACGGTAATCCATTCTTAGGGATCAGACCGATGGTGTTTGGTTTTAGGAAGTTGCGTCTGAAAGCCAGATTGCATGCGCTTGCAATGGTAACGGCTTCCATGAAGGGGTCAACATTGCACTCTTTCAAGAAAATGTCTCTGAATTTAATGCACGCTTGCGCCAGTATGTCTACATCTGAAATACAGTACTCGATCAACTCTTTTTGAAAATGAAAAACTACATTGTTAGCGACTTGTTCGTTATACCAATTTTCAAAATCTCTGTGGGTTTTTTCGAACATGGTTTCAGGGCTGTAGTACTCCTTGGATGGTATGGGGCCTACATAATTTTGGTTTGCCAATGTGTTGAAGAGGTGAGGGAAGTAGCCCTTCTTCTTCTCCGGGGGAAGGTCAAAGGCTTTGGGTAATGCAGAGAGGGCCATGGGGAAATAGTTTAGCGAATCGATAAATCGCACATTGTCCAACTCCATAAGTATGACTTTAGTGCCACGCATAATTAGCTCTGGAGTGAATTTGGTTTTTTCGAGAACGTACTTTAGCAGAAATTGAAAATCGAAACCTTGGCCGTTATGAGCAATGACGCATAAATTTTTGAATTTTTTTTCTCTCCTCCATTACGTACTCCATAAAATGATTGGTCGGGTCTTGTCTAAAGACCCTGGTGCGGTTGTTGCAATTTTGGCAATTTCCCTTATCAATGCATTTCCAACAAAATTGCTGCGATACACAGAGGTTGACTTTATGAATTTTTTGAGTTTTCGGTTAAAATTTCATCTTGGCGGGTCTCAAGGTCGAAGAAAATGAACAGGAAATCTTTAGTTTTGGGTTTGTTTGTGTCAACCCGCATGTAACATTGATGGTTTGGTAGCATATAATCGTTACAAGTTTTGCAAAACTCTTCACCGCACACGTGTTTTGACTTACGATTTTTGAAATATACGAGTTTTTGGCAGTCTTTACATTTCTTTACTGACTTGCAACGCTCACCCTTGTGGGCTGCGAAGCAAATTTGGTTTTTGAATTTGATGTTACAATTTGGACAAAACTATTCCTCCATGCTCCTCTTTACATGGTGGAGATACAGTCTGACACGCAGGGCAGATATTGGAACACCTGTGTTCACCCTTGTGGTCATAAGGGGTATGGCAAGGCTCGCAGAAGTAGGTGCATACAAAAGCCGCAGTGAGAGATGTAATCACATTGTAGTGTCCATCGTGATAAAGCAGGTTGATTTTGTACTGAGCATCAGAGTTGTTACCATTAAAGTACACAATCCGGCCTTTGTTTCCATAGCTGTAGACTGTAATGTTGTAATCTTTCAGGTGGTCTTGGAATTTTGAAAGTTCGGGGATCCCCGCTCCCAGTTCTGGAATTTGGACACCGGCTTTGGTCATCAGTCTTTGGGCTCTACAAGTTTGTCGCTTACCCTTATCCTGCCTTATTGCTTTAATTTGAGGATCTTTCTTGGCGTAGGCTTCGGCCACAACCAACGCCCGCGGTAAACATAGATTGTCGCGATTATTAATAACTACGATACCCTTACGGGACTTACACTCTTCGTAAAAAGTATTGTACAAGCCAGGTCTCACTCTACCCGTTCCTACCGGAATATTTACTCTAGTGCATTCTACTTGGAATGTATCGCTGGAGGTGAGGGCTTCGGCATTGCTCTGGACGATCCCTCCGAATATGGTCCACAACACGTCACTGTCCAGCTCACTGGCGGGTCGGAATGCTACGTACCCCGGCTCTTTGAATTTTAAATTTAGGGACCTCAGAGTGAAACCGAGTTGGTCTGTGTCTTCGGCATCGGCCTTCATTCGGTCCATGATTTCGGCGAACCCCCGTCTTACCCAGTCGAGTTCCGTAACCCCTTCAGGGACAGAATTAAATTTAAAAGTCACTTTAGTACCACGGACTCGAAACCTTGTAACATAGGTCTCGTCGGTACACACTACATGTACGGGCTCCATCTCTGTATATAACTGTATAAGTATAGTAACTGTATAACTGTAGTAACTGTATAAGTATAGTATAGTATAGTGTTAGGAATGCTTAGTACTACTTAGTTAGTGGGTTAGTCGGTTAGATTTCGATACTATCGACTATTACTTGGATGTGTTGCTGTGGTGTGCTGCAATCTAGCGTGCCTCTACCGCAACTGACTGGAAGGGAATAATTTCGGTCTCTTATAAAGCCCCGGTCACAAGGATCCAGGATATGGCAATGGCCTCGTTGACCCTGGGCGGACGGGTAATCTTGCCAAGCGGAACCGGAGCAGGATGAGGCGTTGGTTGCGAATTTGATTAGCGACTGCGCTTCCCGGACGCGGTGACCCTGGGTGGGCGGCATTCCCAGACAGACCGCATTCCCAGACAGGCGGCATTCCCAGACGGGAGTGCTGTTGACCTTCGCGGATGTGGTGGGCTCGAGCCGGACGCGACTGCTTTACTGATTACTGTATTTTGTTTCAGGTGGCTACGGGTACAGCTGACGGCTGACTCTTGTAGTGCAGTATACTCTTATAGTACAAAAATAAACAAGTTTTTTTGCTATGTAAGTATTTGATTTTCCCGCCACTTTTTTTTGTTCCCGCAATTTGAGGGATTTTTTCCCGCGCGTGAGGGATTTTTCCCGCATTTGAGGGATTTTTCCCCGTCAGCGTGTGGGGAGTGACGTCAGGGGGCGGGGCTTAGCCGCCATCTTGGATCACGTGACCTGCTCTCGACCAATCAGAGCGCGGGGCTATCCTCCGGGTTACTCTACTTTTAACCGTAGTAAAAAACGTGCATCAAATTTGGTACAAATAATAGAGTTTTCTCAAAATGTTATAAGTCAGCCAAAAACTATAGCTAAGTTATTGTTTAGAATAATAAGTAAATTAAAATAATAACAATATATATTATCCAAAATCCTTGTTATATTTTACATCATAGATCACCAGCAACGAACTTTGAACGATGGTTGAATATAATGTATCTTATATCATGTAACATAAGTAAAACATTTTAATGATTGAGTCAGTAGTAAAACCTTTATTTAACCTATGTTAAGATTTTAGGATTTAACTGTAAATTTATTGAATGATATGAATAAAAATAAAATATAGCATTAACACGTCTTATTGTTATTGAATCCAGCCATATTTAATAACTTTTGAAATTATTTCCTTAAATGACAGATATTAGGCCGGCTTCATTAAAAGTTCAAAAATACAGGCAATTATATTCAATGTAATCTAAAGCAATACGATTATGAATTCTATTTAAATTTATGAGAAACGCCGTTCACTCCCACATAACATAACTACTACATCTAAACCGATTGCAATAAAACCTGACACGTTTGTTATTAGCATGCCATTTACTGTATTTATTCTGCCAGATGGATGTACACATAGAAACTTTTTATTTTTAAATTATAATTCTCTCATGATAAAAATTCAATACGACATTGGTACATAAGTACTTTTCGCAATTCACATGTTTGTACTCACTCAGATATATCTAGCTCAAGTTATTTTACAAAATATGATTTATTTTCTTTAAAACATGCCTGGATATAAATTTATATTGCAATCTAAACCGGTTTAAGAGAGTCACATAAACTTAATGACATAATGATAGCAATGGTAAATGCTCGTTTGATCAAAGTGGAAATAGGTTTTAATTAACGGCAGCGTGTGTTATAAGGAAATTATGAAATATTGCTCGGCAATATCAACTGTACTATGATAATTTAACCTGATTTATGTTTTAGTAAAGGCTACGTTGCTTTACCCACAATACGTGCATTTTTACCTTAAAGAGAAATATTTTCATTATACTCTAGTTTTAATAAAAATTATAATAAAATAACCTCTGGTTTATAATGTTTATGAAAGTATTATTAAAATAGTTTATAAAGGTTTGTAAAAGCAGCTTTGAAAGAAAGAAATATGGCAATATGGAAATATGGTAATATTTTACAGTAAAGAATGTTTTAAACATCGGCCATTAGACGGTGGGATGCTCGGTCCATTTTTCACCCTCAAGAAGCAGATGTGGCTTATCAACCCCAGGGGAGTAACCGCCCTTATTCTATTTTCTGTCTGGAAGATCAAACGACGAAACTGCACATTTAACTCCAAAAATATTACACTACCACAAATTTAAATTCCTAATACTGGAAGAAGTATTGTTATTAAATATCAAAATCAAGAGCTGTATTAATTAGTTGTTTTATTAACGCAAGTTTTATACAATAGGGGATATATGTATTAAAATTGTGGGAAAAAATAATTTCTAATTTAAAATTAATTAGTAACAGAATACTTTTAACTTCTCATTGTCTTGTTGAATTGTGAATACTTCGTGGGAAAATTTATCGCATTCTTCCTTTGTTTAAATAAAAAAGGAGCTTTTTATAAATTAATATCTCATTTGAAGTTTTATAATATAACTATTCATATTGATAGCTGATAAGAAATAACCCTATTATACCACATATGACTATGGAAAATATATGTATATGTTATGTGTGTGAATATAATAATAATCCTTTTTAAATATATATGTCCCTAACTACATATAGAGTACTACATAGTGTTATGATAAGATTGTATTAAATCAATAATAATTACTAGCATTACCAGTTTAAACTGTCTTTTGCATTAATAAATAATAAAATATTTTATCTCAAACCATAATAATTATTTTCTTTGAAGTATCAAAAGAGAGGATGGATGGAAATAATTTAAGTATATAGTACAGTATATTATATAAATATTTAATTACCATGACCTATCAATATAATTATATTGATATCAAATAATGTAACAAATTGAATTGAAATTAAATTAGACCCGTGTCCTCAATACAATTAGTCGTTATTGTCGGCAAACACAGATACAGCATGACGGTGCCCGCAGCTGTCGCAATAATGGACAATATATTTGTTAACATACAGTAATTCGATATCCAGTCGCAGTCAATGCATAAACTTATAATACAATAATTAGCATCGCAGTATACATTTTCCCTATGTTCCCTGTACGTCCCTATATTCAAATTATGTTAGATCAATGTTTGAACTATACTAAGGGTATGGTTTTGTTTCCGGGATTTATAGATAAAAAACATAAGTGTAGGTAGTTAACTTTTAAAAATATATGAAATGAATCTACACACAATTCTCAGTTTGTTCATCAATAACTTATTGATTCTGACAAAAATAATGCAATAATATGATTCTATATTTTTTTTAATTAATAACTTTAATTGGATAGTACATTCATTCTCTTTTAAAATCAATAAACTTAGAGTGCGTGTTTATGATTTATAAGTCGGAATTTATTGGTTTTTTCCATTACATTGTTTGTTTTGTAGACGCTGAGAAATTTTCTTAGTCACGTGACCTGGAAAGAAGGGGAGACCAGCTCTGCCCAGCCTCTCCAGTTAAAGTGGGCAGGAGATAAAACGTCTTTATATCCAGAACAGCAACAGTCTTTAACACTAAGACTAGATCCTTCAACAGTAATCCTCCGAAGGTGGCTGAACCTATCGATTCACCATTCCATCCCAATATCTACCTTAGTACAAGATGAACATGGTAAAAAAATACCTTTGTCACAAACTAATACTCTGCTTTGCTCAACTTCTCGTTTGATGAATTAACACCTTTCAAGTACAAAAGCCCAAAACAATTACAGTTGATAGGTTTATCTTAAGTATTTTCCTTTTTTTGTTTGTTAAATAGCATATCCTTAGCGTGGTGCCAAAGTTTAGCTAGAAGCGGATAAGATGGGTTAACATAGTCATTTTACTTTGTTCATATCTAGGAGGCTCCCTTAACATTCAACTGTGTTTTACAATTATTTTCTAATTTTTCACCTATAAATAACTTTATAGCACTAATGGGCTAGATAATTTTATGCTGGAAAAGTTCAGATGATATAATTACTCTGTATTCAGCTTGGTTTGATAGTAGCTGTAGCTCCCAAAGTACTAGTCCCATGAGTACGTATCTTCCCTATTGCCGTGAGTGAAAATGGAAATTCATCCGACTATAGATCTGAAAGTTTATTTCCCATTTTCTGAGATTTTTTACATCTCTTTTTACACAAACAGACTAGGAGTACGTCAAACCAAACCAAGTTTTTATAGCCTCTTCAATGAATGAAATTACTTCAACTCAATTTAATTTCCACAGCATCATGATACTGCTCTTGGTAAAATAATTATAATGACTAAACAGTCACGAAAGTTGTTAACATTTTCTAGTATAAAAAAGTGCTCTACGGTTTTATCTAACGAGATAGCTTTAGAACAACAGACAATTACACCTAAACATAATGAATTACATATAAGATAGAAGTACGTCACAATACGTATCGTAACAGGCTTCTCTGAGATTGCACAATTTCAAATATATAATACATTTTACTCTCGAGGCGCCCTGCGAACATGATACAGTAAGACAATCATACATTAAAGAAGTTAAATATTACGCGTCGTAGAACCCTTTCTTGCATAAATGAAGATTCCTGCAAAATTTAAAGTCTACATATAAAATATCTCCCGACGTATTATGATTTCATTAATATGGTCGTTCATTAAATTTGGGTTTTATATCAGTGTTTAAATAATTAAATTCCTTACACTAAGTTACTGTAAAATTATTCTGGTACTTGGATAGTGAGACTACATATGTTGGTCACATGTTTGAGTCTCGTATGTAAATATTATATTTGCTTACAAAATTTATATATTATAATTTGTTTAGTTCTTTCACGATTGCCCTCAGTATTGAAATATTCGCTAATACTCAACTAAACCTTATAGAGTGATATAAACCATTATCATATACGGTGTTCATAAATATAACTTAGACTTCTTGCGCAATTTTAAGTATATCAGTCATGAATTTTTTCTAGCCCCACGAATGATAGTTTAAATTAATTATTGAAAACAAAACAATTGTTTCATAAAAACCTCGAATTTAATAAGGTAAACTGCCGCCAAGTTACTGGTAAAATGAATAAAGAGACAAAATTAACCTATCCATCGTTCTGTGAGCTCTTATTAATTTTCCGGTAATAGCGGTTATTTTAATTAGCATGTCTACTCGTGCAAGAGGATCTACGTATATACTCTTCAGTGCACTCACTAACTAACTGTTTTAAAATTAACGCAGTTTATTGCATCTATTGAGTTTTTTACTTAAAATAGATGTAAGAATTAGTAAAAATAATTACATAGGTTTAAATTAAAATAAAACCTATATCTAGTTTGTTCTAAATAAAAATATTTTTATTGATAAATAGAGGCCAACATTTTCTACAAACTTGCTCGTAAAGTTTTAAATTGTTTTTAATATTTACCTGATATATTTGCCACTGAAAGGTTAGGTCGAAAAGCTAATAATTGTATTTTTAAATTAATGTCATATTTTAAAGTTATTCAGGTGCAAATATTGTTTACTTACTGTATAATTTTGCACTTAAAGTTTTGGGACCAAAAACAGACACAAAATAAAACACTTTAAAACTATAGATATAATATCTTCTGTTTATTGTTGTTACGTACCGGTTTTTAAGCACACGACGCGGAATCTAAGTTTAACCTCTAACTTTTTAATCTTTTATCGCAAAGGCCGAGGTGACACATTCACGCTGTTGTTATCCAAGGTCTGCACAATGTCTGATAACCGTAATATTGAATCAATAATGCTACATTTATGCGTGAATGGTTCATAAAAAGTCACTCAGGAATTGTCTACCAATTCCCTCATTACAATGAAACTGTTAGGTATCGCTTATCTTAAAAAATCAGATTTGCATCTCTTTTACTCGTACTACACGACCTATAGTAATCACGTACACAAGCAAATTCGCTGTTAGTATAATACTGCCAATGTCTATGGATGTGCGTCATAATTCCGTACATCTCCCCTTATTCGGGTTGTTAATAGTCGCATACAAGCCCGGCCCATGAGTATTGTCCTCATAAGGCTTTAAAATGGGATCGGCCTATGCGGTTGGAAAATAAACAGTATATTTTTCTTTAAGTTCTGTTTTGTACTTTGATACATGAAATAGTTTTATTCTTAGAACGAACAAATTCAGACACTTCAATCTTAAGAATGAAGTCCAAAGTAGTAATAAGCATATCTGAAAGATTACAAAGTGATCAGCGTTGTTTCATAATGTAGGAAACAAGACCTGGAAAGAATACCGTTGTATGAAACTAAACACATCTGATCATACAGCGTACTCCTTAAATATGCTATTGTAAAAAGGTAATACATGACTTTACAGGTAATACGTCTTTTGTACTCCTGAAGACAAGTTCAGATAATGGATCAGTAAGAATTACTGTAAGGTGGGAAAATCCAAGGTAAACGCTTATTGTTTAGGACTATAGTGCAACCATTAAATATCATATAAACAACGATTTTAACAACATGTATTTGTGTAACTATTCTAATTCATTGTTCTCATTCTTGTAGGTTTTATGAAATTGCCGCAACTGCTCATGTTCACACTTCTAAAATTGTTTTCACTGATATTTTAAAATGTTTAAAACGAATGTGTAATGTCTTAACTATTAATATTGTCACATAATCTAATAATTTTTTTCAAACAATCTTATGTATAACAAGGTTATGTGCCTTGCTCTCCACCTCCCTAGGTGACTGAAATCTGTCACCTGCGTAGCAGAGTTGCTGAAATCTGCAACTAATTAGCTACCATTCAGCGATTCAAATTTGAAAAATTATACATTTTGAGGTAGTGTGAATGGTCTCATGAAACTTTGAAAGTTTGAAAATGGGGAGGTGGAGAGCAAGGCACCATAACCTTGTTAAACGAAAGATCTCTCCATAACAGTAATGTCAAATATTGGTCACTCTTATGTACTGTAATATTTAGATAAGTTTAACTCAATTTAATTTTTATTTTCTGTAAACCAAGCTTCTTATTTCACTAGGTATTTTTCCTTTTGCTAATGTACTTAGCACCAATATTGCACGTGATTTGACCATGGGTCTACAATAACTTCCGAATGTTTTTGTACTATAACTTGTTTCCCGAGGGACTTCTCCAATTCAGAGCTAACAAACGTAGTCAGTGTTTGTTCCCTTCTTGACCCTCGGGGTTTAGCCTCGCCGTTCCAACCTCTACGTTGTAACAATAACTTTTTACACTTTCAAAATTCTTATATTTTCTTTCATAAAGACTCATCTAGACCAATTTTTTAGTCTTTATTGTATGTAAACATCATCAGTTATTATCTGTACGTCTCACGATGTTACTAATTCTAATACATTAAAATCATAAAGAACTATACTTTAAAGATTTTTAATATATTCCATTAGAATTCCTCCAAAGCAAAAACGTAAAACACGTGGTTCAAAGAGATTATATATAATGTAAGCAAGGACAAAATAACTTCCAAATAACTTTAAAACTAACTGTATACAGAATACTTTACTAATGTTTTACAATGCAAGTTATTTGTTACTTATTATAGATTTAGCCAGAACATCCAAAAATGTAAATTTTTTTATAATAACGCGATAAAAATAAACTGAAATAGTTTAAAAAGATGTATATTTTGGTAGATACATTTTAAGATTAATTTCCATCCATAGGAGCAATTTGTAAGAATTATCACATATTCATATTTTTAAATATTAATCTAAGGAAAATAGTGTTTGCAATTCTTTATTTTTTATTATACATAGTAATCTGAATTACTACAATCCTCGTGGAGGAAACAGGAAGACATATTTCGATCGGGGCTGTCATCTCCAATTATACAAATAAAATGTATTACCTTTGATGGTGGTTAATATGTAATAATTTTGTATGCAACGACTCTCTAATTGTTATTGACGTTGTTTCATCTCTCAAAACTATCAAAACTATTAAAACTAATTTCTGGAAAACACACACACACACACACATACATCATAAAGTTTTATGCTCTTCCGTCCGTCTTTTATGAGTTTACATACTCACATACTTTTATTGCTGTACCACGTTTTAAACTTTAAAATATATGAATTTTTTATTAATTTTATATTATATTACGCGGTAAAATCACGCCACATAACATGTTTCGTAACAGGCTTCGCTGAACTTGCATCATAAATTTCAAGTGTTCAGATGAAATCATTCTAGAGGCATGTTACGGATAGTTGTTGCGCAAAAACTCAGCTAAATCCCACAGAAGAATTGGCCCAACGTCAAACTCGATGTAGCTTATATAAAATTGAAGTTCCACAGAAAATTTAAATCTATATATAGGTCAGTTATATATATATAGTTATTATATATAGTCATATATATATAGTGCGAACAGACAAGAGAGAAATTTTGCTAGCCTCCTGAGTGATTAACGCTCAGCCAATTATCATTCAAATAGAAAACGTTCTAAAGATAAACCCAGAACACAGTCATTTTGACTTTGAATAATAATTGTTTGCACATATCAGGGTGTATTATCTAATTCTGCATCAGCATTTGGAATTGGTAGCTTTTAAATTTGGAAATCACAACTAGTAACAGTAAACCCAACAATTAACACTTTTCCTCCTTGGAACTCTACAGTATTGAATGGTTGTTGCAGATGATCAAGGCAAAGGATTATAGATTATATGCTCATTACGATTCGTAATAGGTTACATTTTACTAGGAATTTCAATGTCCACAAAACTAATTTTACAAAAGATATTTGAGTAAGCTCTGAACTTTTTATATAGTATAAAGACACGAAATTAGATGGTATATAATTTTGTTCTTTCACGTAAAACGCTAATGGTTGGTAATTTAATTGAATCTTTCAAGAAAGCGCTGTGTGTTTACCTCAGTGAACACGCTAACAAGCTGTTTTATAATTGTTGTCTCCTTTTAGAGCCACGTGTTCAACACATCTTTTAGTTCATATATTGATCCGTTTTACAAACTTCCATTGTATCAGGGAAACATCTTTCTTAGAAGGATTTGTGACAATAGTGTCTGAGTTATATTTATCATTGTATCAGGGAAACATCTTTCTTAGAAGGATTTGTGACAATAGTGTCTGAGTTATATTTATCATTGTATCAGAGAAACATCTTTCTTAGAATGATTTGTGACAATAGTGTCTGAGTTATATTTATCATTGTATCAGAGAAACATCTTTCTTAGAAGGATTTGTGACAATAGTGTCTGAGTTATATTTATCATTGTATCAGAGAAACATCTTTCTTAGAAGGATTTGTGACAATAGTGTCTGAGTTATATTTATCATTGTATCAGAGAAACATCTTTCTTAGAAGGATTTGTGACAGTAGTGTCTGAGTTATATTTATCCCACTCTGGTATAACAGATTGATCTAGTACTCGGTGTTAGGTTTTAATTAAACATTTTTTACAATAATTTTAAGATTATTATAAATATTTCATCGGATATTATTAAGTTTAATTTTTCATATTTTCATGCAAAATTTACCGCTTTTGAATTTTAACATATAAACACTAATACAGTAGGAAATATACATTTTTATGGGTTTTATAGTTTAATTTAAGAAGTCTACACTTTACCATTGTTGTAAACACAAATTTGTTAATTAGAAAAAACCACCGAGAAGATTGCAATATGAGATAAGGTATTGTGGAGTCTGAAACTAAACAAGTTAGATAATCTTTACTTGCGCTCGTTTCGCTAAATTCATAATGTCTGGATGGTACTTCATTAAGGTCATACTAGGATAGATAAAAACAACTCACGTTAGCAGTTGTTTAGTAAACAAATCAGTTTTTGACTGTGAGTATCAATTCAACCAGGAATTTAATTACAAGGGGAATATAACATTTCCGAATAGTTGGTGAAACATTCTATTAAATTGTCGGAATGCTTGCTAATGTAAATACGATATCCATCAACTTTTTAATTTCCAATCTGAGGCACAAAATATACACATATTGCAATGGTTATTGTAAGCATTAATAAAAGGGCCAGATTTTGTAAATTTTTTAAAATAAAAACTAATTTAATAAAATTATCATATACGTTTACCGGTTCATACGGTGCCTAAACATGCTTACATTAATACAACCCTGAAACTTAAAAGTTGGCAACGCCACAAGCCGCGTAAGCCTAATTATTAAGTATAACAAATTATGATATCAGAGATTTTAGATCATACGGAGGATGGAGTAAAATACTATGAGACAGGAGTTTGAAAACACTTTTATGATACATTGAAATTTGGATGTTTGGATAGCTAGAGAATTCGCCAACTAACCTTATCTGAGCTGTGACATGCTTATAATAGTTATCTCTCTAAGGGGATATAAACGCCTTTTTTAATTCTACGAGTCTTCTATACAAATAAATTAATAATAATAAATAAATTAAAATAATTAATAAATAATATGGTAATATATTTGATATAAAATTTTTTAAGATCCTGTAATTTAAAAATGTAATTCTTTTCACAATTACCTTCCTTAAAGATTTAACCAAGAACAGCGAAACAAGTTAGCAAACACGGCTCTGCATCTCCGGAACGTTTTTTTTGTCTCGCCAACATGTTTGTTTATCTGTTACGTTGAAACTGAATGATAAAATACTCATATGAACGTTGTACACCGTCAAAAATGTTAGCCAAAATAGTATGTGGCATATATAGTAACTAAATAACAATTTATGGATTATCCACGTTTTGGAAAACAGTATTGTCCAATATCTTGGTTATAGATCAATCCTAAGAATTTACTACACTGGTTATAATTATTGGTTTTCTATTTAAACAGTAGCGTCAGTCAATTTAAGGTAATGATAGAATCGCATTTCACTGTTAAACTTGCTATTCAAATGTTAAGTATCTTTCAATATGCTTTTAATCAGAAATAACTCTAAGATTCAGCTAATTAGGAATTTTATAACAGTGGATAGTCCCAGGGGTATTTTTACAGTTCCTCAGTATTTTTGGCTACAAATTTTTTGTACATATAACGTTTTATAATTTCTTTTTATTCAAAATGTTATTGTAAAGTTTTGATTAATATTTTGATTAATAACTAAGTGATGACTCCAAATAAGTACGAAATTGGTTTTAAAAAACTAATAACTATAAAGAAAGAAATATTATTTTGGGAAATGCAACAGCAGAACATTGTACTGGTCGGTTTTAGCGACAATTTACGTCCCACTGTGTCATATATCTCCCTCCATCTTCCTTAGAGTAAGATGTTTCAGGACCTGCCAGCTGATGTGATGAATCATGATGTAATATCAGTCACATAGCTTGTGAACATGGATGTAATCTCTATGTTCAAGGGATAAGTATGAAGCTCTTATATATGTACTATTCAATTCAAATGTTTGAAAAGATTAATTTATTTGGAAATGTTTTGTTTTAAACTTAATTATTAGTTTTCATTACATAAATATTTTATAATTTGTTTCATTGTAAAGGTTTATATTTCCATCTCTCTTATCGGTTACCTTTTTCAGGTTGTGAATGTACAGTTTGCAAAATAACCTATTTAAAAGTTTTTAACGTCAATACTCTTTACTCTCAATAGTTGGCTATCGCATCATAAAGTTCGACCTCTCATAATATGATATTTATCTATACGATTTGATCATAAAATCTGATATGATGTTGCATTCCTTATGTTTGAACCAAATTCAGCCTTAGACTTCCCTGCCATGTTTTTTTTTTTTTGTTTTCGTCAGAGCTTTACGTACGTATAAGAAGTTAAGCTCAACAAATTGACATACTGTAATATTTTTTCCTTGTACTAAGTTGCTAGTCAAGAGTAGTACTCAAGATGTACTAAGTTTAGCTCCTTGACACTTCCTTCTATTTCAGGAACTCCGACAACACTTCATAACCAACAACTCCTTTAACGTATCTGACAATTTGAGCCATGGTTACCAGACATCTTGATCACACGTTTATTCATGACGATAAAAGTATTTAATTACTCTGTCAATGTAAATTTATTGGCATTGGATTGTTAGGGAAGTTTATCTCGCTAGTGGCTGGAGAAAATGTAATTTTTGTCTGTATTATATCTCGAAAACGAACTAACCTATAGACTTAAATTTGGATGAAGGTTCATTTTATGTAAGGAAAACTAAGTATGATGATGGTGCATTTCGATCCATGGGATTTGGCTCATCTTTAGCAAATATTTATACATTATGGTAGCGGTAAATAGAAGAATACATTAATTTAAAAGCAAAGTATTGTCTTAATGGATTTTATCATGTAACATTAACAAATATTTCCCAATCATTCCAACACATATAACATAATTTACTTGGAGATCCATATAATTTATACAATGATATAAAACCTTAATGTACCGTGTGGTATGGTATATCGAGAAATATTCCATCTGTACGGAAATAAGAGTAAGATCTATGACGGTGCCAAAACATAGAATTTGGCTGCGTCGCCGAAGTGTATCACAATAAGGTAAGACAGTTTCTCTTTTGTTTTCCAAGGATGTACAAATTTATTTACCGTTTGATAATCTGTAGTTCTATCTGAACTTAATATATAGACTGGAAATTTTGCTTTGAACCTCTTCAACTCCTGTTAAATGACACTTGCACTCAAACCCCTGTTTTGGTTTAAAGTGGCTACAACTTTAACTATATGGCTTGTAAATTTTTTATTTTAGTCATGTCAAGTTTTGCTAACGGAAAATTTTACCTCTTAAACGAAATAATTGAAGTAAAATACAGAAAATAATATAATATAAAAAATATAGACAAACAGAAAAATACCTCAAACGAATCGTGTGATAAAAAATACCAATACCACGCTGATTTCATAGTCTGTATGTATATTATAAGGTCTTATTTTCTCAGACGGTTTTTCTATACTCACAGTCCAGTATTGAATCTAGATATACTGTGGTTCTGTAATATATAGCAGTAGCGTGACAGTGCACTGTAATACAAGGTTTACAGTAAACCTCGGTTGTATAGAACTCTCGGATCTAAAACATTTTGATAAAAACCCCTTCAAGTCTGGCGAGGGAGAAAAAGTATATATTTCTCTCTGCACGCGAGGATATCTAAGTGAGGTCCTGCCGTATCTCTTGTTTGAAACAGTTAAAAAAAAACAAAAATAATTTTTTACTTTTAAATTTTTTAAATATATATATATATATATATTTAAATGTTATAAATGTATCCGGGCCTTATTTATGTTTCAATTTTGAAAATTTCGTCATAGATTTATAGTACCTCCATATAAAATGTATATAATTCAAATTTGTA
The DNA here is from genome assembly GCF_021130785.1 of Homalodisca vitripennis. Taxonomy (NCBI): domain Eukaryota; kingdom Metazoa; phylum Arthropoda; class Insecta; order Hemiptera; family Cicadellidae; genus Homalodisca; species Homalodisca vitripennis. Next base: position 193,455,736 of record NC_060210.1, on the reverse strand, counting down.
AACTTTCCACAGAGTAGGAATTTATAAAATAATTTTAATTATTGACCTCCTGAGGGTAAAATTTTAAATATACTTAAATATTGTTTCTTTTTAATTTTAAAACAATTCATATAAATGTTGAACCCTATTTTACAGCATAAAATATAAATATTGAGGGATATTTAGAGTTATATTGCCTTTTTAAATATATGTATTTTAACACAAAAGTAACATTGTGGATTTAACAATTCCTCATCGTTTCAAAACTAAAGGTTTGTTGCAATAGCTATAAAATATAAGGACTTCAATTACTTTCAAAAGGATGGAGGTTGCCATTCGACGATAATCAAAACAATAATAAGTTAGAAAATACTTTATAAGTTATCTCTAGTATATTAAAATAAATATGATTACATTTTATTAAGAACAATGAAAACTGACACTTTGAATATACACAGCTTAAGGTTTCTTCATTGAACCCATATTCCGCAATAAAATTCCTAAATAACAATTCGGGTACAGTTCCAGTGGAAGACAATAACATCGATAAAGCAGATTATTGTCCTGCTGGTCACCATTAACAGCGGTAGTGATCCCTCCCTCAACGTTACTGCACGGAATGTAGACAATAACATCGATAAAGCAGATTATTGTCCTGCTGGTCACCATTAACAGCGGTAGTGATCCCTCCCTCAACGTTACTACATGGAATGTAGACAATAACATCGAATAAAGCAGATTATTGTCCTGCTGGTCACCATTAACAGCGGTAGTGATCCCTCCCTCAACGTTACTGCACGGAATGTAGACAATAACATCGAATAAAGCAGAATATTGTCCTGCTGGTCACCATTAACAGCGGTAGTGATCCCTCCCTCAACGTTACTGCACGGAATGTAGACAATAACATCGATAAAGCAGATTATTGTCCTGCTGGTCACCATTAACAGCGGTAGTGATCCCTCCCTCAACGTTACTACATAGAATGGCTGTAACGTTCATCCATCTTGGCTCCGGTGGTATTGAAAGATGAGATCTTTGGTCTCATTAACGATGCTACCAATTTTATTATTTTAACTAGTTACTACCAGTAATGTGTTGTTTAAATATATTTATTCTTTTATGTGGAGCCAAATTTCCAACTTGGAAATAAAATCTTTAGATGAGTCAAACGATATGAGTGTAAAGAGAACCAATATAAATCTTCTATTATAAAAATTGTTCTATTATAAATCTTTAATTAACACGGTATAGATACAAATGTAAAAAATAATGTAAAAAAAATGTATGGAAAACTATGATATATGAGCAAGAAAAAGCAATAAATAAATAAATATATTTATTTATAACTGCCCCAAACGCATATGACCTCCAAATTTATCCTGACCTACTTTGAATCGACAGAATAAAATTACGTTATCTTACCAAACGTTTCGGAAATTAACCTCTGATCCACCCTTTTTACGTACTACATGTCCTGTATCAAATGAATCTCTGTCTTGAAAGCTATTTCATACAAATAATAATTTATTCTCTACGTATATTTTTGTAAGTGTAGATAAAATTAGTACAAGTAAAATTTAAAGTGCATTTGGTACCAATAGTTTAATTATTTAAATACTGTTTAATTGCTGGTGATATATCACTTTAGTTAAGTATGTTTTTCGAAATAAATAAAGCGATAGTATAAAAGCATTTTTAGGCTATAATTAAAGGTGCAATACTGCACCTTACTGAGAAGTAGAGAAGTAGGGACCTGGTATGGAAGGGAAACGGAAATCAAATAGAAAGTTTTAATATTGAAAGACGTGTCTAAATTAAAAATAGTAATTTCATAAAGGTTATTGTTTAACATCAAAGCTATGAATGCGTATATTATAATATATAATATGTTCAACACATACTATGTACGTTTTAACTTTAAAGTACATTTATTGGAAGAAAAGTTATTTTTGTAAGAATAATTTCACCTTACAATTTTAATACTATAATTAAGTGATACGGAATCGTTTACTTTTCGTGTCTTATTCATCTTTTCCCCATACACATTACAATTGTTAAATAATATATTTATTGAGGTTACAAGATTATTCTAATTATATAGCTAATTTCTAGTTTAGATGAAGTCACTGTAATTCTGTTAGGCGTCCACACAGTTGGTATAATAATAATTTTGTACAGGAGGCTTTAACCTTAGAAATTTGGGGCCAAAATAATATTTGAACTAATTTCAGTTCAATACCAAGGTATTGCAAAGTTTGCGGGCATAAAATGCACATTTAGTTAGTAAAATTCACATAAATAAATATTTTGCATGAGGTAAACTTTTAATACTCGTACTATACTATCTACCATTCCTGTGTACTAGTGGACCAACAACTATCGCGGTTTGGTGGGAAACACAAGCTGTTATTCTAGATAGCTCGACCCTTTGAATGTTGTTTACGCGATATCTTTGTTGGTAGCAATCTTTATATTTACAGTACACTAAGTGTTTTCTCCCAAAAAATGTAGCTGAACGGTTCCTTTAACTACAATTAACTACTTCGATCGATAAAATAAGTTCAGTTTATATATCATATATATATATATAAACTTATATATATATATATATATATATATATATATATACATATATATGATAATATAAACTTATATATATGGACATATATATATAAAGTTATTGAAACTAATTTGTAACTTAAAAACTTGTAACTGATAAAATTTATCTGCTGTCTAAAAATTTTAAAGATGAGTAAACAATTTGAAAATTTTTGTTTCAACAAAGATAAACTTATACTTGAAAATGTTATCTTATAGCTGATGTTGAAAAATTTTCTAACAAAATCTTTGTACATTACGGTATAGTATAGAAGGCGAGAGCCAAATAATATTTGGTAAAAGCACACAACCTAGTTTTCGTAAAATACTATCGTATTTCCTTAGAAAGAATCAATTTAAATGCACGTTTTGGTTGGTGTTTAAGTGTGAGAACATCGAAAGGGTTAAGAATATTTTTCTTAGCTTAACATGCTTACAACCAGCCATCATATACTAAACATTGTTATACAGCGTTCCGCTACGAGATAAATAGACTTACTGCAGCGAAAATCAGGCACTAGTAAGGTCTAATGACGTAGTTTTAAATTTGATCTTCGTGTACGGCAATTGATTTTAAGTGTAATCAAGCAAAAGTGTTGATTTAAGAACAAATATATTTACGTGTTTTACCCTTAAGATTGATGCGAACAAAACAATAATGGGTAAGATTGATTTTTTTCTTAGAGGAAACGTCTTTAATTATTTCATGAAAAACTAGATTACGTGGTTATACAGTACAAAATGACTCATCTACTGGAAAATCATGTATATGAAATCTAAGCTATTTTTAAAATACTATACATATAGTGGTCCTAGTTCTTAACGATAAGAGACCAAAGCAAACGAGTTAACGAGTTTATAATTAATAAAAACAATAACATCAATGACGTAGACTACTGCTCTGCCAGCACTCATTAACAATGCCGCTGTTCCCTGACACACAGTTAGTGCACAAAGTGGCCGTAGTGCTTCCGGTGAATTAGTTCTCTTCACGGGCTATTTAGGATTAACTCAACCCGCTATGTTGGGGAAATGAATAGAGCTGGCAATTTCATTAAAAGGCAAACGAATATTGCATTTTCTTCTTAGTTCCTTGACTTCGTAAGAGAATTTACATTTGAAGAACTGCGTTTTATAATGAGCACAGATAGAGACGTCAATAAAAGAGCGGAAGGGGAGGAGATGTAGATATGGAGCGAATGCCAGACTCTCTTTCACCTTCCAAGTAGGAAATAACTTTAAATATTCTCTTGTAAAACTTTTGAAATTATTGCTATAACTTTTAAAGCATTTACTAAAACTTTTCATACATAATTCTTATTTTTAAAACTATGCATTTTATTGATAATAAATAATATAACTTACACATTCTACTTTCAAGATGAACTTGGTTCATTAAAACTTTCTTTTTCGCTGACGCATGATCAACCCCAATTTAAATTGCTAAACAATTCTAGACACACTTTTATACTATGTTACCTGTCTTGGTGCATAATATGATCTTAACACGAGCTTAATTTACAACTCTATTCATGTACCGACTTTAGTATATCAGGTATAATAATAATGTGTGTCCATAGTCTAGCTATAGCTACTGAATATGCTGTTAGTGTATTTAACTAAATTATCCATAACAGATATATTTATAAACTGAACGAAACGTCAGAATATTGAATTTAATCTATGTCAGATTTACGACTAACTTTGAGTACCTGACACAATTTGATAGCTCAGGTGGCAGGTTTTACGATTTTGTCCGAGCCTTTGTAAAAAAAATTTTATGTAGCCTTTGGTTCAGTAACTATTTATTACCTTACGACTATCTTAGAACCGTTTTATGCTACTTTCATTAGTTAAGAGAGCAACTCTTTATGTTCCTGTAATGACTTTTAACAAAATAATATTCATTAACTACATCTAAGATAACATTTAATAATATAGCTCAAATTTTGCTTTGCTGTTAATTCATTATCTTAATAGTATCATATATATATATATATATATATATATATATATATATAAATGCTGTGAATGATACCATTATATTGCATAACAGAATATTTTGGCTATTTCTATTTATTTTTTTAACAACAACTTTTTTCTATAAAAAGAATTTCTACCTTGAAAGCTATAACATGCAAATTCGATCTGTTTATTTCTTTGGAAAGAGAAACATTTGTGCAAGCAAAGTGAAGCTTGTAACTCAATCCGTTCGGCCGGTGGACAAGGGGAAAACAAAGAGAGAATACAGAGCACACAGAGAGGTTCTGCTTCCGTGCAGCTAAAATACTCTATCGTTGGTTATTTCTTTTTGAATTAACGAATTCACGCAATATTGATAATACTGTTATTTAAAAATAACAAAATATCATGCAATGGTCAAAATTTAATAATTGATTAATTGTGTGTTTGTATAGTTCGATATTAATTACATGAGCCTTATATATTTCTTGTTTTTAAAATAAAGAAATTGAAGTCTTTGAATTTCAAGATATACTCGTATAAACGTGAACAGTTGAAACTTCCGAATTTTGCGAATTGAAGTATACCAAGACTATCCTTAACTGTAGTGTAATACAATCTGTATTAAGTGATTTTTTGTTTCGAAATAAGTTTACTTTTCAAGAATGCACTCTAACTGATCTGTTTTTAAGTTGAACTACTAAAATTCTCTCCTAGGTACATTTTAGATAAATCTGCCAATCAACTAATCGAGTAGACATCCGTGGCATTCGTTGCATTTTCACCGACTTTGAACCTCAGATGCCATAATAATTGACTTTCGAATATTTATGTAAGTTGATTTATTACATATGATGCGGGCTTATGAATATGATAACAGTCATTATTACTAAAATTTTTAAAAAATTTGTGCGTTTTTAACTTTTTACATTTGTCTTGCTCTAGAACTAGAGTAAACCAAAAAGCATGTTTTTAAATTTCGACTACTCGCAAACTTTTATGGATTTTTACAACATAATCAGATCTAAAAAATTAAGAATTAATACATGTTGACGTTGCTTTTGACCAAGAAAATATATTTTAGAGCACGCTGTGTAGTACAAAACGTTATTTAAAACTGAAAAATAAATAAAGTCTGATATTTTATGATCTTTTATATTTATAATTCACATTGTAATTAGGTAACTCGTAATGATCAATTTAGAAGATGTAATGGATAATGATGTGTATTTTAGAATAGGATTTTTAATTATAGGGTTCATGTATACCATAACCATTTTTCGAATAATTAATTAAAGGGCTTTTAATTATTTATATAAATTTATTGAGTGTTTTTGTACTTAAAACTAGTAAGCATAATTTAGAAACAGTCATGGTATACAACAAATGTAATATGTAAAGCATAAATGTTAATCTACATGTACTAAAGAATATAATTTTCGTTACACGCTAATATTTTCATTAATTATAAATAAAATGATACGTTCTGATTGTAATAAACAGAATAGTACCAGATATGCTATCAAGTCATGGCGGGCTGGGGCCGGAACCATAACCGAAGTAGTTATTGGTATAGCAGCGCTGATAATATCTCAGAGATTCAGGGCAGTAATAAACAGATGCTTTGCTTGCTGAATGTTAACAGACAATATCGTTTAGACCTAGATATTATACATACCATGGTAGAATATGCTGGTTTACTATAACAATGGGCCCAAATATTTTGAAAAATGATATTATATTTAGGAGCAAAAATTTTTAAAACTTGAGGGAATTAATGAGACCACAGAAAATACGAAAATTGGGTCTAAAATTGTTTAGTTTAATAAAGTATCATGCTACAAAATGTCCGTTAAAAGAATAAAGAGACAAAATTAACCCGTTCGTCGATCTGTCAGCTCTTGCCGTTAAAGTTGGTTATTTTAATTGGCAGGCCTCCTCGAGCATGTGGCCCTGTGTATATACTCTTCAGTGCACTCTCTAACAAACTGTTTTCTTTAAAATTTACATAATTTGTTGCATATTTATTTTATGAATTTGATTTATATCATCAAAATAAAAGTATTTTTTTAAATGGTTAACGATTTCGCAGTTATTACATAGAATAATCAATAAATATGTCATTACATAGACCTCTTAGTCTTCCTCTTAGTCCAATTAAGAAGCTTATTAGATTTTTTGCGTGGAAATATTACAGGTTAGTCCGTATTTCTGCCCATCCCTCTGTAGCTCCTAACAGAAATGCCTTCATGTTTCATACTTTGTCGATGAATCCTTCTTAGTCCAAGGAAGGACGATATTCTTCTTGGCATCAAAAAGTAAATGGCCATTCTGTCCGTCAGTACAGAGGACGGTTCACTGGGTGGTCTAAAATTCAGACTTGCGTGATAGCGCAGGTTCTTATCATGTCTTGGACCATAACATTCTTCACCATTACCGTCGCCCTTTGACTGTATCGATCCTCCCTGTTGTTAGGCTTTGAAGGGAATCGGCCTCCCCTGTAAAAAATAAATTTGTATGTATATAGTACATTCTAAATTAAACACACTAGATTATACAGCTTTCTGTTTAAAGAATTAACAATAAAAAGGTAAAAAAGACTTTTTTAATTACTATTTGAATTAAGAAGTCCAGTTAATAAATCAGTAACAGTTATTGTAAACTTCAATGTAAACTCCATTAATAAAATATCTTGGATGTTTTTTGGAACGTAGTTGTACAATAACTGAAGACTGTTTCTGTATTGTAACTTCTCCCAAGGGAGTTCTCCAACTCAGAGCTAACAAACGTAGCAGTGTTTGTTTGCTCCCTTCTTGGCCCCTCGGGGTCCAGCCTCGCCGCCCCAACCTCTACGTTGTAACAATAAAACGTGTTACACTTTCATAATTTTAAAATTTTGTGTGAATATGACTCATATATAGTGCTTGTTTTTTCCTACGAACAGGAACTCTGGTTTCAAATTTGATATAGGTAAACGTCACCGAAGATTATAGTGTTTTACTGGTATCAGTGTGTCTCACGATGTTACGAATCACGATTTTTTTAAAAACTCAAAACGTTCGTAGTTTATGTTACTGAATATACTTCAAGATACTTCCTCCATAGTGTTTCTTTAAAAGTGAAACAAAAATTTCAAGTGCTTCAAATAGATTAAATGTAAAGCATAGAAATATATAATAGAGGTCAAGTACAACTTTAAATCTAAATGTCTATAAACCATTTTATAACTTTGTATTATATATTAATTTCTTTGTTTAAATCTATTATTCATCATACAAATAAAAGCATCCAGGAAGCAATGATTTTATGATTTCGTGGAAAAAAAAAAATAAATCTACGTTATTTATATGTAACTATGTTTTATTAAATGCATTTAAAAGTTGACTCCATCTATAGAATCAAATTATAAGACCTACCTCAATATTTCCCATATTTCTAATTATACTGTATATAAAATGGTGTAAACTTTGTTTTAAAATAATGAATGAAGTACATTTTACCGGTAATTTCCATGTTCATAAGTTAATAAATTTTTCGATAAATATACAATTAAGCTACGGTTCTTTTAATATAATATAAAGATACAAAATTAGGTTGTTTATAATTTTGTTCTCTCACGTACAACGCTAATGGTTGGTAATTTAATTGTCTCTTACAAGAGGGTGCAGGGCTTTTACCTCAGTGAACACCCTAAAATACTGCTTTATAATTTATTGCCTCCTTTTAAAACCATCATGTTCCAAACATAATTTCCTTCAGAACTTTAGTATTTACCAGCAGGCATGTCTGTAAAATTTCCTTCATAGCAGGATACGTAGTTAGATGGACAGCACAACGAAACCACTAGAAAATACAGGTTACTCGATTGATATGTATTCAATATCGGGATAAGAGAGTGTTCTTGTTTAATTTTATTTGTAAAAAAAATATTTAGATGTATATAGTTCAACGTCGTAAATTCAAATAATACCTTTTTTTATAATTTCCTTACTTTCGTTGGTAGGAAAAAATACTTTCTTTTCATTATCACGAGAGTTTGAGTTTAACATACGAGGATGGGGTAAATTCCTGCATTATACATTTTTATTGCACAATTTATGTACGTTGTGATACTTATACTAACCGTTCCATGTTAATATTGCGATACAGTTACGTATTTCCTGAATAAAGATAAAAGACCTAAGATTGTTGATGTTTTTTGTTACACCAACACTATTTAATAAGGCTTAATTTTCTATAATCATTAAGAGGTTCAAACTATTATGTGAACCAAGTCAAACAGGTGTCAGTAAGGATAAATCCTCTGTGAGTTTGTAGAGCAACTTTTGGGTTGGTGTCTTTCCTTAACGTGAAGAAAAGTCAGGAATTTTGATCCTGTTATATTGTATCACTAGGTTATCAATATGTATTTTGAAAGTAAGTTGATAAATCTATTAATATTACTTACCAGCGGCCTTGCACGCAATTTTATATTAAATAAAAGTAAGTCACAGCCATTTCGATTTTGAATAGCATAATAAATACTCATAACAATAAGTGATTTTTTTGGAAGTATAATTATATTGCTCTATGTAACATTCGAGTTCATTATTCATTTTGTAAATGCAATTTTATTTCACAATTAATGATGGGTTAACAGGAATTTGGACGTATGTCCTCGATGTATATTACAAGAAAAAAACAATAAATTTCGGGGATTAGAATATTTAGTTATAAAAAATTATGCGAGACGATATTAATCATGGAAAACAAATTAAAAACAATTATTGCTTTGGCGATAAACATACCGATCACATTTATAGTGGCCATAATAATGTAATAGCTATACGTGAATACTAAAATTAAGACAATGTAACATTTCCAAAGTACTGCTATTCTTTCGGAAATGTTTTCTCTATAAAATTGAGGACGATTTAAATTAATTGCGTGTTATAATATACTATTTATCTTCCAAATAGTATTAAATCATGAACTATACTTTATTCCATTTTAATGTGTTTTTCCAAAGTAATAAATTTAAACAAGATTGGACCTAAGACTCTTCCCTGTGGTCGAACTATACTAGAATTTGTCACCGACTAGTGTTCAGGTTATGTTTCTTTAATAATATTTTGTATCATTACATTTGACATTAAATATATACTTTTGTAGAGGGTATATGTAATTTAAGAAGTTTAAGTAAATATCGTTGTAAACACAAATGGTTGCTTATTTATAATGGCTACCACGGATGTGTCAATATGAAATCAGTACTTCCGCTCGCCTCGCTATTCCTTATTGTGTCGTTGGTGTGGTATTGCGTTTATAATAGCACATATATGATTTACTTGCCAAGTATTTGTTCTTGAATGATACTGGATACACTTGCGACCATACGTAAGCATATGTTTCCGCTGTAAAAGGCAACTTATTCAAAAAATATAATATATGTCAGGAATTTAAAATTGTCGACTAGTTGATGGAATTTGTGTATATTGTCTTATTGCTTACTAATGCAAAAACGTTATATTCAATAATTTTATTTTTAATAGATTTATTTTATTTCCTTACCGGTAAATATTGCGAATTGAGACATTCATGATGTGTATATTGCATATAATCATTTAATAGAATCAACAATTAAGATCTAAGAGTTCCGGTTCGGAATAGAGTCGAAAAAACCTTAGACCTGTAAGCAAAACCTTGGTGATCTTTAAAAATTTAAATCTTGTCGCATTCCCTTTGATAAAGATTTAACCAAGAACAACGCAACAAGTTAGCAAACACGGCCCTGTAACCCGGGAGCATGTTTCCAGGCCGTCAACATGTTTGGTTATGTTTTAAGTTGAAACTGAACAATAAAATACCCGTACGAACATTTAAAACCCTCACAATTATTTTCCTAAAAAGTAACGCATATACAAACTAAATTAATATTGAATATATTATTCCGTTTTGGAAAATAATAATGAATAATATTACTTTATAGGTCCAATCCTAAGAACTTACTCCCTGCTTTTATTGGTTTTCCATGAACAACAGCGTCTGCCGATTACGGATATTGTTAGAATGATATTTCACTATTAAACACTGTTATTCTGACTCAGTATATGTATAATAATGTATATTATGAACCGTTATTTTTTTGAATAAGGTTTTAATTAAGAATAACTCAACATTTTTACTAACAAAAAATGTTCTAAAAGTGGTTAGTCCCATGGATCCGTCAGTATTTATGGTTACAAATGTTTTTCTGATAAAATTTTATCCTTTTTCTTTATTTATAAGGACATTGTAATTTTTATTATTTATGATTATTACTTAGCTGATGACTGATGAATCCAATAACTATGAATAGTATATCATATTTGGAAATATATAGCCATAAATTAGCAGTTTTAGCTACAACTTACGGTCTACTGAATCATATATCTCTCTCAATCTTCTGTAGAGTAAGATGTTTCAGGACCTGCCAGCCGATGTGATGAATCATGATGTAATATCAGTCACATAGCTTGTGAACATGGATATAATCTTTATTTTAGAGGGATAAGTAAGAATTTTTACATAGTACTCTCGTAGTACTATGTACAGTAGATATCATGGTTGTGAAAAATATTATTATTTTTTCAAAATTTGGTTTCTTAATGGATTTAATGGCACTAATAATGTTATAATTTTGATATGTTATAGTTTCGTTAAAGAAATAACTAATTAATTTAAAAATAATGTTTAATTTTGGTACTTTCTGTCAATAAGTAACTTATATGTCCAAAGATTTCTGGAAGCTAAAAAGATTTTTACACTTTACGACCAAAATAATTCGTTACTTATACTTCTATATTTTTAAAACTCGTGTGAGACTAAATGATGTGTGTATTTTTTACCTTTGATTAAATTTCTACTAGAACTATGCATATTTTTTACGATTCAGTTGCTAGTAAATTATGTACTCAATATTGTACTCTTCTTGACATTTCCTTATTTTGCAGAAAATACAACATACATTTTCCTAATGATATATACCGATTATCGGTCTCAAGAAGTGTTATGACCCTTGTGTGAGCTATCTATACTTGCATCAAATCGCTTCAAATTTACCAATGTGGGGTGTTATTTGAATACCTACTAATTTCATGTTTCTAATTAGATAATACAAGATTATTTATCTGTTAAATGCTGTAAACACTAGTATATTGTTGAAATATACGAACAGAAACGTTACTCAAACTAATCTTGTCACTAAGATGTAATATTATTTACCTATGCGATTTAAATTTTTTAGCAAGTGTAAAGATCTCATTTTTACAGACGTTTTTCTGTACTCACAGTCCAGAATTGAATCTAGATATACTGTGGTTCTGTAATATATAGCATAGCGTGACAGTGCACTGTATTACAAGGTTTACAATAAACTTCTCAGTTGTACAGAACTCTTGGATCTAAAACATTTTGATAAAAACCCCTTCAAGTCTGGCGAGGAAGAAGAAGTATTTATTTCTCTCAGCACGCGAGGATTTCCAAGTGCTGCCGTATATCTTCTTTGAAACAGGTTTGTTTTAATCTATGAAATGAAAATAATTTGTTAAATAAATAAAAATTTCATATAACTGAAATCTTGGAAAAACAACACAGGCGCATAAGTAATATATTTATTTTTATTAAAAAAAATATGTTTATCTTTGAATTAAATTTATAAAGGAAATGTTTGATTGCTACGGGTTATGCTAAATATTTAACTTTATCATTGTATTTCAGACATCACCTTTATTCTTATTAATTATTTCTTTACCTGTTTTTATATTTTTAAACATTTTTAAACATAAATTTGTTGTATTTTGCCACAAATTTTCTTAATTTAGTTTTAGTAATTTCATATAGTATATTTTTTAATAATCCATAGATTAAGAGTTAAAAAAAATGTGTTAGTGTTAATTTTTTTATGTTCTACTCATGCTCAGTTGTAATTTGTTCACTTGTTCTTTATTTCGTAAATATTAAAAATACTTAAACTGAGTTTCTACTATTTTTCACCAGGTTAAATAAATAATAAAGAGTGTTAGGAACTGTTTTATCTTCCCTCTTATCTTGGTGCATCAGTGAAAACTGTAATTTAAAAAATTCTTTAGAAGTTATCAATCTTTTTAAAACTGATTTGATCTTATAAAATTATTTTTTTAAATCTTTTACTATGTTTTATTTTACTAGGTACAGTTAAAACTGATATCTTTAATTAAAAAAAAAAAAACTAAATGTTTCTTCATTGCACCCATATTTAATGATAAAAATTCCAATTTGGCACTTTCGGTAGCATACTACTGTCCTGCAGCCCACCATTAACAACGGCAGTGTTCCTTGACTCAAAATTATTGCACGGAATGTAGATAATAACATCAATTATGCACACTATTGTCCTGCAGCCACCATTAAGAACGGCAGTGTTCCTTGACTCAAAGCTATTGCAACAGAATGTAGATAGCACACTATTGTCCTGCAGCCCACCATTGCCAGTGTTCCTTGACTCAAAGTTATTGCACGGAATGTAGATAATAACATCAATTATGCACACTATTGTCCTGCAGCCCACCATTAAGAACGGCAGTGTTCCTTGACTCAAAGTTATTGCACGGAATGTAGATAATAACATCAATAAAGCAGACTATTGTCCTGCAGCCCATCATTAAGAACGGCAGTGTTCCTTGACTCAACGTTATTGCACGGAAATGGCTATTCATGTTTTTCACCTTGCCTTTGGTGCTATAGAAAACATTATATCATTGGTATCTGTAATGATGCCAACAAGTTTTTTATTCTAAAACATTACCAGTAATTTTATGTTGGATATAAGTTTTTTCTCTTGGATGCGGCGCAGTTTCTAAATTCCAATTTCAATTATTATAGCATTTACACAAAGAATTTGTAGGTTATAAATATTGAAAATATTACTGGAAATAGAATCATTAATACGGCAGAATAAAATTTATACGACAAATTCAGTATTTTTAATTCATTATTGAAATAATCATATTATTTCCGAAAAAGGTTTTTCCACAACAATAACTAGATTAGAATGTTGTAAAGATAAAAAAATAAGAAATTTTGGGAATATTAGCAAACAAAACTTTACAAATGTTGACTAAGTGTTAAATGCGTTATCTTATAGGAACTTTCTTTCCGTCATTACATCATCTTCAATGACGATTGTGTACATTGAAATTTACACTCACAACAAATAAATAATAACCATGGGTATAAGATGGGGCACTAGGATTCGTTTTTGAATAGACTTATTTACAGCAGTTCTTATCAATGTATAGCTATCGCCATAATGCCGAGATCTGATTTGACAAAAATAAAAATGTATTAAATAAAACATATTTCATTGAGAGTAAAGCGCACTATTCTATAATTGTCAGTTTTATAGTAACTGTTTTCTTTCATATATCTTAATTGTCTAAAATTTTAACAGGGCCTGGCAGCAACTCTGAATTAGTTCACTGACCCTCATGGGCAAAATTGGCCAAACGAAGTTTCAAAGTACCAGAATTAATTAATTAGCTAAATTAATACGCCATGGTCTTTAATAATTATCAGCAATAAATACATTGGGATGAATTTACACTTTTTTGAAGCAACGTCAAATTAATGTCCTTAACAGAACGCGATTCACATATTTTCCTTGCAGCAGCTTAGGGAAAACATCGGTAGAGGATGCAATGTTAATCTACTCAAACTTCCTAACTGGCCGTTCTCGTTTACGTAATGTCTCAGTAGATGGAATATCCCCCTCCTTCATGTTATTCCCTGCAAATAATAATACACTCCACGTAGTAATTTTTAAATTATGATGTAAATGAGTAAATTTGAAAAATTATATGGAATTAGTACAAATTCTTTTTAGTTAGTTATACAAATTCGGTTTATTGGTTGGTAACTTACACCCTTAGCTTAAAACATATTTAAACATGTATCGTTTTGTAATTCACTGTTGTGGATAGTTAGGAATCGTATGAGCATGTTTTTAAATAAGTTAAAATGAATACTAAAGCACATTAAAACCGTAATAAAAAATTCAATGATAGGGCTCTGCTAAGAGGTAATAAAGCATAAATAATATAAAGCAGGAAGCATAAGGGTAAGAAAGAAAAGTTACGTCAAATCTAATAAAAACTTTACTAACCAAAGACATGAATCTATATAGAAAAAAGTCGTTAAACAGTTCTTATCATATAATAACGAAACTTTTAATATATTATACAATATAAAATAATATATTCAACATAGGTTACTGTATACGTTTCAAGTTTGAAACATATTTGGACGCAAAATTAGTTAATTGTCACAGAAATAAAATTTAAATATTATTACAATATTTAGTGTAATGTAACAATAGGGGTCTTCCTTACTTTACTCCTCCATTACTGAACAGATTAAGACTATCGAGTAATATAAATTATGTCGTAGCTTATTACATTCAGTGTTACCGCAGCCACTACAATATTACTTGAATTTTTAATTATATCTAATTTAAAATATATATGAAGCGACTGATCAATTTTTTACACTTTTATTAGAAAAAATAAAAAAAATTTAGGAATTAATGAACGGTTTGAATAATTAATGTTACGTTCCAAAATAATATTTGAAGTAAGTACAACACTTTTTTAATTCCGTATTTTTATAACCGGAATAAGGAGTGTGTATCTATAAAATTGTATTTATCAATATACTTTCCCCACATAAATGACTTATATTACGTCATTGCTTGCAGTAGATTCGCACTCGTATCCACCATTCCTGTGTGCCAATGGATCATCAGCTGTCGCGGGTTGGTGGGAAACACAAGGTGTTATTCTAGATAGCTCGATCGTTTGAATGTTGTTTACGCGTAGTCTCACGTTATTTGTGCTGTCAACAGTCCAACTGCGGTAGACTGGATGTTGTTTCAAAACAAATGTACCTGAACTGTTCCTTTACTACTTTGATACAACCATAAATGTATTTTTAAAACCACATCAGATCGTCATCATTCATTTCCGTACTAAGAAAATAAGTATCACTTGCAAACAAATTGAAAATTATGTAATTGATAGAAATAAAAGAAAATTAACAAAAACCATCATAATACTGTGGTCAGATAGTTTAGACCTATTTAGTAAATATTATAGGTCTAAATGCTATGTAATGTTTTGTAATAATCTCAAAGAGGTGCAAACTTCGCTATGATAAGTGGCATAAAACATTTTGAATGGTAGATAGGTAGTAACATTGCAATATAAATGTAATGATTTGACTTTAGTATATTTTAATTTTGTAGTTATGACAACTTTGAAATTTTGCGTAACACGATAAAAACCATAATAAACGTGACAATATGTCTAAAATTATTAATAATTGAAATAGGGTTTGAATTTGAGGCCTTCAATGAGCCAGCAAAACGGAAGATGTGCTACAATAAACATAGTATAAATACGCTTGCACATATGGTAGTGCTTTATCGTTGACAAAATAATATTATATCTTGATCTCATGAAGTAAAAGCTATTGTATTAAGTTTAATTATAAAGCATTTGGTGAATAAATAGAGAGATTATATTTATGGCAATAATACCTGTGATGTTTTCTCTGTATCCTTTCCTACGCCCTTTTATTAAAATCTCTCGCAGTGCTCATTATACAAGGCTGTTCATTAAATGTAAATTCTGTTATCCAGCAAGATACAGTAAATGCGGAGAAAACCCAATATAGCCTCTTAATGAAAATATCAGAGAGCCACATCAGACGCTGTTAATCCTAAATAGCCCGTGAAGAGAACTAATTCACCGGAAGGTATTCGTTTTATATCCACCTCTCCTTCTAGTGCGCTCTTGTATTGACATCTTTCCTGTTGCTCATTATTAAACTCTGTTACTTTAATGTAAATATTTTTATTTCCCAGGACACAGTAACTGTGGAGAAAGTCCAATTTACTCTGTGAATGAAAATGCCAGAGACACTTAAACTGTTATATTCATTTCCCCAACACAGCAGGGTGAGTTAATCCTAAACAGCCCGTGAAGAGAACTAATTCACCGGAAGCACTACGGCCACTTTGTGCACTAACGGTGTGTCAGGGAACAGCGGCACTGTTAATGAGTACTGGCAGAACAGTAGTCTACGTTATTGAAGTTATTGCTTCTATTCACTTGAACTTCTTTAGTTTGGTCTCTTATTGTTTTATGTCACTATGGTTAGACCTAGAACCACTTACTGTACAGTATATATTTAAAAGACAAAAAAAATCATATCAAAAACATCTTTATTTCCATTATGGTACAAAAAATTTATAAATCATAGGAGCACAATTTTACATTTATAATATAAAATTACTTAGCTTAGATTTTATTTACATCCAGTAGCAGAGAGTAAATTTGTATTGAAAAAGCATGCAATTTAGCTTTCCATTAATTAAATAATTTCCCCTAATAAATAAATATTCAGCTGTTAGTCGTGTTTGGGACGAAATAGGAGGTGGTAGAAGGTTGAAAATATAAAGCAATATATTTTTCTTAAATCACTTTTATTTTGAGTTGATACACATAACATCAATCGTCAGACACAAAAACTATCAAACTGCGCCAGAATCTCTATAAAGACGTAACTTTAGCGAGATGTACTCTATTTATCTCGTAGCCTCGAGAAATCTCGAAATATCGTCCTAGAAATATTTTAAATGTCTGATGGATAGTTTAAGAGTCAAGATTATACTAATTTGAAAAGGCAAAACCGTTTTTTTATGCTCTTAACCCTTTCGATTAAATTATAGTAAATTGACTGTGCTTTACTTAAAATTAAGTTGTGTCCTTTTAAAATATAACTTGGTCCTAATTTACGATATTAACATCTCAGCAAATGTTTAAACATCTCCTGCAAATATAACACGTTTGAATTTAACGTTGTTTGTAAATCCAAAATTTTCAATTTCTTACTCTAGGCCTACTTTGAATTTTTTTAGACATTAGATTCGTTTTAGATTTACAATTATTTTCAATAATATGGTAGCTATTTAATAAATAAAAGTTACAGCTAAGATTCAATAACTGTCAATGTTCCGTTAAATCTCCAAATACTTTGGCTACTAAAAGGATTCAATAATTTCTAGCACGTGAAACTACTGATCCAATTCGTCACTAACATTGCTTTGGTTATTTACATCCTTTTCTTAAATGCTGTGAATGAAAACGTTATTTCTCTCTATTGAGGAATTGTTTCCGAATGAATATTTTTTTATAAAAAACATTTTCCCTTGAAACTATTACATACAAATTCAGACAAGTTTATTGCTACGTATAAAGAAACATATCTAAAAAATGCGAAGCTTGTAACTAAATCCGTTCGGCATTATGTTATTGGGTTATACAAAAGTGTTATACATCATGCTGCAACCAAACATTGGCTCCTGACAAAGCAAAGCAACGTTGTATTCACAGCGTATAATAGGCATCATTGTCAGTGGTTTCTTTTAGCTGTAGCTATAATCCAATTGATCTATTTCTCGTCACATTGAAAATATATATCACAGTTGAAATAATTACGTATCCACACATCGCTGTAAATATTCATATTCAATCAACAGCTGTTTTCCAGCTGTGTTAATCAGGAAACTAAGAGGATAATTCTGGCACTGGCCACGTAAGCCAAGAGTTTATCAGCAAGTTAATCACTCAAAAAGAGGTTGCTCCTGGTCAGTTATTGTGAATTACGTCATTTCACGCAGTCTGTAATTGACAGATGGATGTTTGAGGATGGCTCTATTAAAGAAGTTTAGTATTTTTGGTTACTGAACTGCATAAAATGGAACGCAAGTAAGAACTTGGTAAGAACTTACTTTTTGTAACAATACATAAGAATGTCATATTATGGTATAAAAATAAATAAAAACATAAACCTTTTTCTGATTGAGACATATTCAATCAAATAAATGGTAATTTCCCACGTATCCATTACCTCAAGCAAAATATTAAAAAAAATTACCACAGAATTACAATACGAAACATACAGCTTAATACTCACCGCAAGTATCAAAAGTACTTGCTAGTACCAAATGAAGGAATAAAACTTAATATAAATCTATAATTGTCCAATATGTTACATAAACATATTTATTTAACTTAAAACTAAAATATTCAAAGAATCAGTTACCACATGTGCAAGAAGTTTTATCTCTTCAGAGGATCCCCTGTTACTTTATTCTATTATTATTAAATCCAAGCAAAAATATCTTGATTTTTTGCATCAGAATTTAAATTTACCCCAATTTCATTAGTAATGTATTGCATTCCTTTTGTCACAATGCCATATTTTTATATACTAAATAATTTTGCGTGATATAATCTAAAATAAAATGAATAGACCATACACATTTGAAATATCTAGCTCTATACGATATTGTTTGTTAATATTCAGCAAGCAAAGCATCTGTTTACTGATACACTGAATTTGTGATATTATCATCACTACTATGCCCAAGATATAGTCTGGGAACATTCACCAAACAAAGTATCTGTTTATTGCTGTACTGAATATCTGAGATATTATCAGCATTACTATGCCAAGATCTGCTGCGGTTATAGTTCCGGCGTACCCTACCGTGACACCTGGAGTATATAGTTCTACAATATATAGTCTGGGAACATTCACCAAACAAAGCATCTGTTTTTTGCTGTACTGAATATCTGAGATATTATCAACATTACTATGCCAATAACTACAGCGGTTATAGTTCCGGCGTACCCTACCGTGACACCTGCAGTATATAGTTCTACACGATATAGTCTGGGAACATTCACCAAACAAAGCATCTGTTTATTGCTGTACTGAATATCTGAGATATTATCAACATTACTATGCCAAGATAACTACTGCGGTTATAGTTCCGGCGTACCCTACCGTGACACCTGCAGTATATAGTTCTACAAGATATAGTCTGGGAACATTCACCAAACAAAGCATCTGTTTATTGCTGTACTGAATATCTGAGATATTATCAGCATTACTATGCCAATAACTACAGCGGTTATAGTTCCGGCGTACCCTACCGTGACACCTGGAGTATATAGTTCTACAAGATATAGTCTGGGAACATTCACCAAACAAAGCATCTGTTTATTGCTGTACTGAATATCTGAGATATTATCAGCATTACTATGCCAATAACTACAGCGGTTATAGTTCCGGCGTACCCTACCGTGACACCTGGAGTATATAGTTCTACAAGATATAGTCTGGGAACATTCACCAAACAAAGCATCTGTTTATTGCTGTACTGAATATCTGAGATATTATCAGCATTACTATGCCAATAACTACAGCGGTTATAGTTCCGGCGTACCCTACCGTGACACCTGGAGTATATAGTTCTACAAGATATAGTCTGGGAACATTCACCAAACAAAGCATCTGTTTATTGCTGTACTGAATATCTGAGATATTATCAGCATTACTATGCCAATAACTACAGCGGTTATAGTTCCGGCGTACCCTACCGTGACACCTGCAGTATATAGTTCTACAAGATATAGTCTGGCAACATTCACAAAGGAAAGCATTTGTTTATTGCTGTACTGAATATCTGAGATATTATCAGCATTACTATGCCAAGATCTGCTGCGGTTATAGTTCCGGCGTACCCTACCGTGACACCTGGAGTATATAGTTCTACAATATATAGTCTGGGAACATTCACCAAATGAAAGCATCTGTTTATTGCTGTACTGAATATCTGAGATATTATCAACATTACTATGCCAAGATCTACTGCGGTTATAGTTCCGGCGTACCCTACCGTGACACCTGGAATATATAGTTCTACAATATATAGTCTGGGAACATTCACAAAGGAAAGCATTTGTTTATTGCTATACTGAATATCTGAGATATTATCAGCATTACTATGCCAAGATCTGCTGCGGTTATAGTTCCGGCGTACCCTACCGTGACACCTGGAGTATATAGTTCTACAATATATAGTCTGGGAACATTCACCAAACAAAGCATCTGTTTATTGCTGTACTGAATATCTGAGATATTATCAACATTACTATGCCAATAACTACAGCGGTTATAGTTCCGGCGTACCCTACCGTGACACCTGGAGTATATAGTTCTACAATATATAGTCTGGGAACATTCACCAAACAAAGCATCTGTTTATTGCTGTACTGAATATCTGAGA
The DNA here is from genome assembly GCF_021130785.1 of Homalodisca vitripennis. Classification (NCBI taxonomy): domain Eukaryota; kingdom Metazoa; phylum Arthropoda; class Insecta; order Hemiptera; family Cicadellidae; genus Homalodisca; species Homalodisca vitripennis. Next base: position 193,435,002 of record NC_060210.1, on the reverse strand, counting down.
TATTATCAACATTACTATGCCAAGATCTACTGCGGTTATAGTTCCTGCGTACCCTACCGTGACACCTGGAGTATATAGTTCCACAATATATAGTCTGGGAACATTCACAAAGGAAAGCATTTGTTTATTGCTGTACTGAATATCTGAGATATTATCACCATTACTATGCCAAGATCTACTGCGGTTATAGTTCCGGCCGTCCAAGAAATTACATCTGAAATAACTCAAAATTACTTTTACTAGCAGATTTTATGTTAGTGGATCAGTAAATATACGCTTTTAGACATGTGTTATAATGTAATAATTTCTAATAATTGATCTTAAGAGATTTAAAAGAATTAGTTTGGCCATAATAAAACTTAAAATTGTCGTTGGTAATATAATACACACGAACCTGAAATGACCAAACACGTGGAAATCTAAAGTTGTTATTAGCGAAGCCACGGTTAACTGCTAGTATATCATATTAATATTAGTCTGTGAATTTTAGCACAAGAATGGTAAGGTGTATTTGGATATCTAAGGTATATTCTATTTCTTTGTCAGTTTTAATAAAATTTGTGAAATGCATCACGCTCTAACGTGTTCTGACTATAATGCTGTGAAAAATTCCTCAAACGAAATATGCAAAAATACGAGTAGTCGCCATCTTGTAATATTTTTTTTTATTTATTTTTATTTTACATGCTCCAAAACAGGTAACAACCCAAATTACATTGGGGCAGTTCTCTTATTACAATACAATATATTGTGGGTTAAAAAGTCCCCAACCACATGCAACAAGCAATAAATTTTAAAAGCAATAAATAATTGAAACTACTACTTAATAATTAATTATACCTACACCTTAATTTTTTTTTAAGGAAATACACACGCATATATTTCCTTTATGTAAATAGACATAACTCACTCAAATAATATATAAATACAACAACAAATAAATAACAACAATAAGTAAATAACAACAATAAATAAATGGCCAGAATAAAAAAAATAACAATAAAAATATATAAACAACAACAATATGTGAGTATAACATGCATTTGGAATTCACAAATAAATCAATTGTACTTTAGTTAATAATCAACAAACAAGCAACATATTTTAAGTTTTACATTTCAACATGCAGAAAAAAAGCAAAACAATATGTTGTGTAATATATCTATTCTAAAAATTTAACAATTTCATAAATAAATTAATAAATAACAATGTTATACATGATTATTAAGATCTCAGTTTAAGAAGCATTAGACACTTGTTTTTAAAAGTAGAATCCGTTTTCGAAAAATATATCTATATCAACCTCCACTACCTGAAAGCATCATATTATGTGATCTCACCATCCGGAGCAGAGGCGAGGACGCGTGCGCCACCGTCCCGCACGTGTGGCAGTTCAAACAGTAGCCTGCCTCTACTGTTAAAGCTAGGTAACCCTAAAACTTATTAACCCCCAGACCCTCAGCGCTGTCCCACCCGTCCCTGAACCAGGCCCCTCAAAAACATCTGCTCCATCACATCCCTCCTCAGGCTCAGACTCTCAAACCCAAACAGACTCATCAGCTCTTCATAAGGAATCAAATATGTATAAATATTAAAAACATTTATAATAGAGGTAGCGTAAAAAAAAATCTTTTTTTGAACCCTTTCTATGGCATCTTTGTGTATAACATGAATGGAATTCCATATAATACAAGCCGCCTCCAACCTGGACCTGACCAAGGCCCTATATAATGCAATCAATGTTCTAATATTAGTAAAATTTATTCCTTGCCGAATTATAAACCCCATCATTCGATTTGCAGAAGAAATACATCTAAAAACATGTTCGCTAAAAAGACAAATTGCAATCAATGTAAAACACCCAAATCCTTTATTGAATCAACCCTTGAAATCAATTTCCCATTTAAATAATAATCTTTATTAATACAATTTTTTGACCTACTGAATGTCATAACATGGCATTTAGAAATATTAAATTCCATTTTATTATCCATTTCCCCACTGATAAACATTATCCAAATCCCCTTGTAGTCCATTGTCATCAGATTGATTTGATATTATTTTTAGTAATTTTTAAATCATCAGCAAATAATAATAACGGTTTGGAAAAAAGTCACACAATTACACAAATCATTAATCATAATAGTGAACAAACATGGGCCTAAATTTGACCCTTGTGGTATCCCTGACTGAACCTTAAAAGATGACGATACATTGACCTTTATACAAACACATATTGATTTTCTATTAATTAAGTAAGAAACAAAAAAGCGTATTTAGACTATCAGAGGACCCCATAATAGTGCATTTTCTTTAACAAAAAATTAAATGATCTACTCTATCAAAGGCCTTGGCCAGGTCAAGGAAGACAGCATCCGTCTGAGTCATCAAATCCAAACCCGAGGAGACGTAATGTGTAAAAAGATAACAAATTGGTATTAACCGACCGACCAGGGACGAAATCCATGTTGGCTAGAATTTAGAAAACTTTTAAAATGATTATTTAACGGCTTTTGGAGAATAATTTCAAAAATTTTTGGCTGGGACAGAAAGCACAGCAACAGGTCTGTGGTTAATTATTTGTGTCCTCTTTCCCACTTTTAAAAATTGGGTGTTATTTTTGTTAATTTCCATTTCTCTGGAAAAACTCTAGTTTTTAAACTTAAATTAAATAAGAGAGTAAGTGGCTTGGTAAATATATCAATACAACTTTTAATTAAATATTGTGGAATAAGATCAGGACCCATAGTAGTTTTTCGTCCTTGAGATTTTTAATAGCAAGGTGGACATCTCGCTCAAACACCCGGTCCAGGGATAGGCAACTCACGCCTGCCAAGGTGGGCCCCAGTCAAAGCCATCTCAGCTGTAGGCTCCACTGCGTATTTCGTGTAAACTGAACTAAAAATACTGCTCAAAAGCATCGACAATTTCCTTGCCATTTATTTTAATTGACGATTATTATATTCCATCATTAATAGATTATTATTTTTTACTGTTTTTTTTTGTTTTTTATAAATTTCCAGAACTTATTACTGTCCGATATAATGATGTTTTCCAAGTTATAAATATAATTAGTGTACGCGTCTTTAATATCCTTTTTTACTATTGACCTCAACGTTTAAAATTACCAAAATCTATTTGTTTACCAAATTTTTTTAAATTTTCTACGAAATTTGTCTTTCAACTTTATATTAAAAATTATGGTTCTTGTAAAACCAAAATGGATATTTGGATTGTTTTGATTTTTTCTTAGGACAAGTTTCATCAAAAACGTTGTATATTTTTTTATAAAACAACTCTATAGCTTGATTAATGTCTGATATAGAAATAAGGCAACCCCAGTCAATTTCTGCCAACTTACGATAAAGACCAAGGAAGTCCGCTCTATTAAAAGCAGTAGGCCGGCCGACACGTTCGACCTTGACCGACACAGGTATTGTAATGACAGGTTGTGGCTAACGACCTACAGAAAGGCTTACGCAAGTAATAATCCCATATCAAACTTTTTCGAATAATGTAAGGATTATTGATATCTATCAAATTGAAAAAAACACTACATAAACTTTAGCTTTCATAAGTTTATTATTTCACGTGTTTAAATTCATTTGATCAAGATAAAAGATAAATAATCAACGATATTTTAGCTAAGCGTAAGCGGAAACTCTAGTCCAGCGAACGAAATGGATCGAGTTACAAGCTTAATCTTTTGCTTCAATGTTTCACTACCCAAAGAAGCAAACAAATCGATTTTGTTAGTCATAGCTGCAAGGTAGAAATGTTTTGCAAAAAAAATTTAACCTTAAAAATTAAATTGAAATATTCACGAGATTGAGATTAGCAAAATTAATATTTTATTTAAAATATTAAAAGCTACATTTACCCAAGTAATGTTACTGAAGGAAAAGGTTCAGTAATTTAAAGTGGACGATAATGTAAGTATTTTTCAAGATTAAGTATGTGGATTGCTTACCAAACATTGACTGATAATAAAGTTTAGTCAATTTGATTATTCGTTTATAAAAATATACTTTTAATATATAGTTATAAAAATTAATTGGAAAGTTAAGAACTTCCAACAGTTAAAACTTATACTGTATGTTGTCTAAAAGTAAGAGAGGTCAGTAAGAAATTGAAATTATTAATTTCATTAACTGTGGCTGAATAATCACAAGTAATATTTTTTTACTTTAATCTTCTAATGTGACTGTATGAAGGTAATAACATTTTATTTCAGAAAATTATTGATATTCATAAATCGATGCTTTAAACTTTATTGATATTTTAATACCTTCCTTTCTTTCTTAAAGGATTAATAATTCCCTCTACTGATTACCGAAAAAAAACTGCATGTGGTGCTTCTATAAGGTTAATAGTCTTACAATTATCTTGTAAACCATCATACACATAAAAAATGATCGGGGGGATATATAAGGGATCTTAGGCATACTAAATAGATAATTGTCGTTCTAGGTAAAAACGGTAACGACTCCTAAATAAACCACTCAGGGTCTAGTGAATAAAAGCAATAACATTAATGACGCAGACTACTCGTACTCAATAACAGTGCCGCTGTTCCCTGACACACCGTTAGTGCACAAAGTGGCCGTAGTGCTTCCGGTGAATTAGGTGAATTAGTTCTCTTCACGGGCTATTTAGGATTAACTGAACCTGCTGTGTTGGGGAAATGAATTGAGCAGTTAAGGCTCTCTGGCTTTTTCATCAGAGGCTAAATTGTATTATCTCCATAATTACTGTATCCTGAAAAATAAGATAATTTACCTTCAAAGAACAGGGTTTAATAAAGAGTACCAGTAAAGATGTCGATAAAAGCTCGCCGGGAAAGGAGATTTAGATGTTGGAGATTTACCAACATCTTTTTACAATTAAATTGCGTTATACATTTAAACGTATTCTTTTCAAACGTAAATTTCAGTTACTTTTTAATATCCATTTTAACTTTTCACAAAAACTTTGCCAAGAGAATATGATATGATTCATTAATAATAAGCAACATAAATCATGTAGACGCAGTCTGCGCCAAAATGTCCTCGGGCATCTTTGCTCTGAGAAAGTTAGCAGAATTTTGTGCAATTCCTATTCTAAAAAATGGCCTATTATGGCCTTGTGTACCCACACATGTCTTATGGCATAACATTGTGGGGAGGATGCGCAAACACCCACTTCCAAAGGTGCTTTGTCCTGCAGAAGAAAGCAATCCGAATCATCTCGAAAATAGGAATGAGAGAATCCTGCAGGGAGCACTTCAAAAATCTCGATTTGTTGACACTCCCATCCCTCTACATGTACGAGACTGTCCTGTACTGTCGTTACAAATGTGAAGTGACGCGGGGCAGAGACGTCCATGACTACAACACTAGAGGGAGGGATGCATTAAGACCAGCGCAGCACAGGCTCCGGGCTTCCGAAGCCCTGCCATCTGAGGTCGGGGCCAAACTTATCAACAAGTTGCCTCTTGACCTACAGGCTGAAAATGGGCAACCACTGTTTAAGAGGAAACTAAGGAACCTATTGGTGCAAGGGGCCTTTTACTCCGTCGGCGAGTTCGTGGACTGGGGAGGTTAGTTGGTACAACCGTTGAGTGGGGGGTGCCGGGCTTTAGGCCTACATGATAAGCCATAATGTTCTCTCTATTTAAGTATTGTTTTATTTGAGGATTAAAATTTTAAGTGCTTTCTTTTATTTGTTTAGTTTTACATATAAATTTGTAAACGTTATAATATTATTTTATTTAAATACCTACATGACTTGACGCGTGCCATGCAATGTTGTAAAAATTTTTATTACGGCAATAAATAAATTTATTTATTTATTTAACACGAATCTTGGTTCATTGAGTCCCATCTTTCTTTTTCGCTGACGTAAGAACACCCCGATATCAACACCTTAATTTTGTTTAGTAAACAATCCTAGACACACTCTTATGCATTTAATTATGATAACTAAGTATTAAACTATGATACATCTAAAGTACATAATATACTATTACCTCCTTCAACGTGACCCTTGTCGTGTCCCGACTTTGGGATTAATACTGTAGTAGTAATGTGCATCCACCGCAGTCAATTTGTTGAATTCTTCTCTACCTACTGAAAACGCTGATAATGCATTTTAAAAAACATTGAAAATATGTTCAATTGCAAAATCAACCTAAAATATTATCCGGAATTATTATCATCACATTTATTTGCTCTCAGATTATCGGATTTTATCAATGTCAACTGTAGGACTACCTTTCAACAGTTTGATATAAATTAACAAGGAGGGCAGCAGGCTTTTTATGCACGTACAGAAATACACATATTTAAAAAAAGCAATGGTTATCTGTCTCATTCTCTAACGTAACATACGTTTTACTTAATAAACTGCTTATCATAGCCAAAGTCGACCTACCTATATATTTATTGAATTTAAAACAAATATAGTCATTCTATAGTTGCAATATTGTTCTAAGATTAAAACATTACAATAAAACCATTTCAAGAAAGACAGAAGAAGGTAGTGCTTCACTTGGTAATCCTCGCGTGCACAGAGAAATAACTACTTCTTCTTCCTCGCCAGACTTGAAGGGGTTTTTATCAAAATTCTTTAGATCCTAGAGATCTGTACAACTGATAGGATTACTGCAAACGTTGGATGCACTGTCATGTTATTTATGAACAATACTGCCTTGTATTTATGAACTACAGTATATCTGGATTCAGTTCTGGAGTATAGTAAAACGTCTGAGAAAATTGGAGTTTTGGATACATGGGCTACAATCGCAAGGTAGTATATGTAATCGAAATCACATGATTCGTTCGAGGTAATTTTGTGTTCGGCTGTTGCCACAGATATTCTAGTATGTTAATAGTTTAGCTATTTAATTTAGCAGGTCGAATATACCAAGTGCTAAAATTAGACAAGACTGTAGTAAAACATGTGCAAGTCACACTGATATATTTTTTGTAACTGTAAATATGAATAAATGTCCAATAAAAGATTAATAACTGAAATGTTAGGCCATGAAATGAGATAAAGATATTTTAGTAATTACAGTTCAAAGTATCGGTTACATAATATAAGAATTTGATAAATATGATCAAGAAAAATACAGGTTACGTTAATATTTTCTGCAAGAGTGACATATCAAAAATCCAAACTGACTACTACTCATGACTAGCAACTGAGTAATAAAATAAATATTTATTTGTATTTATTTATTAGAACTTCTATAGTATTAGTAGAACTGGTATAATAGTAATGAGAGATCAATCTTTGTGTATATATATATATATATATATATATATATACAGTATATATATATATATATATATATATATATATATATACAGTATATATATATATATATATATATATATATATATATATATTGCGAAATAGGGATGTTTCATTAAGTTTTTTTTATTTTGACAAACTGAATAAACTAAAAAGAGAGTTTGAAATATATAACCTATATAGTATAATACATTAAAAATGATTTATTTAATGAAAACTATTAATTGGGTTTTTAAAAAAAGTTTTTAAATAAATGAGTATTTTGAAATATTGGACTTACGTAGTACATATATAGGAGCTTCATTTATACTAATCCCTCCAAAACAGATTACATCCATGTTCACAAGCTATGTGACTGATATTACATCATGATTCATCACATCGGCTGGCAGGTCCTGAAACATCTTACTCTAAGGAAGATAGAGATATATGATTTAGTAAGGACCTAAGTTGTCGCTAAAACCACCCAGTGCTGGATTATAGCAATGTATTTGGAAAATAAAATTGATCTGTTATATCGTACTTTTGACACGTGCTTGGAACTTGCATTCTCTGCAGAGACAAAGCCTGGACTGGACTTCAAGCAGCTTTTAGTTAGGTATTAACCCTTTTCTTTCCCTTTTTTTGTTGTTTATTTTTGTATGTACCATGTATGTGTATGAGGTGTTAATATACCTCCCTCACCAGACGAAGAGGATAGATTCCAGTTCTCGAAACATTGTGTTATACCTTTTGTACCATATAACGATAGCAGATATCTAAAATCCAGTTATCCTGTCAAGTATTCCATCTTCAATAACAAACTTTAAACAAAGAAGTTTTTTTAGTTATTAATTCGTAAAAATAATCAGTTACTTGTTTAAAACTGTAACTTAATTAAAAATTAAAATATATCTCGACAAAGCAGTAAAATAAACTAAAAAATTTTGATATAAAAATATTTTTTTTAACCAAACATACGGAAGAACTGTAACTGTGCTCTGGAAATAATGTGTATTGGAAAATATGTTATAAGCTCACATCTTAATATATTCTTGATTTTCTCTGAGAATAGCTATCTCTTGAATCCTTTATTCAAGGATAGCTAGATATGTAATATAAGATTTTAATAGTTATATGTCATTTTAGTAATATAAAACTAAAAGGTAGCCGCTGGTTCTTGAAATGGAAAACTTATCTTTAACAATGTATTAAATTCTTAATTTTAAAGATGATGATTATTATTATTTTGCAAAACATGAATAATACGTTGTTGTATATTTTGTAAAATGTATACTTCACATGCTATTTAGGAAAATAAGTGTGAGGATATGGAATTCATACATGTGTATTTTATCATGCAGTTTCAACTTTCCACATAACCAAACATGTTGACGGGCTACAAACACGCTCCCGGTATGCAAGAGCCGTGTTTGCTAACTTGTTGCGTCGTTCTTGGTTAAATCTTTATCAAAGAGAATTGTAACAAGACTTACATTTTTAAGTGATCTTCAAAAAACTTGCACTATATGTTTTAAGCGCATTACTTGCTAAATAAACATATGAGCATTTTTATGTGAAACTCGTAGACTGTGAAAGAGCGTTCATATCCACATTGAAAGAAAACTAAAAGCATGTCGGAGCTCAGGTGCGATGTTAGTGAAATCTGTATCTATTCACACTCCTACTTTCAATTCATTCTACAAGTGAAATATTGCTTTCAAACTACTGTTTTACAGTATTGCTATTTGAACACCATTTACTGTAAAGTAGGATAACTCTGATATGAAATTGTTCATTCTTAGTCATAATGCTTCTGCGGCTAATATCATAACCAACATTAAACATCCGGCGAACTAAGTCTTGTGGTATCTGTTAAGTTTTCATAATTATTTGGGTTATTAATTGAGTTATTGTTCTAAGTTGATTACGGAATTAGTTTTACAAGTGAATAACTATAAAAAAGTATATTGTTCTTGGGAATAAAGTTCCAGCACTGGGCGGTTTAAGTAACAACTTACGACCCACTGTATCATATATCTCCCTCCATCTTCCTTAGAGTAAGATGTTTCAGGACCTGCCAGCTGATGTGATGAATCATGATGTAATATCAGTCACATAGCTTGTGAACATGGATGTAATCTCTATTTTGGAGGGATAAGTATGGAGATCTCATAATAATAATAAGATCTCAAGTACTTATTTCTTTGGGGAAACTTTAATTGATTTTAAAACGTTTTGTTTTAATACATAAATAAGTATTAATGCATTAAATAGTGTATATATGTATATATATATATATATATATATATATATATATATATATTTATATATATTTTGTTTGTTAAATCTGTTTCTCATTTTTCAAAAGTAAAACTATTTCACTCAACAGTTCTAACATCACTATTCTTTGCCCTAAATAGATGGCTCTCACATCATAAAGTTTGACCTCTCAGCACATGAACGTTTTTATATTGCCAAATAATTAAAAACGGAATGATATTACATTCCTTATATTTTAACCACTTTAAAACTTCAAATTTCTCTGTTACACCTTTTAAATTTTCTTCAGTTTCTGTCAGATCTTGTATGTACGTACAAGGAATAAAACCCAAATTGACGTGCCTGAATATTTGTTATGAACCAGTTGCTAGGCAACCGTAATACTCAAGATGTAATCAGTTTGGATTCTTGACATTTCACTCTTTTGCCTAATACAATAATTCATTTGTCTTGATAACAGTTACCAAATTCTTTTATTAACCGCTACATTCAACTGCAATTAATAACTTAACTTCATCTCATTTTATAATCATTACTTGACTTAAAATGTAAGTGATTATATGCTTTTAGCGGCGGTTTTTGATATTTAAAGTTCGCTACAATATTTACCAGTCAAAATTGTAGATTTTTTATTTCAGCCTTGTCTAATTTAGTATTGGGTAGATTTGACCTGTTAAGTTAAATAGGTAATGTCCAAATATGAAAGTACGAGGATATCTTTGAAAACAGCCTAACAGAAAATTACCTCAAACTAATCATGTAATTCAGATTTTATGCACCACCTTGATTATTTTAGTCCATGTGCTTTAAAAAATCCCGTTCTTCTTAAATGCTGTACTATACTAACAGTTCAGAATTGAATCTAGATATACTGTGGTTCTGTAATATATAGCAGTAGCGTGACAGTGCACTGTAATACAAGGTTTACAATAAACTTCTCAGTTGTACAGAACTCTTGGATCTAAAACATTTTGATAGAAACCCCTTCAAGTCTGGCGAGGGAAGAAGAAGTATTTATTTATCTCAGCACGCGAAGATTTTAAAGGAAAGTCTTGCCATCTCCCTTTCTGAAAAATATTTTGTTCTACTCTGAAAAAATTCTTAAGTGTACATTTAATAATTTTCAAATCTTAAACAATACTGTAAATTGATATGGACTGTAATTATTATTAATTTAATAGACCGAAAGGCCGCCTTTGGCTTCCATAATTTATTTACGTAAGAAGTATAGATAGGTAACCATTGATTGCCAACTAAAATAAAATTTAAGTTTATCATAGTATTACACAAAGCACTTTTAAGACTGTTGATCTTGAAAAAATAATTAATCTGTTTTAAATATTTTCAACTTAAACTTTGTTATATTTCGTCGTATTCTACTTAAATTTAGTATAACTAATAATAACATAAAGGAATTCAATAAGTCAATCCTAATATATGTCTATAGGTTTTTCTAGAAAGTTGATTCTATGAATTAATTCCAAATTTGAGACTGGAGTAGATTGTAGGTGGGGTGTAGACAAAAACATCAATAAAGCAGACTATTGTCCTGCAGATCACTATCAATAGAGGCAGTGTTCCCTGACTCAACGTTACTGCACGGAATGTAGACAAAAACATCAATAAAGCAGACTATTGTCCTGCAGATCACCATCAACAGAGGCAGTGTTCCCTGACGCAACGTTACTGCATGGAACGTAGACAAAAACATCAATAAAGCAGACTATTGTCCTGCAGATCACCATCAACAGAGGCAGTGTTCCCTGACTCAACGTTACTGCACGGAATGTAGACAAAAACATCAATAAAGCAGACTATTGTCCTGCAGATCACTATCAACAGAGGCAGTGTTCCCTGACTCAACGTTACTGCACGGAATGTAGACAAAAACATCAATAAAGCAGACTATTGTCCTGCAGATCACCATCAACAGAGGCAGTGTTCCCTGACGCAACGTTACTGCATGGAATGTAGACAAAAACATCAATAAAGCAGACTATTGTCCTGCAGATCACCATCAACAGAGGCAGTGTTCCCTGACTCAACGTTACTGCACGGAATGTAGACAATAACATAAATAAAGCAGATTTATTGTCCTGCAGGTCACCATTTACAAAGCCACTGTTCCCTGATGTAATGGTACTGGACGGAATAAAGACAATAACGTAAATAAAGCAGACTATTGTCATGCAGGTCACCATTAACAGAGCCACTGTTCCCTGACTCAAAGTTACTGCACGGAATGCAGACAATAATGTAAAAATTAAGATTATTGTTCCTCCACCGAGGATGCGATGGTATTGAAAAGATATATCGTTGGTCTAAGATATTATGGCTAGAATTTCTATGTTTTATTATATTTCTTGCAATGTACTATTAGGCATTTGGTTCTCTCTTGAAAAATGGACAGTTTCCAAATACTTACTTATAATTCAGTTAAGATTTAAAGATAAGCAATGAAAATATTATTTGGAATAGCTATATTATACTGGGATATTATTATACATTGTCACTATTAAAATGCGTACATGAACATACAAACTTTATTTCTTGTAAATTTTTCCTAACTTCAATCGTAGTAGATTGCTGTCAAACGGAGACAAACCAAGACACCAAATACGATAGTGTTGAAGAACCGAAACTAAAGCCTCTGCATAAATATTGACAGTGTGCGAAGTGTAACTTTATGGAAACTTACCTTACATAAACACACCGTCTTAATGTAGGTTTTAGTACTTTGTATTTCAACTTTACACTCAAAATAAATCAATCATAACTTTGAGTACGCGTTGGGCACAGGAAGTAGTTGAAATTGTTAGATACATTATTTATAACATATTATCAAACTACAGCTAGTCGTATAATGCAAATTACATAAATGCAATTAACTGGGAGCAATGGAAAATAATTTTAAAAATTGAGTCTAGAATAATTGTATTTTTAATTATATATATTTAGGGTATTTAATGTAATATATTAACAATTCATAATAGTGTAATTATAACGTGAATAAAATTTTTTACTAATATATTGAGGTTTTTATATCAGATTGCACATGCGACATCAAAAATGAAAATTTTGTCTCATTAAAACGAGTTTTACTTGTAATCGTAAGGGACATTGGTTTACAATTCATAATAAAATGCACAATTTTTACGATGAACGGTTTTGTAAAACTTTATAATGGATCTTATAAAATTAACAATAATTTAGATTTCAAATTGATATAATTCAAAATATACCGCACTTAAAATTGTAACGAAAAACTGCTATTCGTTTTATATCCACATCTCATTCTAGTACGCTCTTGTATTGATATCTTTCCTGTTGTTCATTATTAAACTCTGTTACTTTAATGTAAATATTTTTATCTCCCAGGACACAGCAACTGTGGAGAAAGTCCAATTAAGCCTCTGAATGAAGAAAATGCCAGAGAACATTAACTGCTATATACATTTCCCCAACACAGCAGGGTGAGTTAATCCTAAACAGCCCGTGAAGAGAACTAATTCACCGGAAGCACTACGGCCACTTTGTGCACTAACGGTGTATCAGGGAACAGCGGCACTGTTAATGAGTACCGGAAAAACAGTACTCTACGTTATTGATGTTATTGATTATATTCAATTCAACTAGTTTAGTTCATTTTAACGATTCGCTTATTATTTATCGTCATTATGGTTTTGACCTATAACGATCTGCTTTTGATCTACTTAGTATGTTTAAAATACCTAAAATATTTGTAAATGCTTCAGGAGCATAGTGTAAGACCATTAACATTGTATAACCACACAGTTTAGTTTGTATTTTAATCGGTAGAGAATAAATCGTAAATCCTTCCTTACTTTACGAAATATAGGAAGATATCTACTCAATTTTAGATTTTATTAGCTTGATAATCGTAAATCAACCTTCCACATAATATTAAGAGATTAGAGTTAAAACTGCGTCAGCAGACATTATAAGACCTACATATAAGGGCTTTTAATCAATTTATCTCGTATTGTAACAATGATTAACTAAAATTAAGTACCTGTTGGCTGGTTTTAAACATGTCAAGATATAAAAAATACGATTTTAAGATGTATATATTTTTTAGTATTTTTGACCCTTTTGATTATTTTGCATTTATAAATCTACCAAGATTAACGTGTTTGTCCATCGATTTATCTCTCACCTAATAAGTAGCCTATATCTTAAACCAATATCTAGGCTATGCATTTTCAGTTTTAAAGCTGTGGTTTCGGATTCTAAACCATGATACAATTTACACATTTCTTAAAAGTACTGAACCTTTCGTTAAGTACTCTGCTTTGATTAGAATAAAAACATACTCTCCTTTAATGTTCTAAATAAAAATATTATGTTTTGTAAATCTCTTTCTTTAGAGCATTATCTTACTTCAAATAAGTTTTCATAAAAAAGCATTTATACCTTGGAGCTATAACATACAAAATCGATGTGTTTGTTTCTTTGTGAAGAGAACATCTGTGCAAAAGGTGAAGCTTGTTAATCAATCCGGTGGCCGGTGGACAAGGGGAACACAAAGAGAGAAAAAATACACACGGAGAGTTTCTGCTTCCATTCAACTAAGATACTCGTTTCATATTATCTTTTTCACTAAATGACTTTAGCACGCATTACTAATAAAATTACTAATAGAGAAGTTTTTGGCCACATACAACAACTTACTATTTAAAAACAACAATAACACGAAAACTATAAAATTTGCCAATTTGACGTTTTGTTTTAATCTTTTTTTAAAAAACAATGGTGTTAGTGTCTTATTTCCCAGATATTTCTCCTGCACAAGTTGTTGCTATAAAATAACCGGACTAAGGCTGAAAAAAATTGTACTTACAGTAATAGTATTATGTCAATAATAGTAATAATTTTCTTTGAACAGTATAATACGTAGCATATTTATGGTTTTGTGGAGTTCGTATTCAATCAGTTCAAGGTTTTGTTCATCTCCATCAATTTATTCCCCTCCTCCGTCTTTACGCCTCTCCATGCGAATATTTTACTGTGGGTAACAATGATGCATTTATTTTTCTGCAACTCTGTTCATGACTTAACAGCTTATGACTTAACCTCTGTGACTTTATCCTTTATGACTTAAAACCTTCATGAATTAACCTTTTTTACTGATTCAACAGTCTCAAATCTCGTGCTTTCAAATCTGACTTTCCGTTAAGGAACGAAAAAGTGATAGGAGGTCAAGTCGGGTGAGTAGGGTACATGATCTAAGACGGGGATCTTGGCCAACAACTTCTTTGCTGACAAAGTTTTTTTAGCTAGAAACTTGAAACTGGCGGAGTATCTATGTTACCATATTCTACAAAGTGTTACGTTTACTCTGTAAATGCTTACCTAAAGTAGTCAGGATGTTAATGTAGTAATTCTGATTCAATGTATTCCCCTCCGGTACCCAATCAATATTCACAATCCCTTTGGTATCAAAAAACACAATAATCATGACCTTAAATTTTTATTTCGTCCTTTTTTGCCGTGGAGAAGCAGGGAATTTCTAATGCAACAATTCACGCAGTCACCGTCTGTCTTTTGTAACATAAAAAATGTTTTACTTGCATATTTTCTAAGTTTAAGTAGAAATTCTATGTTCACAGGTTGATATCTCTGGATACTCAATATGTGTCCCAAGCAAAGGCAAAAGTACAACTGATTATACTGGCGCAACGGGCAGAATACAGTTGGAGGAATGTAGCTGTGCTCGTAGGGCCCAAATACTACCCTTTCAACAAATAAACGCTATTTGTGAGGCGGGTTGCGTTTACGTGCTAGCCGCTGGGATGAAGTCACAACAATCTCTTTAACGACTTTAAACTCACGATTTCGATTTGCAGATTAGTATTGACAAATAAGTTATTTTCAAAAACACGTTAAACAACACCATAATAACTGAAAAGCAAGGATAACTCCTATTATTACTATTATTTGGTATTCTTTTATTTAATTCCACCCCAATCAGCACCGTCAGAAAACAGACTGAATGTGATGATAGGCCAATACGATTCCTGAAAGGAGGGTTTTACCCATGAGTCACAAGGAAATGTTTTCGGGACGCAGCGCATAATGCTACCCCTCCACCCCTCCCGCCTATCACCATACACTCAAGGTCACGCGCGCAGCTTAAGTCCTCGAACTTTACTTACAGGAATGTAACGTGTCTATAGTAAGGTTATCTTCTATAAACAAATCACAACTATTTTTGTTTTAGTATAAGAGCGATTAATTGTGTTCTGAACTAATAACCCTTTATTTTAAGAATGCACAAGTTCCAATGGAATTCAATAATTAAACTCAGTATAAAATAATAGTAATTTTAATAAAATTTAAAATCAATAATACAGCAACGCCAAGCTATCTTTTTCACTTAGAATTTATTCTCAATTATTTCATGTTTTTAACCCATCAAAAGTTCACAAGTCCAGTCTTAAAACTAACAATCAATCAATCATTCAATAATTGTGTCCTTCAAGTTCTCAGTGCTAATGTTTCAACACAAACTCAAAATAAAAATCTTCATTAAACTTCAAAATAAAATAATCTTCTTATAATATAAAATACAACAAATAATAAAATACGACTTCTTCTCAAAATAAAAATCAAACAAATTAAGATAATATTAATATTTAATTTATGAACAAAGACAATGTCCAACCAGTTAAAGTCAAAATTGTATCAATTTCAAACTACTTATTTTCTGTAAATTTCCAATTTACAAATTATTGAATTATCTAGAATTATCCGCTTGGCTTTGAATGTTAAATTTAGGAACTTGTTAAAATATATATAGAATCTCAGAAGATTAAATAAATTTTCTTTTGCAGTAGATTATTCCTGATTAAACCAAATTGAACAGGAAAAGATCATCAAGTAATTTTCTATTTCAATATTAAATTCTAACTTTCACAGTACCTCGCACATCTGCTGAAGACTTCTCCAAGTAACTAAAATGACTATTATAGATTAATTAATTCAAACTTGAGACTTTAAATTTTGAAAATAAATTTTAATCTTACAACTCAACAAACTCAACCTTCTTCCCGAAAAATCAAAACGGCAAGAGTAGGCTAAACCTTAATACGTCTACACTCTCTGAGCACACAGCAAAGAATCTCCTGAAAATGTGGTTGAAGCCACCGGAAGGATCTAGAAGTCCCTCCCACCATCTAATCAAGCTAACATTGGCCAATCAAAATTGAGCAACACAATGTCTGAGTTGAATGGTACCTATCCAACCCAGACATGTAACCTGTGCTCAATACCTACATACAAAAAGGAAGCTTCTAGCATTCCTTGAACCCGAATTGACAAGAAATTCAGCACTGCTGGAAGGTTCACAATCTTACAATTCAATTACTATATAAGTTTACAATTCTCTTAATTAAAAATAAAAAATATTCCTATAAATAATTCAATAATATAGGAAGCATCCTATAAGGAACAAGACGGAACTCGCGGCGTGAGGGGAGGGGGGGAGGTCACGTGACTGACAATGCGATATTTAGCCTTATTGCGTTCATTCTGTGGCTCCTCCAATACCGATACTATTATTTTCTAGCCACACCTCATATGAAACTACGTGAAGAGAATAAACTTCCAAGATTCACGAATATAAGTATATCAAACTTATTTTATACTGGATTTTAATACTGTTATCCTAAAATCTTTATCTGGTACGTTTTTGTTGGAGGTAGCTTTAATTTCATGAATGAATCTTAATCAACCACCTACCACCAATTTAAATGACCCAACGTCTTTCATAGTTACATTTTAGGGACA
This sequence comes from Homalodisca vitripennis, assembly GCF_021130785.1. Taxonomy (NCBI): domain Eukaryota; kingdom Metazoa; phylum Arthropoda; class Insecta; order Hemiptera; family Cicadellidae; genus Homalodisca; species Homalodisca vitripennis. Next base: position 193,417,635 of record NC_060210.1, on the reverse strand, counting down.
CATACCAATACAACTAACTGCCTTTGAGGATAATTCAATGAAGATTTATGCCCTTTCCTTAAACTATGACCCACAAATACCATTATAACCTTATATGTAAGGACTTATTACATGTAATGCGGGCTTAATAATAAAGTAGCAGTTACCTGCGGCATCACACGTAATATCGCTGGATTTGCTCGAGTTTAAGCACTTCTGGTTCAAGTGAATTATTTTTTTGACACAAATGTTTAAATTTTCTTTTTGTTGCCAAAGGTTTCAACCATTCATGATCAATTTCCTCTTTTAAAAAAACATTTCAACAGATTTATATTCAACTATCCACTAAACCATAAAGTCTGCTAGTAATGGATAAAGCAATTTTCAGATATTCAAGAAGTTATTGCGGAGTGTGGCCGGAACTATAACCGCAGCAGTTATTGACATTGCAGCGTTTATATCTCAGAGATGCAGTGCAACAATAAACAGATGGTTTGGGTAGTGAATGGTTGCAGACAATTTAGTATAGAACTAGATATTTTTTATATTCCTTTAGGCTGTTGATTCTATTTTATAATAAATCACGCAAAACTTTTATTATATCTTATATATTTTGAGTCGTGAACAGAGTTAAATAAAATAAAAATACAGTATTAACAAGTGCAGAATCTTCTGAAGAGTTAGAAAGTATTGCATGATGGTAACTGATTCTCTTAATGCTTAAATTTTCTGTTAAATAAATACGTTTATATAACATATTGAAAATTGAGTTGTATATACAATTTTTATTCTTTGATTTGGGACTAAAAAGAACTAAATTGCTACTTGCCTTTTGGGTCATTATTTGGCAGCAAGCTGGAGGTATTCAATGTGATATTCGCTTTTTCTTTGATTTACTTTGTCTAATCGACGTTCCCCTATGTTTTTTTACATCAGTACGAAATGTTTAGCTATAGATGAATATGCTTGAAGTTAATAGAACTTCTTACTTACGTTCCTTTTGTATATTATCTTCAATTTACAATACCGGATGTTATTAGTACAGCCATTTTGAAACACTCAACCGTCATTTATAGGCTGCGTGAAATGACTTAGTGTACAATGGCTGACCAGAATTATGCTATTTGTAATTGATTAACTTATAGATGCAATCTTGGCTTACGGGGCGGAGGCAGAAAATTATCATCTTAGTTTTTTATGGTTAACACACCGTTGGAAAAACATCTGTTGAATGAGTATGGTAATTATATTATATTTTCACAGCGAGGTGAAAATAGATAATCAGTTCTAACTCTAATAGGAATTTTCGATAGGATTCGAATGGTTGTTTTCACTAGTTACAGCATTCACTAATACGTTTACACATATGTACGCTTTTGATGAGATAGTTCAAAACCAAACGTTACGTAAAACGCTTTTAAATTGGACAAGGTGAGCAATATTCTTTTTTTACATTTAGAAGTGAAAATTACAAAAGAGTATAAATGCAATTTTAATGAATAAGTCTTTGAGGAAAATACTGCCAGCTCTTCGACTATTCTATTTAGGCCTATGTCAAATCACTTCTTTGATTTAGTTTTAGCACGCACCAGATACGAACCATGGTTACTTAAACAAGATACTACAAATACTAGGGCATAGTGTCACTAAATCAAGAATACTAGATCCTCCATAGTGTAATACACGACATAAATACGTAATCTATTCTTATCTTTATACGTAACTATATTTTTATGTGTAGTATTGGTGCGTATTCAAAATTACATTTTAGAAAATGAAGTTTAAATCTCATAAAATCTAAAATACTCCAAAATATACAATTTTAACATATAACAAAAGTTAATATTTTTAAATTGCTACAGAGAAACTTTTCCTGTGACTTTACCCGTAATGAGTTGCAATTTATTTACCTCCAAAACAGTTGTTGATTGTATTGTAATGTCAATTAATAAGTGTTGTCTCCGCAATAACCGGGAGTTTGCTTAGTCAATAATATATTAATTAGATATAATACCTAATTAAAATCCTATTTAATATATGAGTTATGTGGGTATTTCGTCACCTTTTTGCCAGGCAACACTACTAGATTTTTATAGTTCAATATACACATAGTTTATTAAATAACGTATTCAAATTTACTATCTTATTCATGTAGGGTACATTTTCATTTGTTGTTCATCCCTGAAACAGGTAGAATTGTATTAGAAATGTTTTCATCCATTTTATTAAATATCATAAAATTTCACACTTTAAACAATAATATTTAATAAATATATCTCTCCTTAAAATGAAAAAATCTCCTCTGAAACTGCTTTTTGTTTTTAAAACTTAAGCTATGCATGAGTTGTGAGACGACCAATGCTAACTTCTGAAATTATTGATACAGGTTTGGTAGGTACTGTATTTAAATCCCTTCAAATATTTGTAAAACGCTAAATCCATTACTTACTACGCATTACTATTTTTCACCCTAATTTGGTATAATAAGTTGTTACATCGCATCGTTCATACACTACTGGAAATACAAATTGTTGCACTGTTTTGTTGTTTTAAAGTGATGGATTGAAAATGCAATCCTCTCACTACCCCCCCCCCCCCGTCGAATAACCAGAAACAATAGTAAATAGCCAATACTCGTGTATTGTTATCCAATTCGACACACTTTGCTTGTGGATGGTTTTTCAATCGCAAATGGAACATTTATTCTCGCCATCCTCCCATCCACCAAAATTTTTTTTTAAACAACTGCGAAAATGTAATTTTATTATTTTACTGGAATCCGTCCATAAATAATATATTGTGTATATTTATTGTGTATGACCATTGTACTACAAGGAAAATATTTAAATCCGCAATATTAATTTAACAAATTTAATAAGTATTTGTATTAGTTTCTTGTTTAATTCTAGCTTAAATCATTGTACCATATTATATACGTGTGCTATTTCAATTGTGTGTATTATTGTCTTGCGAATAACATCATTAGAGGATAAGGACTAAATTGCATCTTTTGTGTTGGAACAAACTTACCTTATGTACTTCGAATTTTCTATAAACCTTCAGTTATATATAATCGAATTCGATGATGGTGGTTTAATAAGTATTTTTCTGATTGGTAAACATGATACAAACGAGAAAATTTCAGAACAAACACATTTCTAAACAAACTGAGCACAATCTTACGACACTTAACATTGACATAATAACATAAACAGGTTAAATATGCGCAAAATACCTCATGAATGGTGTCATACCCTAACTTCGAATCATGCACGAAAGTTCATTTCTATGGAGACAAGAATGAGTCATGATGGTCCATGTTCAACATGAGAGTTTTCTAAGTGTCATTTAAGAATTTTACTCAGTAGGCTGAACAATTTTCTCTTTTGTTACCCACGCAGTTGTTTAAAAATATCTATAAAATATCTGTTTACACATCATCATGAATGCAATGAGGTACATACCTGAAATCAAATGCAAGCTCAGCGGAACCTGCAACGCGAAAAATATTACGCCGTACTTCTATCTTGTTCCAATCATGACAAATTATCATCCTCTGGGAAAGTGAAATATTAAGGCTGAATACGCATTTAACAAACAAGAGATAGATTTTAACCAGACCCAAAAGTATTATTATAATATAAAAGTATTAGGTAGGTTTATGTGATTTACTTTTAAAACAAGGTTAGAAATAATATACAGTAAACTCAATACACATAAGCTTGTTTAGGATGTAATAAAATTTAATCCACTAAAAAATTTAAGAATAATTCAGATATTACATCAGTAAAATGTTAAACATAACTTGTATTATTTAACCTCAGACAAAAGCAGTAAACGCCACGAGAAGGTAACAGTTTCTGGAACGTAAATTTGTTACGAGTTTTCCTGTCGAGATTGAATTTTCCTCACGTAACCACTTAGCCTGAGTCCCGGTGATTGAGCACTTTTCAAAAATACTTGCTGCACAGTTTGCTGCTGTTACTCTACAAAGTATACGTTACTCAACAGGGTGTCATTCATTTCCTATTATTGCGAGAAGGTATAACTAAACGTTTAGTTTTAAAATGTAGGTCTTAATTTTATAGACTCAGACTTTAAATTCAATTAGAGTTTTATTGAGCACACAAATTGGTTTTTATTGAAATCAATAGAGAAAATTTCGATGAGACATAAATTGATAGTCAGCCGCAGTAGTTAAGGATGAGGTCCAAATTGGAGGGCATTAAATAGGTAAATAATATAAAATAATAATTGTTGTATGTTTATATTATCTAGAAACACTGAAAACCAATCGTAAATTAATTTCAAAATAGTGTGAGGTAATTTTTCAGAGACCGTTAAGGTGACGAATTCCTGTCTGTTTTCTAGTTCGCTGTAAGTAATTAACGATTGATGTTAAATATCTACATCTGTGTAAAATACAACCTGAGAAAAAATTATTCTTATATATTTGTTTAACATATTATTTCGATATTAACGCTAGAGTGGCTGACAATCGAGTTATTTATCGAGAAAATTTCTTCTATGGATAAAAATATTTAAATAAAAAACAGGCAGAGTGGTAATTCTGCAGTGCTAATCGATATCCAAATAACCAAGAAATACGTACGTGGGAATTGTGTATACATTTATATTTATGCGTATGTCATATTTTATACTTATTTTTAAGGCTTGGAAGATAATAACAATGTCGTGTAAAGATTTCCTTGTGAACAGTCCTAATAATGTTTATTATACAAATCTAAATAAATTTGGAAATCTAAGAAAATCTTGTAACTATATGAAAGATTTATTTGTGTTAAAATTATAAAAAAAATATGTAAAATCACGAAACAGTTTACTTGTATTTATGAAATAGATACTCCAAACAATTTAGTTATGTTGATATCAATAATAATTCATAAATGTAAACAGTATGTTGTTTTACCTAATCATAAGTCAATATTTTTAGAATTATGACAAACTTTGGTTTGCAAATATACTAAAAATCTTAATTTTACATTGTATAGTCATAAAAATATTTCTACGCTGGTTAAGAATTACGTGTCAGTCCATATTGTATATTTCCCATCAAGATATAAACCAGATATGGTATAACTCTCTCTCCGTTATGTCATTATAACAATTTCGAAGTGATGACATTAATTCGTTCATTTTTCATACTTAAGTGTTAGAAAAATATAAAACTATATTTCAAAAATTAAAACCTATCCTCTGCTTCATGTGTCAAAAACTAAATACATAGGGAAGCAAACGCAAATCATTAAACCACATTAAATTAACAGAAAATGTGTAATTTAAAATGTTAAATATCCTGTTAGTTTTTCATTGTCAATAGTGATTTTAATAAAAGAATTTCTGAATTTCAGTACAGAAAAAATTTAAATAATATGAAAATATAACCAGAAATGTCTATAAACGTGGAATATTTTTTTTAATTAGCTGTTTTAAAAAGTAAATGGAGGAAGATTAACAAACCATGAACTGATTGAATGCGAACTCCGCAAAACTATAAATATGCTACGTATTATACTGTTTAAAGAAAATTAGTAGGCTATTAAAGACATAACACTATTAATGGAAGATATTTAGGCTAAAATAGGAACCAATAAATTAAAATTGATAAAGCATTGCACGTTTCAATTTTTAACTACAACGTCTACTGTAGATGAAGACTTAACCTTTTATTATAATCATAAACTGTGAAGTATTTCCAAAAGATTGAATGGGCAAGTTCAATCAAGAGATTAGTTTATTGGAACAACATTCCACCAACGTCTTTAAAAGTGCAAACATAAAAAAATTGTTACAGTTAAAGCTCAAGTAAAACAGATATATCTGCAAATGGAATAACATTTTCATTGATCACCCAATGCTGAAATTTCAGAATTCTCCATCACCTGATCGGCCATCCATAAAAATATGTCAAGAAGCGTTTGAACCTTCTGGCTATTCTTTTCCAATGCTTTGTTTGAAGGTTATTTTTGACGATGGAAGGATTGTGAAGGAAACAGGATTTTTTCAGACATTTGCCATCGTTCAGTGAAACAAGAAATCAGTAACACTACGTTTCGAAATCTGCAATCTGATCTCTTCTTCAGGTAAAGAACTAACCTTATACATGTATTAGGTTAGTTCTTTACCTGAAGAAGAGATCAGATTGCAGATCTCGAAACGTAGTGTTACTGATTTCTTGTTTTACTGAACGATGGCAAATGTCCGAAAAAATGCTTTTCCAATGTATGTGCATACGAATAAAAGTTGATACGTAAATTACAACAGCGGCCCGAAGATGTCTTCACTCTTAGTGCTTAAACATCACAGTTATATATTTAGCGTTTTGACGAGGTTTCCTCGTGGTTAAAATTCACACAATATGCATATTGAACAGTTATAACATAAACCGCTGGTTTGCAAATTTCAGATAGTCGGAACGCAATTGGAATTTTGGTGGTTATGTCTGTATATCTGAGTATATTTGATAGGCAAGCATGGGATTACTACCTTGGAATGAGAAAATAAATATACATAAACATATAAAATTTGAGAGATTTTAAAAAATATATTTGGTCTAAAATGATAACAACTGCCATGTTATTTAAATTAAATAAACTCCATACCTAAATAATATCTTATCCTTCGAGTCTTTCTTGAAAGTTTTGGCGATTAAAATATGTATATAACTTCCGAAACCAATTTGTGGTATAAAAATACACAATCTTATTTTTATTTTAAATCAGTAAAGATCGGTAGTAATAAATTGGTATTTATTTTTCTGTACAATAAAAATTTCAGCCGCGCAAGTTAAAATAGGTTATCAAAAGGTGCATCAAAACAATAAACAATAATGTCTCGCCATATTTGTCTTTGATCAAAACACCTAAAACCGACCGCCAGGTAAGTAATATTGTTCCATCATTGTCACACAGCTCGTTATGAGACTTAAATTCTTAACTTTTAATTAAATAGCCTGTTTATATATCGTTAGTAACGCTGATTTATAAGTTCTTCTAGTGCAAGAATAGGTGTAAGACTTTAGTTTAAGCTCTAAACTAAAAATATGTAATTTGTGAAAGACTTTCACATCATCTTTTAACACTTTTTATACTCTCCAATTTACCTGTTACCAAAATAAGCGCAGCTCCCTCTCTAATAACCAAGATGACGTTCGAACCACCAATAATAGCCAGGTGGCATTCAAATTTGCATGATCGCTCAGCGGTCACCCATCCAAGCAGCAGCCAAGCTCGACGTTGCTTGATTCTGATATCTTGCAATAACTGCTGTACCCGCTGGACAGCGCCATTGCCAGCAGATCCATTTATTTCGGTTACATTCTTATATATCTTTAAAAAAGATCTTTTCGAGCTCATTCGGAAGAAAGCCTAATTACTCGTTTATCTATTACAACTTATCTATTACAATTTTCAGAAGTGTATACCAGTTGATAATTTATTTATTTAAAACAATTATAATATTAACAAATATTTTTTAAAGGTCAAACAAATGCACATAAATAATCTCAATCTCTCGCCTTTCATCATTCTCTACATCTTTATTAATGTAAACAAGTTTGAACGCTTCTGCAAGACTTTAATAATGGTTATCCAATTTCCATATTGTCAATCTAGGTCGACAATCAGTTAGAGTCTCTGTTTATTAGTTCAAACGCAAGTGTTCTCGTCTCAGATCCTGGGCTGAGATTTCTTACTTTAGTATATAACAAACTCAGCATAAACTAAAATAATATGTTGAGCTGTTTATAACAAGTTTTAGACAATCTAACACAATATAATTTATGAAACATAAATGTAATGAGAAAATGATAACCGTTGATATACGTATAATTCACAAATTTGTCCATAGAGCACGTTATATTATTAGAAAATTAAGTTTTTAATTTGATTTTTAAACTATTGATAACATAGGCAGGGCAAAAATTTTTCATTAACAACTAAACCAAGTACTGAATATTCTTTGACAGATTATAAAATTGCTTAAATCCTTGGGAAAAAACATTTTGAAGATGTACATTAGTAATGGTTCTATAAACTTTATAAATTAGTGCTGCTAAACAGATTGATTTTTTAATGTCATATTTTTATTCATACTAGTTTCAAATAACAGAATTTAAAGTTATTTTTCATTACAATTTATTCCATTTTTTTCGAAAGTCATCATAAAAATCGATGTGCCTAACGCCATGCTCTGATTGAGCTACATGGAAAAACTACGGAAATTGAGCAACATTCTTAAATATTTAAAACAAAGCTGCTATTTTAAGAACTACTTATATATGCATCATTGTATACACTAATTATGCGACTTATAGATAAACTGCAGTTGCTTACCACTTGTTTAATGGAGCAATAATTGCATGCATTTGCCCTTAAACTATCCTAAACACTAATTAATTAAAATAAAATAGGTTAACAGTCTATTGTAATTAATATATTACTTGCAATTAAATTGGTTTTTTTTTTCAATTTTTATACCTAGGACAATAAAATATAGCACATTTTAAGTTCAAACAATCATTATCGCCCTATTTCAATAAATAAAATAATATATGATATGAATATATGATAAAAATGCATGTTTATATAGTTTTATCGATATAAGCAGGTACAGGGGGAAACCGACTTCAATAAATGCCAAGTTCAGTAGAACTTTCCATATATTTATTATTACAGTGCAATATGTTAATTTTAAATGTTGACATGTGGTATTTAAAGACACGCTTTGTTATATATTATTAGTTCTAACATAACGTTTTGTAATACTGAAACTTTAATTCATTATTTTCCTTTTTCAGATATGGTTGTTTTAAAACTATGAATAATTAATGAAAAATAGTAATTACCTTCAATGATTTTAGCTCATTACTAAATTAGATAATATATAATGAATATGAAAGAAAACAGTATATAAATTGAATTTGTTGGAGGTAATAAAATAAATACGTATACAAAACAAAATTCAATAGTAAGGTGACTTGGTTCACATGACGTTTTAAGTGAGAAAATAAAACAACTTTATAGAGACCGTTACAAGTTTTTGTCCATTTTAGTTCTAAATAAAACACTTAATGCGTAATGTCAGTGGTAATATATTATGTGTTTGAGTTTGCCTGAACCACTTATTCACATAAAATGCATGTGTTTCCATTTAAACTAAAATGTAATATTTTGGTTTAAAATACTGAAGGCTTGTATAAACACTCGTTTATCTGATTAAAATAAATATAGTTTGAGGTAAAAACTTGTATTTATATTATGCAGTAAGTAGCAGGTTCGAAAAAGAATAAGCAAGAAAATTGAAGTTTATTTTTTTTACAATTTTGTGTCCTTGGAAAGGTATCTCTAACCAGATGCGACATTGTAAAATTACAAATTTTCCGAGGGGTAAAGGGATAACTGAACAAAACTAATTTTTCACAAAGATTTTATGGACTTAGCACCCATACAGACGGCAACTAGATAACCTATATCGGTGGTTTTTAACGAATGCTCGTATTAAAAATCTAGGTAATTGCCCATGTCGCTTATAATGAACTGTTAGCATGATCTTAATGTGCCTATAGCTCTTGCTTCTTAACTCAAGATCAGTAGTACCACATTTAAGGTAACATCTCCACTTACAATATATTTACTATAGTTCACTAATGATGGTAGTGATTAAAGTTACTATGAAAAACTCAAAATAGATCAGAAAATAAAAAAAAACACTCAATGAGAGGAATTACTACGTGAGACCTCTGTGAAATACAGCTTTGGTTGGTGCATAGATTGTAAAGAATGTCTTATTTTACCAGGCGAAGTTAGGGCTAAGAAGCCCTCTCTAACACAACCTGGGGTCCAACGGCAGGTGACTTCCGAACCACCACCAAAATTGTCCACCAGATTGTCAATTTCGAGGACATGTTTGAAGTTACCTAAATGGAAACTCGCTTATTTCTTTTGATATATTATGCCGCAACTCAAGATCGCCTTAATTTCCTCTAGAAGATTTAAAGGAGTGACCTGCCAAGCTGGGAACATTCATGCCCAATGTAATAAGGACGGTCTTAGGACTTTTTTCTCTTTCTCAGTCGAGCATAAAAAGGCCCGATACTTTCCCTAGCTCTAGATAGTTTTTATTGAGAACCAGTAGTGACTTCTAAAGTACGGGACATGAGCCTAATAGGAACTGAGATGGTAACACAATTTCCTTTTGGACCACCGCTGTAGTAATTCAAGACATTCTAATGCGTAAGTTAAAGCACGTGCCTCAGATTAGGAACCGTAAATATCCTCGCAATTAAAATAATCTATAAAAGTCACCGACTTATAAACTTGTTCTTTGTAGACTGCTAAACTGGTATCATTTTCATAGACCATTCTATTTAACCATAAAAGGAATATATTAATATTGAAATATGAACATGATTTTTATCTTATTATGCTATATAACAAATTAAATGGTCTCTTTAAACTGCTTCAAATAATAAATACGAAAAAACACAACGATCCGTTTATAAACGAAAGCAGACAGCAACTGAAGCAAGAATACTTCACAGAATTGGGAAACATTTGCAAGTAAATTGTTTCATTAAAACCGGCGTTGAGGAAATTCACTGGGTAATAAATGCACTTAAATTCTTCATGTTAATAGCTACTACGCACTATATTACCCACGATAATTAAGTTTAAGAGCAACGCGAAAAAGTCTAGTAAATTTAAATATACAGGACATGTATACAGGACATTTTAGGTTTAATTCAACTTAAGCTTAGCAAAATGAATTATAATGAAAGGTTTGAAAAAAATAACTTGGTAATAAGTTGGCTATTGTCTACCGTCTAAGAAGTATATCTGGAACCTCATGTGGACCCTTGATTTCTACACGTACTACATTTGTATGTACGCTAGACGTACATGAAATAATATGCTAGAACATAACAAGATTTTTCAAAATGTAATTGGAAAAAGGACGGAACGAAACAAGATCCTCTACTTCCCACAAATAAGAAAACAAGGTGAATTTTAAAGTAGTACAATCAACCATTGATTTTGATATTTTTATTTAAACCTCTTAGCCTTTTATATAAATTCTCTAGACATAAAATAGTGAAATTTTCGTTTCTCTTCGAGGAATTAGTAAAAGTATAAAAATAAAAATAAATTATTCTTATCAGGCCCCAATGTAACGGCTTAATCTGATACAGTTTCAGGAAGCAATTTTTTAATGATTTAAGATTTAGAAAATATATATCTATTTATTATATACAAATAAATAGATAAAAAAACATATTCTATTATAATTTTTCAAAAGTGTGTTTTAGTACGTCATTTTCTCCTTTACTATTTAAATATAAACGGTATTGATTATTTTTCCTATTATTTGTGTTAGTGTCTGATTATAATATACTCCTAATTTTTGCTTTTCATGTATACTACTCCTCGGCGAATTGTAAATGACCAGTGTTATATTGTTAAATATAGGGCTGTGGCCTGAATTATGTGTAACATATTAAAAGCAATTGTTTTGTTGAGCCTATCACAACACTATTTATTCTGTAATAAGTAGGAATATTGCAGTCTTTAAATTTGGGTTTAACCCTTACCCAGTATAGGTTGAACATATAGATAAAACATCACTAGCATTGGTTTAAGTCTAAAACGTAAGGCTGGAGGAGACTGCTCTTTTCTCCTTCTGAAAATCACCACCACAGGAAATTCTGGTATTGATTTTTCTCTTAGTCTTTCAACGTGGCTAGTGAGAGTGAGTTGTCCTCTGTGCAGTGACACCGCTCATTCTTTTAATCTGGTTTTTATGCTCTTGGTGTGCAGTCATGTATTACTTAATTTTTTTAATGGTTTCAGTTAATGAGTTATTGTGTATATCTATATAGGCTATTAGCGATTTAGACACCTGAAGAATATAGAGTTCAGTTCTTGTAACCTAGTGTCCTATTTTTGTAAGAGATAACGATGGGAAATATCTGGAATATTATTATCCTTTTAAATTATCCAGGTCAAATAACAAAGAGACACTTCATCATTAAACTATAATATTTCTCGTTCAAATAAAGTAAATAAAAATCCTCGTGGACTCTTAATAGTTGCTAATAAGCTCTCCTGCGATCGTGGCGGTTTTAAAACAAGACCGGGATTGTCAGCTTGGATACTGTTCACTAACGACGACATCCCTCACCTCGTTAGCTTATCTACTTTATGCGCCACTTGGCCATAATCCTGTTTTATAGCTTAGATGACAATTTAGTTACTCCACGGCGGAACACTGTTATATAGATTTCACCGTATAAAAGGAGTTTTAACTCACTTTCCAAGTATTTATATGAGCGAGCATATTAATATCAGACTCAAATCTTTGATTACAAAAATAAATATGTTGTTAGTACAATGCATTAATACATGTGTTATTATTATTACAACCAATGAGATTTTATCCCAATTCACTACGAAAGTATTCTTTATTATTTGTTTTTTGAGTATACTTGTATTTTTTTAGTTTATAATACGTAATAAAAAATTATTATAATTGCAATTGCTTTACAAACAAGAATTTATTTCAAGGGTCTTTAACCATAGAGTCCATCAACAAAGACTGTAGGATGTGAAAATGTTATTTCCAATTTAATCTTTACCTTTTATTAAATATATTTATGGAAACATAGTCCTTTTTTATATCTAGGGGCTAAAGATTCACCTTTGTAAAGATAAAAGACTTATAAAAAAAAATGGAAACAAAAAGCATAGCTAAAATGTATAAGTAAAGTTATTCCGTTCTGTAAATGTATAAATCGATTATACAAGTAGTTGTTGTGATGGCGTGTAGATTCTGACATTTCAAGAGTATTTCTCTGTGCGAGAAATTGATACATTTTAATTGTAGCTAAACTTTTTCAAAATTAGGTAGTCTAATAAATACATAAAATATTTCTTCAACGTTGTTGTTGCAAATGACCGTTACATTATACTACAAAACCTGCATTTGTATTTGGCAAAATCTGTTAACTTCACAATTTAAACTTGATTGGAGACACACTTATTAATTACTTATTTTCATTCAACACTGAACTTCTACTAAAATATTTTGTGGCTATAGCTGTCTAGATCTTGGGGCATTTAAATTGTATTATCCCAACAACGTTGGGAAATATAACCGTCAAAGAGCATGTGCATTACAGAGCCAACAGGAAGTTAATTTTCCTTTACAGACTTCCGGCATATGCATTCAGTATACAGACTTTAAAAATGATGCATTAATTCGGCAAATTCTTGAATACTGTTGTGTGGTCTGGTCTCCTCATTATAATGAGCATATTTCGTTTTGGGAGAGAATACAAAGGAGATTTTGCATTTTGACGAAATGAAGATGGGTTTCTCCTATCTTTAAGTGACATTTAAAAACCTTGCTAATTATTTTGGATTCATATTTTTTATAAAATAGAAGAATTTCTCAAGACGCCACATTTCTGTTCGAGGTTCTTAACCTCTTTATTGTTTCTCCTCATCTCCTTAGTCTGATCGATTTCCGATTGGAACTTGTTCTAGAGACATTTCACAGGCAACATGATAGAAACTAGGAGTACTTTGCTCCTCTGCATCGTCTACAACTCCTTGGCAATTAACCTTTCCTTAAATTGGAGTTTTTAAAAATATGAGTGCCATCAATTTTAAGAAGAGTGTTCTCCAGTTTTTTAATCGAGCGTGAATGAAAACTCCATCGTTATTATGATTGGGATTGCCATTTGAGCTTATTGCGTTTCATTTTATTCTTGTCGTATTCAATATGGATATTGTTTTTATATATTGTTGGAAAATATCATTGATAAATAAATAAACAATTATAGGTATTACCTATTTCCTTTCAGCTATGAAATTCTACAGCTATGTGTTTCATAATAATACTCCTGTTAACTCGACTAATAATTGACTGCACTGTTATAGCCTATCCATTATCTAACCACCAAAATGACATGTAAAAGCTGTAAAACGTGGGTTTGCGGTTTATCCCTGAACACTCCACTATTTTGCAGACATAACGCATCCTGTAATCCACCCTAGTTAATGACCGGTTGATACAACCGATTCAGACTGTCAACGTTATGCACAAGGTTAGTTAACAAAAGTGGACGGAATAATCATATGAAATTTATGTAATTTAAATTTGAGCTATAGAAATATGTTCAATCCTCATATTGTGCTTGTATATTTGTATCTAAAAAATTAGAAAAAATATCAAATGATCCGCACAAATTTTAGTAAGTACTTACTTATTTGAATAAGCTGTATTAATACGCAGCGTGGATAACTCAGTCTATAAAATTATTGAAATTCATGCTATTTTTTATTTCAAATATTTTTTATATTAAAAATTAAAATTTGCAAAAAAAGATAAAACATTAATGGTACTTTGATTTATAAGGCCATGGATACGAATAATGATAATGAATAAAAGCTAATTAAACGACCAAATGTTAACAGGAAATGTCTCTGGTTAGCAGGAATTATATTTGTTAGACAACATCCAAACAGAAAATATTTTATTCATTGTAATACGGTTCTAGACAGAAAATGCAGATTTTCGGCGATGAATAAAAGAACAGTGTATTTCTTTCCTTGTTTTAATTCAATATTGGCTCTGTTAATGCAGGTTTAAGGAGGATGCGGACTATTATTCTAACGGAATACTTTTTTTTATTAATAGTCATTGGTCATCATTGGGTCTTGGAATAATATATCGCTACCAAGCATGGGAAGATTAGTAATGAAAGCACACGAGAACATCGTGAAACAAACAGATCTCGAACTGAAGCTTTTAACTCAAATTAACGTTCTTAATCAACTTCACTTATACATTTGGATATACTCGTATGCAAATTTTATAATAATGATTTAATTTGATTAATTTCTTTAAAGATGATACCGTTCTACCACTTACATCGGGTGGTAGGCCAGAACTTGAAGTAAAAGCCAAACGGCTTGGCCGATTTCAATTTTCTTACCAAAATACAGCATCTTTATGAGCTTCAATTTGAGGTGTCACAATCTATTAGATGCCATTTCAAATTTTTGGTTTGGTACGGGGGCATGAGGGTGAGCACCCCCATTTAGAAGATATTTTGTTGTCCCCCCAATTAGTAATATACACTCCCGTTTACAGAATTTTGAAACTTGAGCTATAAGTCTTTTAATACAAGTTTGAAGTATTCAAATGAGCACCCTGTATGTATAAAATATACATTTGTGTTGTTATAAAAATAAGTCTGTACAACACAATTCAACTTTTGTTTCAGTCAATCAAAACTAATTAAATTCGTTTACTATTTAATTTGCAAATTCATTGAATATACGAACTGTTTGTATGAAATTTTAGAGTATATTTATTAAAGAGACAGATGTTGGGACATTCCTAAATGCCATTACTGGATTGATTTCAATAACGATTTCTTTTCGTTTTCACCGGGTTGTCAATTACGTCAATCGTCCACGTCAAATTAATTTTTAACTAGAGTCCTGAAGTGACGTGGACGGACAGAATGACGGTTTTGTAATTTCGATTTAAACGAGTTCAATGTTTTAAACTCGAATACTCGCATTGTTCATACAAATATTCACACGATTTAAAAGACTTGTATAACAAATTGAAGGTATCCAGGATGTGAAATGGATACAATAGAAATGTTATTAAATAACCACTCTAAATGTATACTACTCGCTCAGGGTTTCCCTATGAAAGAATGCATTTTGCACATGATATTGTTCAAGTCATATGAAATCAGTTGCGTTTGTTATAAGCTGCAGTGAAAATAAACTCTGTATTTTTAAAAAACTCGTATATCACCCCCTACTACGTAATTATTGTTATCTTAGTGTATGGTAACGGATTTTTCGAACTAAAAAGTGCAGACTAAAAGTTATGTTATTGAATTAAAACCACGTTTATACATTTTTTTTCAATTTTATCCTGTGTGATTTGAAACACTGAAGATTTATTTTTCCGCATCATGTGATTTAAGGTGTTACACACGTTTATTGTAAGTCGTGAGAGTGGAAGTAAAAGGTTGAAGGGCAAAATTTCAATTTAAGCTCAATAATTAAATAGTGTAATGTTCTTATTTTCTAATTGTATGGTGTGTTCCTGTAGATAAACGATTTTTATTTTGACGTGACAACGTCTTAAATTAGGTTGCGGCTTGGAGTCACTCATGAAAAAGTGTAACGCCCGGTAACGTTACGATGCCCGTCCAGTGGGTCCGCCGCACGGGATCCGCACGGGATAAAGCAGATAACTGTGGGTCCGCCGAACGGGATAAAGCAGATAACTATGTTTATTCGTGAAAATGTGGAGTGCTTAGATTCGTCATTTACAACAACTACAACAATAAAGGTAAATAATTGTACACTGATATTTCATTATCGTAAACTATGATTGATTGATTAATTGTTAGATTGACACAAAAGTTGAGAAACTGAGTTTATAGGTTATGTCATACTATTGACAAATGTTGATAGTGTTAATTAAGTAAATTATTAGTTTAAATCACTCTGCAATCAATCGTAATTCAGTCGATTGAGAAGAAACAGCGCGTATTGCTAGTCAAACATTTAAAATAACAAATTATAACCTCTAACCTGTCATAACAGTGCGACCAAACAAACGAACTAAACCGACCAATCACCACGCGCGGAGTTAGAATTTAACTGTGTTTAGCAAGAATTTCAAATTCCAATTTTAGTAAATGTTTTATTCAACTTTACCATTTACAATAACAAATTTTAATTAATTTCAAATTATGTACAATGTTTTAGTAAACAAAATATATTTCTATAGTTAAAATTTGTGCAATTCCTATTTTCATTCAATTCCTTGTTCCTATTGTGCAATTTAATAATATTCATATCAATAAATACTCTACCGAGAAAAAGACGTTGTCACGTAAAATCTTCGCCCGTAAAACCGACTTTACAGGCAACCATAATTTTTTTTTTCAAAAAATATTAAGTAGCCATTTAAAACCAAATGTTGGGTTTTTTGCTGCTGTAGTTTAGTAAGGTATTTATAAAACTGCCTGTATTTATTAATTCATCTATGTTGTATTCAATAAAAAAATGTGATCGATTAAAGTAGTACCCTCACATATGTGTTGATACTTATAATTGTAATTACTGTGCCTGTTTACAAACCTCATTGCTGATAATATTGTTTATATTCCACAGAGGGATAAGCCATTATGGATTGGTTCCACAATACTCATTAAAGCAATTGCAATTCAATGTCTGACATTACTGTTGGATATTGGATAGTAATGGAACAATTACCTGCAGGCACTGATTAAGTACAAGTACGTGTGGCCGGGCTCTAAACTGCAAGATACGGGCATTTATCAAATCTATGAGAGCAGAGCATTTCACTTCTGTAGCAACATAAATATGTTCATCTTTTGCAAAATACAACTGTCAAAGTACCACTAAGTTCTCTTTTGAAACTTTTCAAATTCGGTACGACTTAGTTTTACATAAAATATTGGATACACAAAGCCATTTTTTACTTTGGACATAACAAGTAAACCTCCATTTAAAGTTCCTTTTCCAATTTAACGTGCCTCTAAGTTCTGCATTAAATATGTAAGTGCACTCCATGAGTGTAATATACCATTAACATATATTTAAAAAGGTGTGTTTTGGTCACGATTTTATTTTTCATTCTTACGAATTGCGACCCATTGCTATTATAGCGATATTGACCATAGTATTTCCATAACGCATATTTTATTAAGTAAGAATATAATATTTTTGTAAAATATATACTTGAGTAATTATAAAAGTAAGCTTATACGAGAAAATTCCACTGTTGTTTCTGTAAAAACAACAAACTGCTATACGTATTGGGAAGAATAGCTAAGACGTAATACACATATTTTTAATTTATACTGGAAGGAATTTTACAGTTATGGTTATTTCAATGTGAATAGTTTACAAATACTTTTTGGAACTTTTAAGGCTCCGTGTGCCCACATATTTCACGAATTCTTTAACGAATCATTATAATATACGAAAGAGTGCAAAATATTACTGAAATTTTATACACGTACATCATGGCAACAATACTCAACGATAGATATTGAATTATTAATTTACTTATTTTTAACAATAAACATTAATTGTTTTTTATAATACTTATTTGTAAAATAGATAAACTACATTCTAAAAGAATAATGAGGGTTCGTACTCAATTATTTTACAAACAGTTTTACATTTACCAATAAAATTAAGACATACAAAACAACATACGTAACAATTGAGTTTTTTTTTATATTTCATTTAAGATAATAACTATGACTGAGACTAAGCAATGGTCAGCTGATAGACTCACAAAGCAATGAGGACACGATTAGGAGTGTTTCACTCTATATAGTACTATGTCTAGTGTATAGTCAGTAGTGGACCTCTGGACGATCAAAGCTATAACATGTCACCATTGTGTTGTCCGGTAGTATGTTTGTGTAGGCGTTCACGCTGAACACTCAAAGCAGTGATTACACGGTTTGATATAATCTACTCTAAATAGTTAATGACTATACTATGAGTTCAGCTTTGTCACGCAGGGCATATACAAGCTATAAGTTACAGTAGAATCTGTTCAGTAGTATTAAAGCTTTACTGAGAATAATCCCAAAATCACAGTTTTTTCAGTCGATCAAAATACTTTCTATTGTTTTTGCCCAATTTTCTATATGCTATGCAGTCGTTTTAAACAAGAACAACGTTCTCCAAAAAGGAATATTCACTTTGTGCACAATAATGGTAAACGTTATATTTTTAAATTTTAAAACTTAGAAAGGTCAAATACTTTGTATTATTTACATGTATTATAATGGCCTGATCGTAGTGATCATGGTATATAATCCACTTATAAAAGTCCCATTCTATCAGATGTTTTACCATACTAACAGTCCAGAATTGAATCTAGATATACTGTGGTTCTGTAATATATAGCAGTAGTGTGACAGTGCACTGTAATACAAGGTTTACAATAAACCTTTCTATTGTATAGAACTCTCGGATCTAAAACATTTTGATAAAACCCCTTCAATTCTGGCAAGGAAGAAGAAGTATTTATTTATATCAGCACGCGAGGATTTCCAGGGAAGTCCAGCCGTTGTTCTTCCTTTACAATTATTTGCTTCAATATGTAAACAATTCTTAAATATTTACTTATTATGTTCAAATCTTAAACCATGCCGTAAAATTAATATGGACGGCATTTATTTTTAATTTAATATATACAGAGATCTACGCTGGCTTTAATAATTGATGTAACAAGCATTGCTACGTAACAAATGATTGCGAACAGAAATAAGAAATAATATGTAAGTTTTTCATACTATAAGAAAAAGTACTTACATGATTGGTGGCTTTAGATATTAACTTATCTGTTTTTTGATATTTTTGTTGAAGTTGAACTGCATTATATTTTTATCGTGTTGCCCTAAATTTAGAATAAATAATCATACAATTTATCAGTAAATCCTTTTTATATGTTTATTAGTTTCTCCAGCAAATTTACTTTATGAAATAGTTACAAATCTGCGACTTTGGTGTAAAAAACCACAAGAAAAAAATTCTGGCAGAATGTAGACAGTAACACCTGAATAAACTAGACAATTGTCTGCAGGTCACCGTTATAAGCAACAATGTTCCCTGAATCTACGTTACTGCACGGAATGTAGACAATAACAATGTTCACGTTACTGAAATGTAGGCAGCGGATCACACTACTGTCGCTACCGAGCGTCACGTATGTGTGACGCATGGGTGTTTCTAGTGGACCAAATACGAAACGTGTAGTTTTCACTACAGGCCAGTGCAAAAGTAAACTACCATAACCTCAGACTGAAACTCTTTTTTTGTTAAAACTCATTTATATTTCAAATTTATGTCAATTAAAAAATGCTTAATTTACTATATTAACCATTTTTTTAGTTCTAAGGTTCTTTTTTTACGTCACGCATGCGTGACCAACTGAATCGGTCTGCTGCCAATGGCGCCGTCCAGCTGGTGCAGCAGTTATTGCAAGATAACCGAATAAAGCAACGTCGAGCGTGGCTGCTGCTTGGATGGGTTACCGCTGAGCGATTCTGTCCTTGGAAAGTTAAATGCCACCCAGTTACTGGTGGTGGTTTGAACGTCATCTTGGTCCCTAGGCCAAGTGTTACAGACGGTTTATTAGCCAAAACTTAGCCTGGTAAATTAAGGACGACATTGTGATAGATCTTTAGCCGCACTAATTTTGATAGCAGTAAATTGAAATGGGTTTAACAGCGTTAAAGTATGATACGAAATCTTTTTACAAATTGCATATTTTTAGGTTAACCCTTAACTAAATGCCTACACTTATTCTGTCGTGCAAAAAATGTTAAATCAGCATCAACTAATATAGTCTACATTTATTTGAAAGTGACAAATTTCAGTCCCTGTTCACGCAATCTAAACTGGTACCATTTTCATAGAGCATTCTATTATTCCTTAAAGAGATATAATAATATTGCAATAAAAATTTATTGATAATAATGATTTTTTATTATATATTATACTAGGTGATAAATCAACGGGATATTTAAACTGCCTCGTTTCCTGATAATTTATATATGTAAAACAAACAAAAAATAAAAAGATCCATTTATAAACGAAAACAGCCAACAACTTAGGCAAGAATACTTCACAAAATTGCCAAACATTTGCAAGTAAATTGTTTCATTAAAACCGGCGTAGAGGAAATTCACTTGGTAATGAATGCACTTACATTTTCCATGTTAATAGCTAATACCAAATACATTAACCACCAAAAATAAGTGTAAGAACAATCAGCAAAAGTTTTAGTAAATTTAAATATTTACTTTACATTTTAGGTTTCATCCAATGTAATTTTAGCAATTTGTATAGAATATAACAAAACGTTTGAATAGATGATTTTCTTCTTCCTTTTGGATAATATTTCGATTGCTTATCATCTAATACTTATATCTATGCTCTGTTAAATTCTACACTCATTCTCTTTGTCATTATATTAGTAATTTTTGAAATAATATGCTTTAAATTTAATTAGTTACTCCAAACGTTAATTGAACATAACGAACGCCACGCAGCAAGATCCTCTTATTCCAAGAAAAAAGAAAATAAGGTGAATTTTAAAGTAGTGCAGTCAACCTTTCTAATATTTTTCACTCTAAACTTAACCCCTGTATATAATTGTGACATGAAAAAGTGAAATTTCTTATCCATCTGCAAGGATTTAGGAAAATTAAGATAATTTAACAATTTTGATATCAATCTCAAATGAAACGGCTGAAGTTAATAATGCAATTGATTTTTTATATCGTTTACATGTAATATACACGTAGTTTACTTGTAATATAGTTTACATGTAATATAGGAAGCTACTTGGTTTGGCCAGTTTTGGCTTAATCACGTTAAATACTTTATTAAGGTAGGAAGTGTAAGGTTTATCGATATTTCTATTTTTACCCAAGTCATTACTTTGATTTGGTTTTCGAGCATAAAATTAAAATAAAGGTTGTGCATTTTAACAAGAAAAACATATTGAATTTCAAAACATCTGGCATAGCATGAGATTTATGTAGTGCAGTTCTAAGTATATACACTGGACACATACTGTACTGTTGAAGTGTTTTAAATTGGTGATAAATACAAAACTTAAAGGACATACCACAGAAATTATTATTTGATCACCTATGCAAAATCTGATCTTATTTAAATTCGAACTTTATCACAATTTTATACAAATGAGACCAGTGAAATACTTAGTAAATGTGTAACATGCTTTGTGACTAAAGAAGATAAGTTTTATCATGCTTTAAACTGTATATTTGTACTGTTGGATCTTAAAAGTTATAAAAACCTAAAATTTAATAAACCAAATTTTATTTCAATTGTTACTTCATCTTTGTTAATTTTTTTATAGACAGATGTATTTACCTACATTTACACGGGCTCTGCACTGAAGCACTACATATCTGGTCGATAAGACATACAACTACGAGTATTAACGCCTGCAACGAGTTTGTACATTGCTGTAAACATTTTGAAAGTTCACAGCTACAGTTTTGAATATATTTCATGTTCAAAAGGCGAAAAAACTGTTTGAAAGATATAACAGTTATTAATACATAGCATCTTTTGACTAAACAAAGCAACCTATTATTTTAAAATTATTAACCAAGTTCTAATTGCACCGTTAAGGGGAGCGGGTCGTTCCTATCCCGCGCATGTTAAATTTACAAACTTTTAGGTACATGTATTGTCAAAACTAAGTAAGTTACAACCTTCAAATTTTTTGTAGGCAAAGAGTACTCCTTTATAAAACATCTCTTGCAACTTTAGTAAAAAAATCTTTAAAAAAAATTTTTTTAGGAATTTTTAAAATATTGTGTGTAAAAAAATTATTTTTTTATACCAAAATATTTTTTTTTTCTCATTTGTTTTTTTTAGATAGAATGATAAAAGATGCAACACCATTTGGAATTGCACTGTTCTATATGCATACCAAATTTCAATTCTCTAGCATTTATAGTTTTTGAGATACATGTACCTTTATATGAAAAAAAACAAGTTTCCGGGAAATGTCCGGTAAAGGCAAAAATGACTGCCTAAACTAACCTTTTGCTGCTAAAACATCCCAGCTCCGTACTCAGGGTCAATCTGGGTCTTCATTTTCCTCTTCTAATGCAAGTTTTCTTTTCCTCATAGCAACTCTAGCCTCCTTGGTCATGTCTAAAGCAGATTTTTCTGCCTTTTTCAATCGTATTGTATCAAAATTTCGCAATGCGGCAACAGACTTCTCGCTCAGTTTGATTCCTAGCTTGTTATACACATCCAATTTGCTGGTGAATCCATTATTAAAAGTTTTAAAACTGCATCATATATGCCAAGTTTTAGAGTGTTTAGCCTTACAAAAACATTTTTAGGCACCTTAGACCAGACGGCATTGTTGAAACTTTCGTTCTGGTTTTGAGTCTTTTGGTCAAGGCATTTTTTTAGAAGATCCGGATTGGCTAAATCTCTATAAATTTGTTTGATCTGTACCATCACTTCATATGGCAAATTGTGTGACTTATGGCTGAAAGTCTGATGTGTAGGGCTTCGGCTTTATTATAACCGCACCACGACTCCCGGCCCCTTTGGACATAGGCCATGTTGCGGAGTGTCATCATTCGATATTTTGTGGAAATAAGTTGCCCACACATTTTTAACCATTTGTTGAAGATCTGATCCACCTCTTTTATAGCTAGGCCATAATATTCTTGCAGCTTGTCTATGTCATTATTTTGTTAGCCTATTCTTGCCCCCTATTGCTCTATTATCATTTAGTTTTGTTTTTCCCAACCGTTTCTTCAATTCCCTTAGTCTGCTCCCCATTCTCTTCTTGACATGATTGACGCATTCCAGTTTTCTTACTTCTACTTCATCTCCATATGGCTTATCGTCAACCACCTTTTTAAAACCATTGCTGTCACCATCTCCTAAGTATCGTACATACCGTACATTTCGATCTCTGGACTTTCGGAAAACATCTAGGGCACCCGCAACTTCCATGCCGCCACTTGACCCTTCGTAGTTTTTGGAACATATATGATTCAGGTACTATTTTTTTTTTATTTTCAGTGTACAGTGCAGATTTGACAGTATTTGGACATTATGGAAACATCCAACACCTTGCCAGTATCTAATGATGTTACGCTGACAACCCCATTCAGTGACTTGTGTCCCCTCCTTTGCCAAGACCCATCTAAAACAAAACCGTCAAATCTCTTTTTGACGTTTTCTTCACAGTCATTTACAGACACAGCTTCCTCAATTGCCTGCTTCATACTTTCACTAGCACAATTTTCAACAGCCTGATATATTATGTTACTACAAGGTCCTATTTTTTGAGGGTGGTAAAGGTAAGTCTAATAATTGAACACAGAATGTTACCTGCACTGATACCTTTTCCGATCGTTCTCATGCCGTAAATAAATTTCAAGTTTTACCTCATATTTTCCATTCTCATTTTTTTTTAGAGTTGTAAAAATTAGTTGATTCCAAACAAACACAACATTTCAGTTCAATATTCACAGCCAATCCAAAATCTTTTTCTTATCCGTAGTACAAAGTTCTATGCAGTCTTCGCTATCGCAGAATTTACATTTTACAAATTTTTTTAATTGCTCACTAAAATAAACTAAGATCCAAAATAACACTACCCATTTCCAGTTCCTTCATAATTGTCATATTTATCAAAGGACAGTTTTTTAGAAGCAGAGCTAATGTTTGCATTAGTAGTAGGCCTAGGGCTAGGGCTAGCAGAATCTGTTTGGGTTAGGCCTAGATTTAGAGTTCAACTTACGGTACTCACGTTTAGATTTAGTTTTGTAAACTAACCTTTGCTCTTGGCATGGTTATAAGAAGTTGTAAAACACTTCAAGAAACAATACACACTCCTAATCTACCACTAACTATGAATAAAGTGCAACACTTTTAGTAAAACACAATTATCCGACACAAACACATATAACATAACCTCCTAAGCATATCAAAACAAATAAAGCAATATTCTTTCTGTCATCTGTATTCCCAGTTGTCAGTACCAGGTTGACCAACAGAGCAAAGCATAACATACTTATAACTAACACACATGATATATATGATTGTGTCAGCCAACATCTTACGAACTGCTGCAAAAAAAACTAGTGAACATCTTTTGTTTGTGAATTTTTTTTGGTAATTTATAAAATTTATTTGAGCATTAATACTTACATATTTTTAAAATACACACTTTAAACTATTAAAAAATGCAATAAAAAATTTTTCTAATTTTTTTTTTTAATTTTCATCGACCTGCTCCCCTTAACCATAATTTATATCATACATACTGCATACATTCTGCACTATAGAGCTTGAAGCCTTATGGATAAATGTATTACTGTGCGTTTGTACATACGATAGTTATATCAATTAGCGTCCCGTCTATTCTACAGAGAATTATTAATAAACATATAAACATCTTTTGACGTACTTGACTTCATCAAACAAAACAACATTTTAGTGTCATCCAAATACTGTTTTTGAAACATTTAGCACATCTTTCTTCTTTAAAAGATATTTATTATTGTGAAAAGTATACTTGAAGGGATAATAGGATTTCAGGCATTTGCCATTGGTACATGCTACAAAAAAGTTAACGGTATTTGGCTTATAAAAGTCTTAATGAAATATTAGAATCTATATAATAAAAAAGTTGTTAAATATTAAGTATTGGTTGGGCTTAACTCAGTCTGTGAACATTTATGAACTTTGTCCTCGTCGTATCTTAAGGACCATTTAATATAGATTTTTTGTTTAGTGTGAATTTTTGCTTTAAAGAAGAAAACTCCAAATAATTTTACCACTCTCCTGCCTTAGAGGACAATCAACCAGGGAACAATTATGCAACTTCATTTTAAACATTGCCAATGTTTATAGCCATTTGACAGGCTTCGATATAAAACATGTATTATCAAATTTCAATTTGAACAACCCCTAAGATACCAAATATTTAAATATATTATGGCTTTATAGACTAGCAAATTTATTTATATTGATTAACTATTCAACTAGAATATGATTACTTTATATACCTGTAGTTCAGCTTTAAATAAAAATGTCGATATATGGTAGGCCAGACGTTATTTAATATAATTTATTTACACTAACTAGTTTTGAATTAATGATGTCTGCATCATTTAAATTGTTGTAAAATTCCAAAGTAAGACATTAAATATCGTGTACTAATTACATAGTATAGTTTATATATCTATACGTAATAAATTAAATAGCTGCTTCAAAAAATTGATTTGATGTCCTAATCAAACGGCACGTTTTAATATTGAAGTTCAAGAAAAAAGTAAATATAGCCTCATATCATAAATTATGTGCAGTTTCCCGCGGCTTCGCACGCTATTTCCCGTTGAAAACAACAGTACACTAATTTCACTTATTCTTTCTCTATCACATTCTGAACATTGCTGAGATAATTGACAGTCGTTCCTTCGTGAGCCTCTTGGGCGCATTATGAAGGTATGAATCATATTCCTGCCTCTTTCGACACTTAAAGAAGATAAAGTTTAATTATTGTAACCTAGTGTCCTATTTTCGTAACATATAACATGGGAAAATGTCTGGAATACTATA
Organism: Homalodisca vitripennis; assembly: GCF_021130785.1. Taxonomy (NCBI): domain Eukaryota; kingdom Metazoa; phylum Arthropoda; class Insecta; order Hemiptera; family Cicadellidae; genus Homalodisca; species Homalodisca vitripennis. Next base: position 193,391,413 of record NC_060210.1, on the reverse strand, counting down.
ATCCTTTTAAATTATCCAGGGAAATTAACAAAGAGACACTTCCTCATTAAACTATAATATTTCTCGTTAAAATTAAGCAAATCGGGATCTTCGTGGACTCATAATAGTTGCTAATAAGCTCTCCTGCGATTGTGGCGAAAACAAGACCGGGATTGTCAGCTTGGATACTGTTCACTAACGACGACATCCCTCACCTCGTTAGCTTATCTACTTTATGCGCCACCTCGCCATAATCCTGTTTTATGGCTTAGATGACAATTTAGTTACTCCTTGGCGGAACACTTCTGTCAAATATATTTCGTTAGTCTGTCCGTTGAGCTGGAAATAATAGTAATACTATTAACGAATTATTATTTAGAGGTTTATCAATAACCTTAAGTAAACGTGAGTATAAAGGACTTTTAACTCACTTTTCAAGTATTTATATGAGCGAGCATATTAATAGCAGACTTAAATCTTTGTTTGATTACACAAATAAATATATTGTTTGTACAGTGCATTAGTACATGTGTTATTATTAGTACAATCAATGCGAATTTGTCCAAATTCACAACGGAAGTATTCTTTACCATTTGTTTCGTGAGTATTCTTGTATTTTTCCCGTTTGTAACACATAATAAATAATTATTATAACTATAATTGCTTTACAAACAACAATTCATTTCGAGAGTGAGCCTTCAACTTTATAGGCAAACAAGACTTTAGAATGTTTTTTGCATTATATATTTATCTTTTATTGAATATATTTATGGCACCATAATTCTCTGGTTTATAACTAGAGACTAATGCTTAATTTTTTTAAGATTAAAAATCAACAACAAAATGTTTAACTTAAATGTTTAAGTAAAATTATTATCGTTAATGTATAAATAGATTATCGTGTACTTTTGATTATAGCGTGTTGATCCAAACATTTCAAGGGAACTTCTGTGTCTGGTAGATTATTTATAACTGTAACTTAACTTTGTGAAAAATTAGTTATTGTAATAAATACATGAAACATTGGTTTTATTTTTTTTGCATATTACCATTACAATGTAATACTGAATTGACTTTAAAACCTGCATTTGTATTAGGCAAAAACTTTAATTTGTCTGAAGAAAGGAGGAAAATAAATATTGAAAGTTGGAGATATACATAAATACAAGACAGTTAAAACTTAAATTGAGACATTACTTATTTTTATTCAACTCTGGACTTCTACTCAAATATTTTATGGCTATACCAGCTTGGGATATTAAATGATTTTCTTCTATAATAATATCAACCTCAGTACCCATATTGTGATGAATACTCAATGTCTAACTTAAATAGATAAATACTGTATCGATCTTTGGTTTTAAATTATCTTATCAACAACGTTTTGCAATATAAACATGAAAGAGGATGTGTATTTCAGAGCCAACGGGAAGCTTTCCTTCCTTTACAGACTTCCTGCAAATGCATTCACTGTAAAGACTTTCACAATGATGTATATTGCATCAATTCGGCCATTTTTTTAATACTGTTGTGTGATCTGATCTCCTCATTTTAATGAACATATTTTGTTTTGGGATGAGGTTGCAAAGGATATTTTAGCATTTTGTGGAATGAAGATTAGTTTCCCTTATCTATCAGTGCTCTTTGAAGACCTTGCTAATCATCGTGCACTCGTGTCCTTATAGAATAGAAGACTTTCTCAGGACGCCCCATTTCTGTTCAAGCTTCTTAAACATTTTATTCCTTTTGCTCATCTCCTCAGTCGGATCGATTTCCGCATCTCTACTGGAGCTCGTTCCAGAGACATCTTTGGTCAGAGTTAACTTGATAGAAACCATGAGTACTTTGCTGCTCTGGTTCAACTCCAAAGACTTGGCAATACACTTTACCTTATATCGGAGTTTTATAAAGAAATGAGTGTCATAATTTTTAATAAGAGAGGTCTCCATTTTTTTTATCGTACGTGAATAAAGATTCTTGTCATGGTGATTGGGTGTTTTCTGTTAGAATTGTTGCAAAATCATTGTACGGTTTATACATTTATATAAATTATAGACGTTACTTATGTCGATTCCATAGCCAGATATTGTATAACTACAATTGTAGGTTTTTATATGGTTAGCTTCCATAAACTTTACACAAGTAAACATCGTTAGAGATATTACCGATGCTCATTCAACTATGAAATTCTAATGGCAGACGTGGAATAACGAGACTCCTGTTAACTCGACTAATAATTGACTGCACTGTTATAGCCTACCCATTATCTAACCACCAAATTGACATGTAAAAGCTATAAAACGTGTGTTTGCAGTTTATCCCTGAACACTCCACTATTTTGCAGACATAACGTATCCTGTAATCCGCCCTAGTTAATGACCGTTTGATACAACCAATTCAGACTGTCAACTTTATGCCCAATTTTAGTTAACAATAGTACCTATACTGAATAATTATATTAATTTATAAATTAAATTAGAGTTATATAAATATTCTGATAGTTTTAACAGATATAACCAAGACATCTAACCTTTTATTTTTAACATATAACCCGCAATTTATTAAACTTAGCACTTCTGGGCCGAGCAGTATTTTTGTGTCGTAGTTGTTTTTGTCTTGTTTCTCCAATAAACTATATATATATATATATATTTATTTAATTATTTATTTATTTATTTTTACACACATATAGATACATAGGTCTTTGAAGCTTACTTCTGTCAAAAGCAACTAAGATGTATTTGATCAATTTCTTTTATTTTATGGTAAGTGTTAGATAGTAAATGTGTGTGTGTGTGTGTGTGTGTGTGTGTGTGTGTGTGTGTGTGTGTGTGTGTGTGTGTGTGTGTGTGTGTGTGTGTTTTAGAATACTGATTAGGAACTGCAAACTTAATAATTGCTCAAATGGACAGTTAAAAGTACATTTACGCCTAAAATGTTCTTATTTGAATATTTTACAACAGTGGTTACAGTCAAGATTGAAATAACAAGTGTTGTTCCGATCAGCTTACAATTTTATACATTGTCATAAAACAATGTATACAATTATTACATTTACCTAGCTCTTTCAATGTAAACTATATTATAATTTTTTATTTTTCTATTTATCATTTTTGTGAACTTTTATGATCGTAATAGCTACTATTGCAACTGCATCCAAGAAATCAGGGATCATTATAATAGGTACAGCCACTCTTGAGTTATAAATGTTGTAACTAACCTGACTTTTTTATGTACTGTATATATGCATTAGATAATAATAATAATAGAAGGCAAATGGATTATTAAAAAGAGCCGCTTATATATACCAAAAGGACTTTTTAACTCACAAATTTTACAAATGTTGGGATCACCAGACACCTCATGCTCTATCAATTCTTTTGACCCACTTTAAATTGTAGGCAGAAGCATGCCAGACCTTGTGAAAGCTTCGCTAAGAATAAACTGGTTGTTGTTATACCATTTAGAGACGAGCATCAGTATTAAATTCAATGAGGCTTATATTTAAAATAAATTGCAGGTAGGATTTGAAGTCTGTAGGTAGGTAATTGCAATATAAATAATACATATAAATTACCTTCATTGGTGTCTCTCAATGGGTCTTGGCTAAGCCTTAGCGAAGCTACTCTCAGGAGGATTTTTGGATTGACCTACAGACCTACATCCACGTGAAATCAATTTTTAATAGAGTCCTGAAGTGAATTTGACGGAGAGAATGACGTTTGTGTAATTTTTGTGTTTTAAACTCAAATACTTGCAATATTTATAAAAGTATGCACATGACTTAAAAGACTTAAACCCTTTTTACCATTAGGATATAATGTAAGTAATACTTGTTTATATAAAATAATTACGTTGTTGATATTTAGAACGTAAAAATTATTATAAAATAAAAATTCATTTATTTAAATAAGATCAGGGATCAACTGTTGTATAATAAATGGAAGGTTTCAGGATGTGAAATGAATACAATAGAAATGTTATTCAGCAACCACTCAAAATGCATACTACTCACTCAGGGTTTCCCTATGAAAGAATGCACTTTATTTATATTTTTCACCAGACGTATGTTAAAGCCATATAAAAAGAGCTGCGTTTATAATGAGAAGTAGTTAAAATTAACTCTTTATTTATAGAACAATTGTGTTTATCACCTTCTAAAACAAATTCTTAGTATTTGATAACGGATTGTTCGAACTATAAGTTGTATACTAAACTTTTGGAGGGAAAATTTTGAATTTTAGCTTAATAATTAAATATTGTATTGTTTTAATTTTAAAATTTTATGAGGTGGTCTTGTAGACTAACGTTATTTACTTTATAAAAATAGATGAATTCCATTTAAAACCAAATATTGGTTTTCTTACTGCAGTTGTTTAGAAAAGAATTTTTTAAACTGTATAGTGTATATATTAATTCATCTATTTAGTATTCAATTAACACATTATTGATTAAGGTAGGATCCTTAGATATGCGTTAGTACTTTTAATTCCAATTGTAATTAATTTGACTGCTTACAAACAACATTGTTTATATTCTATAGAGAGATAAGCCATTATGGATTGGTTCCACAATACTCATTAAAGCAATTGCAATTCAATGTCTGACATTACTGTTGGATATTGGATAGTAATGGAACAATTACCTGCAGGCACTGATTAAGTGCAAGTACGTGTGGTCAGGCTCTAAACTGCAAGCTACAGGCGTTTATCAAATCTATGAGAGCAGAGCATTTCATTCTGTAGCGAGATAAACGTGTTCATCTTTTACAAAATATGACTGACAAAGTCACACTTCTGAAATAGGTTCTCTTTAGAAACTTTTCAAATTCCATACAACGTTGTTTTTAATAAAATGTTGGAATAAAGTCATTTTTATTTTGGACCAAAGAAGTAAACCTCTATCAAAATATACTTCTCGAGTTTAACGTGCCTGTAAGTTCTGAAAGAAGTATGTAGTTGCATGTGATGTGATATACCTTTGCATATATATTTCAAAAGGTGTGTTTTGGGCATAATTGTATTTTCCACTCTTACGAACTGCGACCCATTACCGTTATAGCGATATGGACCAATTATTTCCCTATCGTATATTTTATGAAGTTAAAGTAGGATATTTGTGTGAAAAATACTTGTATTGTTATAAAAGTAAATCTGTATAAGGCAGTTCAACTTTTGTTTCAGTCAATCAAAACGAAGTACATTTATCGAGCATACCAAGTATTTGTTTAAAATGTAAAACATTTATTAAAAAGAAAAACGTTGGGACATTACTGAATGCTATTACTGGATTGATTTATACAACGATTTCTTTTCGTTTTCACCGGCTTGTCAATTGCAACGATCGTCCATGTCAAATTAATTTTCAACTAGAGTCCTGAAATGACGTTGACGGACAAATGACGGTTTTGTAATTTCGATTTAAACAAGTTCGGTGTTTTAAACTCAAATATTCGCATTGTTTATACAAATATTCTCACGATTTAAAAGACTTAAACCCATTAAATAATAATGTCAGTTTATTTAAAATAATTATGATGCTGATATTTAGAATTTAAATATTATTACTAAGTAAATTACTTTAGATAAATAAGATCAAAGAACAACTGTTGTATAATAAATGGGATGTCTCACAAAGCAATGAGGACACGATTAGGAGTGTTCCACTCTATATAGTACTATGTCTAGTGTATATTCAGGAGTGAACCACTGGACAATCAAAGCTGTAACATCTCTCTATTGTGCTGGTCGGTAGTCTGTGTAGGCATTCGCACTGAACACTCAAAGCTATGGTGATAAGATTTGACATATTCTGCTATAAATAGTTCTATGACTATTCAGCTGTGACACACAAGGCAGATCAAAGCTTTAACATGACGGCAGAGTGTTTCCAGTTGCCTGTTTATATAGGCATTCATGCTGAATACCCAAAGCGGTGACTACACGATTCAATATATTCTGTTCTAAATAGTTCTATCACTATTCAGCTGTGACACACAGGGCCGATCAAAGATATTAAATTGACGGTAGAGTGTTTCCAGTTGTCCGCTTATATAGGCATTCACGTTGAACACTCAAATACTCAAAGCGGTGACGACACGATTCAATATATTCTGCTCTAAATAGTTATATCACTATGCAGCTGTGACACACAGGGCCGATCAAAGATATAAATTGACGGTAGAGTGTTTCCAGTTGTCCGCTTATACTGTATAGGCATTCACGTTGAACACTCAAATACTCAAAGCGGTGACGACACGATTCAATATATTCTGCTCTAAATAGTTCTATCACTATGCAGCTGTGACACACAGGGCCGATCAAAGATATAAATTGACGGTAGAGTGTTTCCAGTTGTCCGCTTATATAGGCATTCACGTTGAACACTCAAATACTCAAAGCGGTGACGACACGATTCAATATATTCTGCTCTAAATAGTTATATCACTATGCAGCTGTGTGACACACAGGGCCGATCAAAGATATAAATTGACGGTAGAGTGTTTCCAGTTGTCCGCTTATACTGTATAGGCATTCACGTTGAACACTCAAATACTCAAAGCGGTGACGACACGATTCAATATATTCTGCTCTAAATAGTTCTATCACTATGCAGCTGTGACACACAGGGCCGATCAAAGATATAAATTGACGGTAGAGTGTTTCCAGTTGTCCGCTTATATAGGCATTCACGTTGAACACTCAAATACTCAAAGCGGTGACTACACGATTCAATATATTCTGCTCTAAATAGTTCTATCACTATGCAGCTGTGACACACAGGGCCGATCAAAGATATAAATTGACGGTAGAGTGTTTCCAGTTGTCCGCTTATATAGGCATTCACGTTGAACACTCAAAATACTCGAAGCGGTGACTACACGATTCAATATATTCTGCTCTAAATAGTTTCTATCACTATGCAGCTGTGACACACAGGGCCGATCAAAGATATAAAATTGACGGTAGAGTGTTTCCAGTTGTCCGCTTATATAGCATTCACGTTGAACACTCAAAATACTCAAAGCGGTGACTACACGATTCAATATTATTCTGCTCTAAATAGTTCTATCACTATGCAGCTGTGACACACAGGGCCGATCAAAGATATAAATTGACGGTTAGAGTGTTTCCAGTTGTCCGCTTATATAGGCATTCACGTTGAACACTCAAATACTCAAAGCGGTGACGACACGATTCAATATATTCTGCTCTAAATAGTTCTATCACTATGCAGCTGTGACACACAGGGCCGGTCAAAGATATAAAATTGACGGTAGAGTGTTTCCAGTTGTCCGCTTATTTAGGCATTCACGTTGAACACTCAAATACTCAAAGCGGTGACGACACGATTCAATATATTCTGCTCTAAATAGTTTATATCACTATGCAGCTGTGACACACAGGGCCGATCAAAGATATAAATTGACGGTAGAGTGTTTCCAGTTGTCCGCTTATATAGGCATTCACGTTGAACACTCAAATACTCAAAGCGGTGACGACACGATTCAATATATTCTGCTCTAAATAGTTCTATCACTATGCAGCTGTGACACACAGGGCCGATCAAAGATATAAATTGACGGTAGAGTGTTTCCAGTTGTCCGCTTATATAGGCGTTCACGCTGAACACTCAAACACTCAAAGAGGTGACGACACAATTCAATATATTCTGCTCTAAATAGTTCTATCACTATGCAGCTGTGACACACAGGGCCGATCAAAGATATAAAATTGACGGTAGAGTGTTTCCAGTTGTCCGCTTATATAGGCCTTCACGTTGAACACTCAAATACTCAAAGCGGTGACGACACGATTCAATATATTCTGCTCTAAATAGTTATATCACTATGCAGCTGTGACTCACAGGGTGTTTGCAGTTGTGTCTGTATATAGGCGTTCATGATCAACTCCTCAAAGCGTCGATAATATGATTCGATGCATTCTGCTAAAAATAGTCCTATCACTATGTGTCTGTGAGACAGGGCAGATCAAAGCTTTTAACATGACGATAGAGTGTTTTCTTGTTGTCTCTGTATGTAGGCGGTCACGCTGAACACTCAAACACTCAATTCGATTCGATATTTCTGCTATAAATCGGTTTATTACTATTCAGCTTTCACACATTGGGACGATCCAAGCTATAACGTGACAGTAGAGTGTTTATGTAGGCGTTCACGCTGAACAGTCAAAGCGGTAATTGCACGGTTCGATATATTCTGCTCTAAATAGTTTACTGTCTATACTATGATTTGAGCTTTGACACACAAGGCAGATAAAAGCTCTAAGTGACAGTAGAATATTGTCAGTATTATTAAAGTATTAATCCCAACAAAACTGATTTTTTCAGTCGATCTCAATCTCTCATATTAGTTTTTACCCAATTTCCTACCTGTGGTTTTGTCTACTACGTAAAAACTGGATTCTCAAAAGAGGAGGATTAACTTTGTACACACTTATAGTAAAAGTAATATTTATAAATTTTAGTTTAGAAAAGTGTTATGAAATACGTTGATCTAATTTCCACGTATTACAATGGCCTGAATGGAAGAGCCATGGTATATAATCGAGTGGTAACGCTCTAATTGTTACCAAGCAGTACTAAAACACTAAACAATGGCTCTGCGATAAGCGGCGGTACTGCATGATTAGACTCCGTAATGATCAAGTCCTCCGTGAAGTGAGTCAGTCAACATGTTTCTCTGTACTTTACTCGTGACTGTGATGTGCAGGCTGACTACCAGCCTTACCACTGTGACACCTATCACGATCGATTCCGACTTGGCTTATCCAGGTAGCGTTTGTATTACAAATTATATATTGATACTTAATGTATTTTATGGGTTACATACCTACTAAATTCACGCTGTCAGATGAAAAAGTGTAGGTACCCTAGGTTGAAGGTTAGAGCAGCAATGACGGAAATTACATTAATTCTTTACTTTGTATGAATCCATTTAGACACATCACCCTAACTGTCTCTTCTCGTAGCAATGTGCCACACTCACTATATACTGGGAAAAAATAGTTTAAATTTAGTTTTTTTTATTTATGGATGATGGTAAATAAAGAATATTATTTATAATTCAACCACTACAAATAAGTACAGGTTTTAGGCATTTTCAACTAAACTACAACTTTCAACATTTATATCTGTAACAAGTGTGATGCAACAGACAATATTTCTTATACAATATAACAAGTTATTGAGTAATAAATTTTAAATTTTTTCAATTATATGACAAAAGTTTGTATTAAATTACCATCTTGACTTGTATTCTTGGCCTGATGGTTAAAAAACTAATCTGCTATTTAATTGTTCAATGTTTAACAGCAATTCAACTGAACAGGTTTTGTTAATCTACTGCGGTCAGCGTATACAGCTACACTGTACCGGACGAATAGCGTGTACTTTTAAATAGTTTCGATGCCTTCCTATGACTCCTCCACAACTTGTGCCCAACATTCTTGCCTGTTATGCCTGGAAATTTCTGAACCATCTTAATATCTGTTGCAATAAACAAAATTTACTATTTGTCACTGCAAAACAGTATATGTAGGCAAAATTTCATTCATTGGTTTTGAAGATAACATGGAAATCAAACAAACATTACGATCTAAAGACTCCGGTCAATGGGAGGGTGGAGGGGCAACTTGTGGTCAGCACCTATGTGACAACACCACATCAAATAGCATTGGAATATTTTCTTACGGGTTATACCAATGCTTCGCTTAAGATTTATTCTGGTAATTGTGACTTTGTGATGCGATTATTTACTATATTGTCGCTAAAATTACTCAATTAATTTAAAACATTTCGTTTTTGAATTCAATCAATATAAGAAATAATCAATGGCTTTAGCACTAAATTTTATTGCGATATGTGTACATGGATATAAAGGTCAACAACTTTAAGCTTGTTAAGTATTTAATTTGGTATTGAAAATAAATTGTTTCATCATAATACATGAAGTTTTAATTGAGCCTTTCGGGAAATTATACAATTATATCAAAATTTATAACAAATATAATTATTTTTGCAAGATAAATCGTATATAGTTTACAAATTTAATAAGTGCTGTAATATATTATTATAGTAATATATTAAAATTAAAGAAGTATCGGCAACATATATTAAGCCCAGTCAACCAATTATTGTACAAGGAAAGTGAATAAGAGGAAAATCAACCATAGTACCATCTTCAGTACCGTAGTATCCACTGCGCTTGCAGAATATTAGATTCAAATTCTTATTCGGATGTGCTGGATCATGGGATCTAATACGGATGACGTAGTCCACTGCATTGCCCTTCTATCCCTATTATTCTGGATGTAGGTTGATATTGCCTATCTACTATTGCTCTGACAGTAACACCGATAACTGCAATGTTTAGGTAATCTCTCGGACAGATAGTAGGCGGGGTGAGACATCAATAATCAGACTTTCACAAAGGTGTAGCAATATTTGTTGAGGGATTATTCTTTCTTCTAGGGGTCGAAAAACCTTCGTAAACAGATCCTCGCTTTGCAATCTGATTTTTGATTTTGATTAGCTGCTGTTAAAAAGTAAAGCATGGAAAGATCATGCTTTGCTCAGTCTCCTCAGTTTGGCAAAGTGCAAGTTTGCTTTTTCACAATGCTAATGATGTGAGTATCCCATCCTGTAAAGACGACGCAGAATTGTCATAACCACAATTCTGTACAGTAGAACACAGGCTGGTTGGCATTATTACATTTCTTAAATTTAATTAACCTGATGTCTTGGTCTTTGTGAGTTAGCATAACCAGGGGACCAAATGGGATGCCCAGAAGCTTTCAGCACCAATATTTGTGTGCTCAGTACGTGCTTATGCTGACCGCTCTGGATTTACATGCTTATGCTTGAATCTTAACACATAATTTGTTTTGTTATCATGCAAGACTTAGGCACGTCCATCACTACACTCGATAGGTTTAGACAATGTTGTGCTTGCTTGTCCTTATGTATCAAGGTTAACACCTGATGAAAATGTTAGATTTGAATACTTGAAACGTGGTTATATGTCTAATCGAAAATATGACAAATAACCGAAATCTGTTAACGGTAACAAATCCAAATCAAATTATCCATCTTTTATAAAATTTAAATATAAGTAGTGAATTGAATACACCTCGTAAATTTGTGACTTATTTATTTCAAACAAATAAAATGACTAAAATTTTACGTTTAAGGCAAGCTTTGGAACATGAAACTTCATCTAAAGTTAAAAAATAATTCAATAGTAGTAAGATAGTCATTGGAAATTATAAGGGACCAATGGTACATAAAAGCAATTGCACACTCATGTTTCTGGTATTAGGACACTTCAGTATTTTATGGCGTCATAAATAGGTTTAATTGTGTTCATTAAAGTTCCGGCATATCCATACTACATGTATTAAACCTGTACTAGCTTGCACTGTTCGTGTTTTACTGCCGCAGTATTGTTTCTTGTTTCGTATTATGAAACTTTACTGTCGGAGAAAACGTATCGGTTTTTTTGTATTTTGAGTACTATTATTCGTATGGTGTCCAAAAACACATTTATGTTTGACTGTTTAGTAATGAATCTCTAAAGCTTGCTCTAAAATTATAAATCTGAGTTAGATTTTTCTTACGTTTCCAAAAATCAGCATGTAAATTTGCAATCAGTAAAATCTATGACATACACAATGCCTAACTACTTCTTGTAATACGTTATTAAAAACTCCTGAATACTCACGCTAGTTTAGATATAAAAGATAAATGTTTAAATCATCACAATGGAGAATTTTTCTTTAACCCTAGAACACTACCGTTTTACGTATATGCGTCATGTTTATAGTCACACCTCCTCTCCCTTCCAACCTTCCGGTTTAAGCTTTGGGCAGTGCTTCTACTGATCAATGGTCGTTCGTCCTCCGAAGTGTAAGGGTGTGTGTAGTTCTTTTTCTTATCTCAATATTGATTTTTATTTAGGCCGTGCGTCAATTTTATGTAGCGGTAGCATTGCTTGATAAAAAAGACGTATATTTTACGTATAAGTGTATATAGTAAAATAAATAACTAAACCTATTTTAGGTTGTTTTTTGGTAAATAAAGTCTTGGAGATAGTAGACGATTTGTAGGCTTTTTGGAAAGAATGAGTTTCTATGGCATTGTAGGTATGAAGATAAGGTTATGAAAACACAATGTATCACACATGCACGCATTACACACACGCACACACGCTTAAACACACGCATCATCACCTTAAGTAAGCACATAGGCAAGAAAATACACAAACACACTACACAGGCATGAAAATAAACCTTTACATAACCTAAAGAACAAAAAATAAACATGCTACGTAAAATTTACGTATCGGTAGTACCAAAGATATATCAAAACACGGTAGTGTTCTGGGGTTATATAAAGTGTACAATGTACTGCTTAAGAATTACTATGAAAAATTAAACTATGCATCTTGATTTTTATGTCCTGATCAGAGATCCCGCTCGATGAATCATGCATCGCTGGATTACCCTTGCCATCGTGTAGAATCAAGTGCTACAGGATGTTCAAGAAAGCCTACTGTGAAAGCAATGCACAATGTAAATGCCGGTTTGAAGGCAAGGATAAAAGTTTCTACGAGGCTTTGATCAGCTCTCCTCCTCACTTCTTCAATAAACCGAGTGTACGGAACTTTGGGGTACTGAAGAACATGGACTTGCAGTCAGAATTCATGCCGACCTTACAGGCACCTCAAGGTCGCAGATTTAGCCAAATTTCAAATACAGGTTGGTAGTAGGTTAGCCATTAAATTGCGGCACCTTTAAAATGCTAAGGGAGTCTTTATAGCCTAAATGTGGCCATTTTACATTCACATTTAAAGTCAGGAAAACACGCAGTTGGCCTTTTAAAGTAGTTCCTTGTATTTCATTAACCTATGTTCTATTGGGTTAGACAGCTGCAGACGTACTCCTTCGGTCTTCAGAGAATATGATATAATTTAATATTTTTTAGTTAATCGTGCGATATTGCTTGCTAATAATAAGAATCGATATTTCGATTATTATGGCGACTACCTTTAAATTATACTACTTTAACACTCCAATGATAAATGTACGAAAATGTTTTCTTCCATAGCTTAAATAAGTTCCTCTTGTAGATTTTATAATTTAATAACCAATTCCAAATAGGTTTTCAAATATTATCCATAGTTTAACTTTGAATATTAGAACACTGCATTTCAAGGAATGGGATATAGGTTCTTCATCAGGTGACAAAACCTCGTAAGTGATATATTTCAATCCTTGGAGCTTAGTGTTCCATTCTGTTAAAATTAACAATGGGATACGTCCAAAAACATATTATAATGTCAAGTCAAGTATTTTTACAATACTATACAGCACAATAAACTTTAATAATTATTTATTATTTACAACCAATAACAATGGTTTTCAGATTCCATTGTGAACGACGCTAGGGATACACCACACAGCGTTGTACTATTTTTCATCCAACTAAAGAAAACATTCCGTCTGAGCTTGGATGACAACGCTGATCCACCTGCAACTGCCACTTCAAGCAGTCAGTCGTTTGACAACGTCAAGGTCACTCCAAAGTCATTAGTCCTCACTGAAACGGAAGTTTTAGAGGCCGAAAATTCGAGAGTGCCTCAGTTTGTGTGCTTCCTCCTAGTACTTCTGCTTTGCTGTCTGATACTGGCCGAACTTGCCATGTGGTACAGGAAGGAAACAAAAAGGAATAACATGGATTCTATTTTTGAAAGGGATCGTATTTTAGAAAAAGCATAAGCAATATTTGTAATATTTTATTTAAGAAATAATACAATTATTGTGTACTTTACGATCAAATTTATTTTCGTAACTATATTTTTTCCTATTTTATTATAACTGTTGTGCCGGGATCTGGGTTTTATAATTGTACTGACACAGTTAATATTTTATACGCATTTTTCACCTCAATTTTTCAGTATTTTTTAATATTTTAATAGCACTCAATTTCTTAAATTTACTGGAGTATTGTATTAATCACTATAATTGTTGGTACTATTATCAAAAGTACCAGAATGATTCCTAGGAAGTGTTTCGGTATTTCCGTTTGAGCTACATAAATAAGAAATTCACCCTTGTCCCACCCTACCTCTTGTGATTCTCAAAATAGCATTACGGATACAGGAAATATTACATGGATTCATTAGTTCAGTCATTTACCTGAAGAAGAGATAAGATTTCAGATCTCCAAACGTTTTGTTACTGATTTACTGTATCATTGAACGATCGCAAATTTCCGGAAAAATCCCGTTTCCTTCACAATCCTTCTTCCATCGTCTTTGCAAATTTCAAACGAAGTATTACAAGGACTCTTTATCTTGTCCTTCTTAAGGGGAATAATGGGAATAAACTACCTTTGTATGGTATAGTAACTTATGTGATCTAAACATAATTTCTTGTACAAAACTAGTCAAATACGAAGATTGTCACGTATTAAAACCGTATTAAAGGAATTAAAAGTCTATGTAAATATTACAACAAAATCAAAATTATAAAAGGTCCTGAATATCTAGTCATGCCTTACCTTATAAAACCATGATACCTAGAAGCGTTAGCCTATGTAGCACCATGTTTACTAGTCATTAATAATTCGCAATAATCCCCACCTCCCACCCATGCCTCCATACAGTGCATAATTTACTTTAAATAACGTAGCCGTTAATGCCACGTTAGTAATAACCTATAACTACTCTTTTTTCGTTGAATAAAATACTGTTTTGAGCACAATACGTTATTTATATTAGATTTACAAGCAAGAAATATTTTAGTTTGAACTAAATGACGACTAGTTCTTTGAGGAGGTCGAGTATTGCCTGCAGCCATCCCATTTTTTCCTATTCCTTTCTAGTATTTTTTCACAATCTTATATTATTACATCATAATAAGTTATAAAATTAAATAACAGTGTTAGAACCATAATCGGAACTCTATACCAGATAACATTAACCGAACGTATATTAGTTTAGCAAGCAGAGAAACCTTGATAGTTAAATAATATCTTATCTAAAATTATAATGCAACACAGTAGTGTTTTCTATTATCCAATGATTAATAAAATTAAAAAGCAAAAAAAAAACTTCATAACATGTCAAATATATATCCACTGAAAGACGAGTGGTTATATGTTGAACAGTTTAGCTCAATATTCAATAGTTGTATATCTGTACGTGATACATCTCAATGATAAGTCCTATGTATGTCCATAAGTCTGCCTGTGAGAAAACTCTTGAGAGAAAGATTATAGAGAATATTTTACATACCTATTCCCTTAGTCCTAGCAAAAGCCCTATTGGTTCTTGAGTCAAGAAGGTAAGGCTTCTATCTGTCTACCCCTGTCTGACTACCTGTGCGAAACTCTCGAGAGGAAGGTTATAGACACGTAAAACCTGGTATATAGCTTTTTTTTTATTTTGGAGTCAATAGGGTAAACCGTCCGTCTGCTTGTCTATCCGTCTTTATGCCTGTGTGATAACTCTCTTGATAGACAGGTTATGGAGACGTAAAACTTGGTAAATATGTGCTTTTTTGTTCTAAGACGAACACTAATTATTTGTGAATCTAGAATGGTAGTCCAAATTTGTGTCTCTGTCCGTCGGACCTTATATACAACAACTTTTGATATATATGTCATATAGATTGGAAACTAGATATATAGGTTTCTATTGATCCCTAGCACGAACCGTATTAATCTTGGGGATGGAAATATCAAAGGACAATCCGTCCTTATGTCTATTCATCTGCGCGATGACTCTTGATATATTTGTCATAGAGACTTTAAACTAGATATATAGGTTTCTATTGATCCTAGCACGAACCGTATTAATCTTGGGATGGAAATATCAAAGGACAATCCGTCCTTTATGTCTATCCATCTGCGCGATGACTCTTGATATATTTGTCATAGAGACTTTAAACTAGATACATAGGTTTCTATTGATCCTAGCACAAACCGTATTAATTTTTGGGATGGAAATATCAAAGGACAATCCGTCCTTATGTCTATCCATCTGCGCGATGACTCTTGATATATTTGTCATAGAAACTTTTAAACTAGATATATAGGTTTCTATTGATCCTAGCACAAACCGTATTAAATTTTGGGATGGAAATATCAAAGGACAATCCGTCCTTATGTCTATTCGTCTGCGAGATAACTCTTGATATATATGTCATAGAAACTTTAAAATTTGATATATAGGTTTCTATTGATCCTAGCACGAACTGTATTAATCATGGGATGGAAATATCAAAGGACAATCCGTCCTTATGTCTATTCATCTGCGCGATAACTCTTGATATATTTGTCATAGAGACTTTAAACTAGATATACAGTTTTTCTATTGATCCTAGCACAAACCGTATTAATCTTGGGATGGATATATCAAAGGACAATCCGTCCTTATGTCTATCCATCTGCGCGATAACTCTTGATATATTTGTCATAGAGACTTTAAACTAGATATATAGGTTTCTATTGATCCTAACACGAACCGTATTAATCTTGGGATGGAAATATCAAAGGACAATCCGTCCTTATGTCTATTCATCTGCGAGACAACTCTTGATATATTTGTCATAGAGACTTTAAACTAGATATATAGGTTTCTATTGATCCTAGCACGAACCTTATTAATCTTGGGATGGATATATTCAAAGGACAATCCGTCCTTATGTCTATTCATCTGCGCGATAACTCTTGATATATTTGTCATAGAGACTTTAAACTAGATATATAGGTTTTCTATTGATCCTAGCACAAACCGTATTAATCTTGGGATGGATATATCAAAGGACAATCCGTCCTTATGTCTATTCATCTGCGCGATAACTCTTGATATATTTGTCATAGAGACTTTAAACTAGATATACAGTTTTCTATTGATCCTAGCACAAACCGTATTAATCTTGGGATGGATATATCAAAGGACAATCCGTCCTTATGTCTATTCATCTGCGCGATAACTCTTGATATATTTGTCATAGAGACTTTAAACTAGATATATAGTTTTCTATTGATCCTAGCACGAACCGTATTAATCTTGGGATGGAAATATCAAAGGACAATCCGTCCTTATGTCTATTCATCTGCGCGATAACTCTTGATATATTTGTCATAGAGACTTTAAACTAGATATATAGGTTTCTATTGATCTTAGCACGAACCGTATTAATCTTGGGATGGAAATATCAAAGGACAATCCGTCCTTATGTCTATTCATCTGCGAGACAACTCTTGATATATTTGTCATAGAGACTTTTAAACTAGATATATAGGTTTCTATTGATCCTAGCACGAACCGTATTAATCTTGGGATGGAAATATCAAAGGACAATCCGTCCTTATGTCTATTCATCTGCGAGATAACTCTTGATATATTTGTCATAGAGACTTTAAACTAGATATATAGGTTTCTATTGATCCTAGCACGAACCGTATTAAATCTTGGGATGGAAATATCAAAGGACAATCCGTCCTTATGTCTATTCATCTGCGAGACAACTCTTGATATATTTGTCATAGAGACTTTAAAACTAGATATATAGTTTTCTATTGATCCTAGCACTAACCGTATTAATCTTGGGATGGAAATATCAAAGGACAATCCGTCCTTATGTCTATTCATCTGCGCGATAACTCTTGATATATTTGTCATAGAGACTTTAAACTAGATATACAGTTTTCTATTGATCCTAGCACAAAACGTATTAATCTTGGGATGGATATATCAAAGGACAATCCGTCCTTATGTCTATCCATCTGCGCGATAACTCTTGATATATATTGTCATAGAGACTTTAAACTAGATATATTAGGTTTCTATTGATCCTAGCACGAACCGTATTAATCTTGGGATGGAAATATCAAAGGACAATCCGTCCTTATGTCTATTCATCTGCGAGACAACTCTTGATATATTTGTCATAGAGACTTTAAAACTACATATAGAGGTTTCTATTGATCCTAGCACGAACCGTATTAATCTTGGGATGGAAATATCAAAGGACAATCCGTCCTTATGTCTATTCATCTGCGCGATAACTCTTGATATATTTGTCATAGAGACTTTAAACTAGATTATATAGGTTTCTATTGATCCTAGCACGAACCGTATTAATCTTGGGATGGAAATATCAAAGGACAATCCGTCCTTATGTCTATTCATCTGCGAAACAACTCTTGATATATTTGTCATAGAGACTTTAAAACTAGATATATAGTTTTCTATTGATCCTAGCACAAACCGTATTAATCTTGGGATGGAAATATCAAATGGACAATCCGTCCTTATGTCTATTCATCTGCGAGACAACTCTTGATATATTTGTCATAGAGACTTTAAACTTGATATATAGGTTTTCTATTGATCCTAGCACGAACCGTATTAATCTTGGGATGGAAATATCAAAGGACAAATCCGTCCTTATGTCTATTCATCTGCGCGATATCTCTTGATATATTTGTCATAGAGACTTTAAACTAGATATATAGGTTTCTATTGATCCTAGCACAAACCGTATTAATCTTGGGATGGAAATATCAAAGGACAATCCGTCCTTATGTCTATTCATCTGCGCGATAACTCTTGATATATTTGTCCATAGAGACTTTAAACTAGATATATAGTTTTCTATTGATCCTAGCACAAACCGTATTAATCTTGGGGATGGAAATATCAAAGGACAATCCGTCCTTATGTCTATTCCATCTGCGAGACAACTCTTGATATATTTGTCATAGAGACTTTAAACTTGATATATAGGTTTCTATTGATCCTAGCACGAACCGTATTAATCTTGGGATGGAAATATCAAAGGACAATCCGTCCTTATGTCTATTCCATCTGCGCGATATCTCTTGATATATTTGTCATAGAAACTTTAAACTAGATATATAGGTTTCTATTGATCCTAGCACAAACCGTATTAATCTTTGGGATGGAAATATCAAAGGACAATCCGTCCTTATGTCTATTCATCTGCGCGATAACTCTTGATATATTTGTCATAGAGACTTTAAACTAGATATATAGTTTTCTATTGATCCTCAGCACAAACCGTATTTCATCTTGGGATGGAAATATCAAAGGACAATCCGTCCTTATGTTCTATTCATCTGCGAGACAACTCTTGATATATTTGTCATAGAGACTTTAAACTTGATATATAGGTTTCTATTGATCCTAGCACGAACCGTATTAATCTTGGGATGGAAATATCAAAGGACAATCCGTCCTTATGTCTATTCATCTGCGCGATAACTCTTGATATATTTGTCATAAGAGACTTTAAACTAGATATATAGTTTTCTATTGATCCTAGCACAAACCAGTATTAATCTTGGGATGGAAATATCAAAGGACAATCCGTCCTTATGTCTATCCATCTGCGCGATAACTCTTGATATATTTGTCATAGAGACTTTAAACTAGATATATAGGTTTCTATTGATCCTAGCACGAACCGTATTTAATCTTGGGATGGAAATATCAAAGGACAATCCGTCCTTATGTCTATCCATCTGCGCGATAACTCTTGATATATTTGTCATAGAGACTTTAAACTAGATATATAGGTTTCTATTGATCCTAGCACGAACCGTATTAATCTTGGGATGGAAATATCAAAGGACAATCCGTCCTTATGTCTATTCATCTGCGCGATAACTCTTGATATATTTGTCATAGAGACTTTAAACTAGATATATAGGTTTCTATTGATCCTAGCACGAACCGTATTAATCTTGGGATGGAAATATCAAAGGACAATCCGTCCTTATGTCTATCCATCTGCGCGATAACTCTTGATATATTTGTCATAGAGACTTTAAACTAGATATATAGGTTTCTATTGATCCTAGCACGAACCTTATTAATCTTGGGATGGAAATATCAAGGACAATCCGTCCTTATGTCTATCCAACTGCGCGATGACTCTTGATATATTTGTCATAGAGACTTTAAAACTAGATATATAGGTTTCTATTGATCCTAGCACAAACCGTATTAATCTTGGGATGGAAATATCAAAGGACAATCCGTCCTTATGTTTATTCATCTGCGAGACAACTCTTGATATATTTGTCATAGAAACTTTAAACTAGATATAATAGGTTTCTATTGATCCTAGCACAAACCGTATTAATTTTGGGATGGAAATATCAAAGGACAATCCGTCCTTATGTCAATTCGTCTGCGAGATAAATCTTGATATATTTGTCATAGAAACTTTAAACTAGATATATAGGTTTCTATTGATCCTAGCACGAACCGTATTAATCTTGGGATGGAAATATCAAAGGACAATCCGTCCTTATGTCTAATCCATCTGCGAGACAACTCTTGATATATTTGTCATAGAAAAACTTTAAACTAGATATATAGGTTTCTATTGATCCTAGCAACAAACCGTATTAATTTTGGGATGGAAATATCAAAGGACAATCCGTCCCTATGTCTATTCATCTGCGCGATAACTCTTGATATATTTGTTATGGAGACTTTAAAACTAGATATATAGGTTTCTATTGATTCCCTAGCACGAAACTTAATTACTCTTGGGATGTCAAAGGACAATCCGTCCTTATGTCTATCCATCTGCGCGATAACTCTGGATATGTTTGACATAGAGACTTGAAACTAGATATATAGGTTTCTATTGATCCTAGGACGAACTGTATTTATCTTTGAAGGGAAATATTAAAAGGACAATCCGTCCTTATGTCTATCCATCTCCGCGAAATCTCTTGATAGGAAAAGTCACAGAGACTTTAAAATTGGTGTATAGTTACCTCTTGGTCCGACCGCCTGTCTGATCGTTTTTTTTATAATTATTATTTATTTTCATACGATCCGAAGGTTAATTCGTTTCTCCGTTATATTGGTTTATTAATATTACAAATAAAACCTATACTTGCAACTAAGGCACAAATTTTCAAGTGTCCAAATTCCTTTCTGTAACTTTTGCTTACAGAATTACACATAATATGTGGGCAAAATAATTGTGAAAACAATAAAATGTAGATTAATTTTTAGTAAATATTTACAATTTTAAATTACAAAACACTTGCCAATCTTGCACAAATAAACCATCTTTAACCATTTGCTATGGTTTGGCAATACATAGAAAGTACATAGCTTTGTTTCTACCTTAACACCAGAATAAAGAGTGCGACGAGCTTGTGCAGTGTCTAAACCCAAACAAAATATACATCTCCAAATTCAGCAAATAACTATAAAATAATATGTATTACATAATTAAACAAAAGGCAAAGACTTCGTTCATAAAACATAAGTATGGGTGTAATATAAAAAGTCAAAATTAAACTCGACATAGAAAACTAAAACTGCATTTAACAAATTTGTAAAAATAAAAACATTATTACTTATTATTAATATAATGTTAATATTGATATTACCATTAACGAATAATATTGTGAAAATAATAGATTTTTCTGAAAAACAAATGAAAATTATAAAGGATTAGGGGCTAAAATATGATAAAAAACCTCACGAATAAGTAAATGCTAGTTTTTGAAACATAACTACGATATTTTAACATCCAGTGTGTTTGAGTTTGCTCAATTTTCTATATAGTTTTGTTTATTCATATTTAAGATGTTTGTAGCAGATCTATGGGTTAAGAACTACTATACTTTATAGCTTTGCTAATCAATTACGAGTTCAGTTCAGTTTATATAGAATTGCTATCTAAATATTTATTTATTATCTTCTTCACAATTACAAAATGTACACAAATAAATATAGCTTGACTGTCTAAAATTAAACAAAATATTAGAAAATATATTCAGGTTTTAAGTAACATAGGGTGAGGAGTATTTAAAAAATGACTAAATAAAGGGAAAATTTAAAAAATAATCTTTGCTCAAGGGAACCAGAGTTTCCACTATAGCTGCTTTGAGTGCCTTTAATTAGGCTACAAAATGGCCTTACACATGGCTTTACTATTCTTGCGTTTCCGTTGATATTCATTACACTTGACAGCTATTTTTGGCAAATATTTCTCATGTTGCGAGTAAAATAGGGCGAGGTGGGGTTAAGCGTACACACATAACGTTCTGTAAAGAAGATACATCATGACTAGAGAATGCAAATTACAGACATTCGTCTCTCGAGGGAAGCAAAATATCCTGCTTTAAGGACCTTTAATTAGGCTACAAAGTGGCCTTACTTAGGCTTTTAGCTTTTTCAACATTCAGGTGATAATCATTATACTCGAAAGTTCCTTTGGTATTTATTACTCATTTTGAGAGTAAAATAGGGTAAGAAGGGTTTAAGCGGTCACATAATGAGACTTATGTAAAGAAGAGAATCACAGACATTCGCCCTTATAGGGAAGAACATTTCCTCTCTAACTGCTTTGATGTGTTTATTCAGTTATAAAATGGTCTTACTGAGTATTTTGGCTTTTTCAACATTCCTGTGATAATCATTATACTCGACAGTTACTTTGGCATTTATTACTCATGTTGAGAGTAAAATAGGGTAAGAAGGGTTTAAGCGGTTATATAATGATTCTTATGTAAAAAAGGGAATCACAGACATTCGCACTTATAGGGAAGAACATTTCCTCTCTAACCGCTTTGAGTGTATTTATTCAGTTATAAAATGGCCTTACTGAGCATTTTAGCTTTTTTACGTTTTAGTTAATATTCTTTACGCTAGCCATACAATTTGGCAGATATTATTCACGTTGCTAGTAAAATTAGATGAGGAAAATTGAAGCTTACATATATAACGCTTTGTGAAGAAGATAAGCCGTGACTAGACAAGAGGAATTACAGACATTCTTCTCTCAAGGGACAATTCTTCCCTAACTGCTTTGAGTGCTTTTAATTGGGTTACAAAGTGGCCTTACTTAGGCTTTTAGCTTTTTTACGTTTCAGTTGATATTCATTACACTCAACATTCCCTTTGGTATGAACATTCGGTATAAGAACAATAATATCTTATATCAATTTTAATTACACTATTGAAATTTTAATAAAATTTTAACGTTCATTAGTCAGTGTGCACATATACATTTTTATCATTAAATATTATTATTTATGTAACAGTTTTATATACTGTATAGTAACTTGTTACTGACTAATTTTAAATTTGGTTACTTTTATCTTTTATGCGTATAATTCTTCAATGGAAATAAAGATTGATATTATAATATACAATGCACTACAGAACTATCTCCAAGTTTAGGAAATAAGCATTCTATTGAGTAAGGTGATACTCAATAGTTCAATTAAATACTGAAAACCTCAACAACAATGTCGAAATCGTTTGTTTTGAGCTTCCTTTGTGAGTTCAACACCGTAACAAGACATTTTAGTCGGGTTGTTTATATTAAAATGAAAGTTACTTATAGCAAAATAAAGTAATTTGCGTTGATACTAGCTAATTACAGATTTTAGGCGAAATTATAGGTGTAATAGAAGTTTAAACCTGTTGTAAATAAAAAATCTATAATTTGCATAAAACTTGGAGATTTTTGTATCAAATCTATAGTATTTAAAAAAATGTCAACAGCACGATGCATCTGACATTTTAATATTTTTAACTTCTTAATAATAACTTCTTTAATATTTTATATATTAAAATAAGGAATCTAATATTTAAATATATTCAGTCATTTCAAACAAAAATTCTTCTAAAATAGCACAAGATTTTAAATTGTTAAATTAATGTTGTTAGCCATACTGACACTTGCAATAAAATTCTCAGATACATATTTGGTTTTAAGGATTTTTTTTAATGTTTAATTTTTAAGAAAATTATAAATTCTTTTAGAAAACAAAGAGACCAAATTATATACAGGAAAAGATATGGTAATGAAATAGCAAAGATAAAATTTTAATGGTTAAGATTGATATTCATAACACAAACAAGAGCAAAATTAATATAATAAAAACAATAAGTTTTAACTCTAACTATTCAACGCATGAGTTTAATCTGAAAAAATTATTGGATGGTTAACTCTTCACATTTGAATTATAAATTAAAGATTTTTTACTTCCAATTAGTAGCAGTTAACCAATACTTAATGGAACAATTAAGTTACGAGGTGAAGGTTATATATAAAACATATCAAGGAAACCATAAGAACGGATATTACAGAAAGTAATCCTCTCCTGAACGAAGGCTCTTATTCTGCTGTAAATTACGAAAATGTGATCTCTCGATGAAAACGTATTTTTATTGTGGTCAGCTAGAATTATTGTTTTTGTGTATAAGGAAAGCATTGTGTTTAAACAAATTATATATATTTATTTATACATATATACGACTTTTGGTATGTTTGTAAAATTATAAAACCCATTATAACCATTTATGTTGGTATTCACAATTAATCATATTTTACACTATAAACAGATATAAACATTAACGGACATGTTCATTATTCTGTACACCATTAAATTCACTGTAGAATAAATACCAAGCACAGAGCAATGCCCATGTTAGACATTGTATAATTTACAATTTTATTGTTTGGTCGCGAAAAATATCTCCGTGAGAAGTACATGGTATGTTT
Source organism: Homalodisca vitripennis (assembly GCF_021130785.1). NCBI lineage: Eukaryota > Metazoa > Arthropoda > Insecta > Hemiptera > Cicadellidae > Homalodisca > Homalodisca vitripennis. The sequence goes on along the minus strand of NC_060210.1, from coordinate 193,366,835 downwards.
GAGTGCTCATCTTTCCTATCTCAAAATATGAATTATTCAAAGGTCATATAGATTTTTGTTATAAAATGTCACTTAAAGGTTTAGATGCATTGAGGTAATTTATTGCATATATATTCCTCCTTCCATATACGAGTGTAAGCGAACAGGGAAAGACATTTTCACTTTTCTCTATTTGTCTGATAGTCTATCTGAAAATATAATTTAAGAGAGTTTTCTTCATTTATATGAGGATATTGATTTTGATGTAGTGCATGTCAATCCGTAGAATTTCACTAAATGTCAGGAAACATTTTCTCATTTGTTGTATGCGTTAAGCCAACTCAACGAGATTTACGCTCATCACAGGTTTGGTGAATTGGTAACATAACAAACATTATGTTAGTTCCGTTGTTTAAGTTTGAGTTATGTAGAAAAGAAAGAGCTAGGTTATGGTCCTTGTCTCTCCAAGCTTTGCTTAAGCATTAACTCATGATGATATCTCAAGAAACAATCGAGCTTAAAACTTTTGTATAATCTGCTTATTTATCACTAAGTGTTCAGACAGATTTCCTATTTTACCTGTTCTTTTAAATACCTCTGTTTCTTCTTCTAGCAGGATATCTCAAGAAAGAAAGAGCGATGAACTTGAAATTATGCAAGTAACGTCACGTACTTAGGCTACGTCGTGTTTGATTATAGAAAAATCCCTCTATGAACCTTTAATGTACCTTTACGTAACCTTATATTCCGCTGGATACATGAAGAATGATTTTATCTATAGAATAAAAATTTAAAAAGAAACTTAATTTCTAAAATGATAAGAAATATTTTGAGAACATGCATGGCTATCCATGGGATTCGACTGAGCAGTGAGCATCATCACTCAGTAGGCTTGCAGATTGTCTCTTCTGTTTGCTTCGGAACTGCTAAAATGTCTTTCATCTCTAATGGTATAGCCTAACTACACAAAGGATAACAATAGATTAAAATGCGGTCTATGATGAGTTATAATGAGCTACACGATGTGATATTGCATTATCAAACCTTCTTTTAATATTATTTGGGCTCATCCCTACCGCTGGAACCTTCATAATACTAATTAATCATGAACTTATCTTTTTTACGTTCCTCCATACTGCGACATTACGACGCTTTTCTTCTACACCGTAACGTCATCAGGTATTTACGCATTGGCGTTTCGTTGAAGGATAAATTATTAAAACAAAATAAAACGACAAAATTACACGTAAATAAATAGTACATATAATTACAAAACATGAATCGATACGTAGCTACATGTTCGCCGTGCTGAACATGAGAAATGGACATTGCTCTGGTTGCTAGGAATGATATTTGTTAGACAACATCCAAAGAGAAAATATTTTATTCATGATAATACGGTTCTAGACAGAAAATGTAGATTTTCTTGGCGACGAATAAAAGAACAGTGGATTTCTTTCATTGTTTTAATTCAATATTGGCTCCGTTAATGCACGTGAAAGGAGGTTGCTAACTGTTATCCTAACATAATAATTTTTAATCTTTTTAAATTAACAGACATTGGTCATCATTGGATCTTGGGATAATATATCGCTGCTAGATGTTGGAAGATTAGTAATTAAAGCGACAAAAATAACGAAGCAAAAACATCTCGCTCTTAACCCAACTTCGTGTTCTTCATGACATCGACTTCACATATACATTTGATTATTTGGTCAAAAGATAATACCTTAATATCACTAACATATGATGGTCGGCCAGAACTTGAAGTACAAGCTCATATGTAATAACATATATTACTTTTGTGGTTTTCTCCAAATGGTCTATATGTAAACAATGGCTAAACAAATTTAATTGGATTTTATTTAAATAATACAAATCTTGCTCGTTCATTTTATTATTTAGTTTTTGATTCGCTCATCAATGATTCTTCTTGGACGAAATTTCATGGAATTAACGTCTACAAAGATTCAAGGTTTACTTATCACGTCGAATGAGTAATCAAAAGCTAAATTCTGAAGTTATTTACACATTCTTCAACTCTCGGAAGTAGAGCAAGCCGACTGTTTGGTTTCTTGTAGCGTGGTACTAGTGGTGGCTTTTCTGTCTAATCCAGTTTTCCTCTTTAAGACAATTCTACACCCTTTTTGGAGTACGATACAGTGCTCTGAAGGCCATATTACATTCATAAGGCTGGAAGGGATTCGGATAAGGTTTATGAGGATAATTGTAATTCCAGTAGCATGAATACATTAATAAGTCATTTTTGGACCAAACAAGATAACCTTCAACGAAAGAAAATGTTAAAAGTACTGTATCAAATATATATTTATCAAAAGTGTGTTTTTGGACACAATCGTATTTTATACTTATAAGAGTCCGGGACCCATTACCATTATAGCGGTTTTAACCCGTATTCCTTTAGAGGGTAAAAATGTGATATTTGAATAAAATATATATTTGTGTTGTTATAAAAGTACGTCTGTGCAGGACAGTTCAACATTTATTCCAGTCAATCAATATTAAGTAAATTCTCTTACTATTTAATTTGCATATTCATTAAATAGAACCAATAGTTTTTTTTCAAAGTTAACACAATATTTATTAAAAAAGAATGTGTTTTGACTTTTCCACTAATAAAAACCATTACCGAATTTTCTATTATTTCACAAAAGAAAACTCACAATTATCCAATAATTTGTGTATTTTTCACGAGGCCTTTCGACATCGAAGATGCCACCATCATATTCCAATAAGAAGAGCTCCTCCTCCTTCATTACCGAATTGTTTTGATAATAGTTTCTTTTTATTTTCATCGGGTTGTCAATTGCAGCCATCGTCCACGTCAAATCAGTTTTTAACTAGAGTCCTGAAGTAACTTTAACAGACAGAATGACGTTTCTGTAATTTTTATGTTTTAACTCAAATACTCGCACTATTAATAACAGTATTCACATGATTTAAAAGACATAAACCCTTTTTAGCATTAGGTAATAATGTGTTTAATACTTCTTTATTTAAAATAATTACCTTGCTGATATTTAGAACGTAAAAATTATTAGTAAAATAAATAATTATTTAAATAAGATCAAAGAACAACTGTTGTATAATAAATGGAAGGTTTCAGGATGTGAAATGAATACAATAGAAATGTTATTCAGTAACCACTCAAAATGTATACTACTCACTCAGGGTTTCCCTATGAAAGAATGCACTTTATTTATATTTTTCACCAGATGTATGTTAAATCCATATAAAAATAGCTTCGTTATAACGAGATTCTGTTAAAATAAACTCTTTATTTTAATAACAATTGTGTATATCAACTCCTAAAACAATGCCTAGTATTTGATAACGGATTTTTCGAACTAAAAAGTGTACAAAAGTTATGCTATAAAATTCAAACTAGGTTTTGGTTTTTTGTGTTATATTCTGGGTGATGAACATTAAAGATTTATTTGTCGGTAACACGTAATTTATAGTGTTAAGCGTTAGTTGTAAATCGTGATAGGGGTTGTAAAAGTTTCTAGGGCAAAATTTGAATTTAAGCTTAATAATTAAATAGTGTATTGTGTTTATTTTACAATTTTATGAGGTGGTCTTGTAGACTAACGTTATTAACTTTATAAAAATAGATGAATTCCATTTAAAACCAAATATTTGTTTTCTTACTGCAGCTGATTAGAAATGTATTTTTAAAAATCCGAAAATTTTTTTAAATCGCCGCTCAAGTGAAGCAAAGTTTCTACTATAGCTGCTTTGAGTGCCTTTAATTAGGCTACAAAATGGCCTTACACATGGCTTTACTATTCTTGCGTTTCCGTTGATATTCATTACACTTGACAGCTATTTTTGACAAATATTTCTCATGTTGCGAGTAAAATAGGGCGAAGAGGGGTTAAGCGTCCACACATAACGTTCTGTAAAGAAGATACATCATGACTATATAATGCAAATTACAGACATTCGTCTCTCGAGGGAAGCAAAATATCCTCTCTAACTGCTTTAAGGGCCTTTAATTAGGCTACAAAGTGGCATTACTTAGGCTTTTAGCTTCTTTACGTTTCAATTGATATTCATTACACTCAACATTCCCTTTGGTATGAACATTCGGTATAAAAACAATAATATTTTATATCAATTTTAATTACACTGTTGAAGATTTAATAAAATGTATAACGTTCATTAGTCAGTGTGTACACATACATTTTTGATAATTAAATATTTTATTTATGTATAAGTTTTATATACTGTATATTAATAAAACTTGTTACTGACTAATTTTAAATTTGGTTTCTTATCTCTTTTATGCTTATGATTCTTTAATGGAAATAAAGATTGATATTATAACATACAATGCACTACAGAACTATCTCCAACTTTAGTAAATGTGATATTCAATAGTGGAATTAAATACTGAAAACCCCAACAACAATGTCGAAATCGTGTTTTGACCTTCCATTGCTGAGTTCAACACTCTAATAAAACATTTTAATCGGTGTGTTTATATTGAAATGAAGGTCAATCATAGACAAATAAAGTAATTTGCGTTGACACTAGCCAATCACAGTTTTTAGGTGAAATTATGGGTGTTATAGAAGTTTAAATATCTATAATTTGCATAAAACATGGAAATTTTTTTATCAAATCTATAGTATTTTTAAAAATGTCAAGCAGCACGACGCATCTGTACTTCTTTAATATTTTATATATTAAAATAGGGAATCTAATATTTAAATATATTCAGTCAGTTCAAACAAACATTGTTCTAAAATGGCACAAGATTTTAAATGGTAAAATCAATGTTGTTAGACTTATTGAAAATTGCAATAACATTCTCAGATACATATTTGATTTTAAGGACAATGTTGGATTTTTAAGAAAATCATAACTTCTTTTAGAAAACATAAATACCAAATTATATACAGAAAAAGATATGGTAATGGAATAGCAAATATAAATACTTTAATGGTAAAGATTGATATTCTTAACACAAACAAGAGCAAAATAATATAACAAAAACAATGAGTTTTAAAACTCTTATTATTGAACGCATGAGTTTAATCAAACACAAATTATTTAGACGGCTAACTCTTCACATTTGAATTATAAATAAAGATTTTTTACTTGCAGTTGACCAATATTTAATGGAACAATTAAGTTACGAGGTGGAGGTTATATATAAAACATATCAAGGAAACCACAAGAACGGATATTACAGAAAGTAATCCTCTCCTGAACGAAGTGCCTTATTCTGCTATAAATTACGAAGATTTGATCTCTGGATGAAAACGTATTTTCATTTTGGTCACGTGTAGGAAGGTATTGGTCACGTTAATGACGTAATTCCCGAGACTCCATTCTAAAACTTTTATACTACTGGCCTTCGCCATCAATTTAACGTCTCACTATTTTCTGAAATATATCACTTTTTTAATGACACTATATTCCCGATCTTATTCCTAATACTGTGTAAAATGTTCTTTAATTGTTTTCAGTCTCATATTAAAAGTTTTGTGCAGAATATTTTATTTTCCTGAAAGAGAACACTTAAATAATTCAGTTTATTGGGTAGGCGTTGTGAATCATCGTACAAATCAGTTATGGACGATATTATGAAACCCTTTTTACAATTTAATCGTCTTACGAATTCAGCTTTTTAAGAGTTCAACTCCTAAACAATAAACAAATTTCAGAGACATTCCATTAGTGTAAGCGATCGTAAATAATTCACTCCCCCTAGTTACAAGGTTTACTAAAGTGTTAAGCTGTTATTTATGAAGACTCTTGGGATTACTACCCAATATTTTACAGTCGGATTTTTCCATTTATTTCCTTTTGTATGGCAGTCATTTTAAAAGCTTTGAAGCACATCATTTTTAAAAACTTCCCAAACATCCTTAATCGTGTAGTTTCTTGTGAATGTACTAGTAGACACTTGGTATGATTACTTAATTCTTGGATTTTGTCGCGGACACATGTTTAAAACAGTCAGAAGGAATGTACGAGTATATCCATTCTAACAAATATAACGAGACTGTTTAACGTGTCAAAATAAGTAAAATCAAGATCAAAGAATCGCACAGCTAGAATTATTGTTTTTGTGTATAAGGAAAGCATTGTGTTTAAACAAATTATATAATATTTATATGTACAACTTTTGGTATGTTTGTTAAAGTATACAACCCATTATAACCATTTATGTTGGTATTCACAATTAATCATATATTACACTATAAACAGATATAAACATTAACTGACATGTTCATTATTCTGTACACCATTAAATTCACTGTAGAATAAATACCAAGCACAGAGCAATGCCCATGTTAGACATTGTATACTTTACAATTGTATTGTTTGGTCGCGAAAAATATCTCCGTGAGAAGTACATGGTATGTTTGAGTGCTCATCTTTCCTATCTAAAAATATGAATTATTCAAAGGTCATACAGGTTTTTGTTATAAAATGTCATTTAAAGGTTTAGATGCATTGAGGTAGGTTATTGCATTTATATTCCTCCTTCCATATATGAGTGTTAGCGAACAGGGAAAAACATTTTCACTTTTCTCTATTTGTCTGATAGTCTATCTAAAAATATACTTTAAGAGAGTTTTCTGCATTTATATGAGGATATTGATTTTGATGTAGTGCATGTCACTCCGTAGAATTTCACTAAATGTCAGCAAACATTTTCTCATTTGTTGTATGCGTTACGCCAACTCAACGAGATTTACGCTCATCACAGGTTTGGTGAATTGGTAACATAACAAGTCTTTCGTTACATTATGTTAGTTCCGTTGTTTAAGTTTGAGTTATGTAGAAAAGAAAGAGCTAGGTTATGGTCCTTGTCTCTCCGAGCTTTGCTTAAGCATTAACTCAGGATGATATCTCAAGAAACAATCGAGCTTAAAACTTTTGTATAATCTGCTTATTTATCACTAAGTGTTCAGACAGATTTCCTATTTTACCTGTTCTTTTAAATACCTCTGTTTCTTCTTCTAGCAGGATATCTCAAGAAAGAAAGAGCGATGAACTTGAAATTATGCAAGTAACGTCACGTACTTAGGCTACGTCGTGTTTGATTATAGAAAAGTCCCTCTATGAACCTTTAATGTACCTTTACGTAACCTAATATTCCGCTGGATACATCAAGAATGATTTTATCTATAGACTAAAAATTTAAAAAGAAACTTAATTTCTAAAATGATAAGAAATATTTTAAGAACATGCATGGCTATCCATGGGATTGGACTGAGCAGTGAGCATCATCACTCAATAGGCCTGCAGATTGTCTCTTCTGTTTGCTTCGGAACTGCTAAAATGTCTTTCATCTCTAGTGGTATAGCCTAGCTATACAAAGGATAACAATAGATTAAAATGCGGTCTATGATGAGTTATAATGAGCTACACGATGTGATATTGCATTATCAAACCTTCTTTTAATATTATTTGGGTTCATCCCTACCGCTGGAACCTTCATAATACCAATGAATCATGAACTTATCTTTTTTACGTTCCTCCATACTGCGACATTACGACGCTTTTCTTCAACACCGTAATGTCATCAGGTATTTACGCATTGGCGTTTCGTTGAAGGATAAATTATTAAAACAAAATAAAACGACAAAATTACACGTAAATAAATAGTAGATATAATTACAAAACATGAATCGATACGTAGCTACATGTTCGCCGTGCTGAACGGACGGTGTAACTACTGGAGGAAGGAACTTGTCGAGATGGACTTTGTTCACCGACCCATAATTTACAGGTGCATTTCCGTGTTAAACAATGGTCTGTCACTTTATCCTGTGTTTCTTGAACACTTTTTTATTAGGTTTCATCTTTATACCATGGATACATGGCATACATTTTCCTCAAATTATTTCTTGTCTAGGCGGAAAAGAAAATTCATGCCAAACTTTTAGTCTGTATATGTAATCGTTCTTGATGTATCCTGCGGTTAGTTAGGATACGTAGTGATATGATAACATCATTTTACTGATAATGTTATCTGTACAATTCTTCCGCAATTGTTATGTTTCAAAATATTTAAAAAAACGTATTGAAATTTGGTATCTCACGGAAGCTACTAGTTTTAAATGCTAAAAATTTGAAATTTTTTCCATTATTGTAGGTTGCATGAGAAAATCTTTCCACCGTTAAATGTTTCTTTGTAACTATTTTGATTTACCTTTGCGTATAAAAACAAACACACACATGTTTAAAATTTAATAACAAGTTTAAAACTTACATACCAATTTACTTTTAAATATAATTTAAATGAACCCTTTATTCCCAAAAGTAGAAAGAAAAGATTTCAATGTTCGATAACCTTAAAATTATATTCAAAATAGGGTATCAACAATTTGAATTTATCTGTTCAGTTTCATTAACAAGCAATAGCTTCCGAGCTATATAAACAGTTGATGAGCTGATGTGGCAGATGGCAATGTTGACCGCAATAAACGGCCTATCACCGAGGGCAGGAACATTGGCTATAAATCTCCGCGGTCATAATAATCCCTGTCCTTCATCTTGGGCTTCTGGCTTCAAGCTTGCAACAACTTTGGTGTCTGATCTGATATATTAGTTCGGTACTAGATAAAAGATTGTTTCTTAAAAGTTTCTATTTTAACTATTAATAAATAAATTCCATTTTGTGTTAAACGAAACAATATTTCAAAGAACGTCAAACACTAAATGGGGCACACCATTAATTTTTCAATAGTTTCAAATGTTTTTGTGTGAATAAGTTATTTAAATTTATTTTTATTTTTTTTTTTTGAAAATTATTAAATAAACAATTCTTTTGAGAAACCATGCTTTTAAATTATTCTAAATATTGCTCAACATAACAGTATATCACTTATGAATGCGTACATTCATGTAAAATAAGTCAGAAATTATAACAGCTTTAATGTTTTTTGATAGTTATTATCGTAAAGGTAGTTCTGTATTTACAAAGACATACCAATAAATAATATTTAAAATATTAATTTATCATGATCCAGATAAATTTTTCCAGAGTTAAAAATGAACAAATAAATTTAGTGGACTATACCTTTCCAAAGTGTAATAAAAATGAATAAGGATAAAAACGTGATAAATATTAATTAAAAATGGATTAAATTAAAACAAGATGAAGTAACAAAATATACTGATTGATTAAAGTTTATAGATATCTAAGGAAAAAAAAATATTTTACATAGTTTTAGTAATAACAAATAATAAGTTTACAACAGTAAAGTATCAAGTTAATTGTTCAGACGTCACACATGTTTTCTCTTGCTTTAAAACTTCTGGCATGGTGGGACAGTGAAATTTTGATAAATATAAACTAGAACTAATTTTCTAATTTCATAAAATATGTGACTTTAAAAAAAGCAATTTTTCTTATTGTAGTTATAACATAAGCTTTGGTGAGGCTTCTTGTAAAAACTCTAATCTATATGACACTTCATTCTCGAAATATCCTACAGACAAGTGTACAGGCAAGCAATGATACTGTAAAGAATTTTTTTACATCTCCAGGGAGACAAAATAGAAGTTGTCAGCTTACTGATTGATAGTGTTAATGATTCTTAGTCAAATTTCATAGTTGGAAATAAACTGTCATTAAACTCATCATGTCTATTTAAAAAAGAAGTTTATGAAAATTTAGAGTGAATATTAAATCTTTTTCGAGATATATTATTATATGACACATGAATTTTTTCTAATAAGTTGTGTATCATAGCAGTATTCAGACATTAAAAATTCTGATGAGTTAAGGAGGGTACTACAAAGCAATAGTATGCTGAAACCTAACCTTCTCACAGATTTTTAACATTGGTTTCCACTTCTATTACTATATAAAATAATACATCACATGGTTATATTTAATAATCTTTGTACTAAGTTTGCTTCCAAGGTACTTTTTGTTGCAGTTGTTCGTAGCATTCTGGTTCATAATACACCAATACACAAATGTTCACTATCGCTCATCCATATCTCTTAGAGTGACATACAACTTCATCGAACTCATTGTTACCTACATAGGAATGAGGCTTACTCTTTAGTTTGTTTTCAAGATAAAGTGCTGACAGACGTACATGGAGATAGTCAGAATTTAATGAAGCTTTCTAATCCCACAGTGATAAGATTTGATAACGGTGAGCCGATAAATAATTGTATTTAACACATTATAAACACACACACACATATTATTGTATTGTTTTTACTCATTATTTTTTTGTAAAGGCACATTATATTTGTCAGTTAATTAATTTTCTTAATTACATAGTAACATTTCTAAACACCATTTAAAAATTTGAATTAAAGCTTACACATTGGGATAATTGTCTAAGAGCGTAAATGTTACCAAGAGTAAGAAAATTACATTCGTCCGCCTCTACAGAGTGAACGTCGCCTTCTGCGCTTTTAAGAGTCTTTAATTAACGTTTCAATCTTAGGCCCTTATCAGATCGCTTACTTAAATATTTTTTTTAGCGTACATCCCCTAATTAAGTCATCCAAAGGGGCAAAACCGTACCGTCTTCCAGTTGTTGTCTTCAATGAGGTATTGTCTTCTAAGTTATTACCACTCAGATACTTGATTGAGCACAAATAATAGTATTTATATTTTATACTTGCTGATAGTTTTCAAAATAAAATATAACAAATAATATTTTATAAGAAAGTTTTACAAAATTTCAATGACGCAGAATCTTCTGTGCCTACATTGAAACTACAACTACAATTAAGGGTGTTCTCTCTCTCCTTAAGTTCTGCAATTTGTGGTTTTTATAAATTACCAGATAACAATTTCCTACGGTAATGGCTTCGTTCGTAGCCAGCAGTGTAGGGCAGTCTGGCTTGTAATACGTTACTCATGCACTGAGAGACAACCGCCATATCGCGTTATCTCGTAACTTATCTTATTCTATAGCTATACCCGGTTCAGTAGCTTTGTGGTGTATTATATCTTGTTTCCTTCATCGATTTACGTCACAAAATGTAATAAAACAATTAATACTGAAAACAACTTTGTTGGATCCCATTTTACTTATTATTATCTAATAGAAATTTAAAAAATGGTATGAAGATATATCCTAAACTTATAAGTATTAATTATGTATGTGTTATAAGTTTCATTATATATTTAGTATCAATATAGGCGTGCCGTATCAGTTTATTGAGTAGGCGTTGTGAATCATCGTACAAATCAGTAGGCTAATGGACCATATTATGGAATCCTTTTTACAATTTAATCGTCTTATAGACTCAGCTTTTTAGGAGTTCAACATCTCAGCAATAAACAAATATCAGAGACATTCCATTAGTGTAAGCAATCGTAAATCATTCACTTCTCCTAGTTACAAAGTTTATTAAAGCGTTAAGCTGTTATTTATAAAGACTTGGGATTATTACCTAATATTTTAAAGTCAGATTGTTCCATTTATTTCCTTTTGTATGACAGTCATTTTGAAAGCTTTGAAGCACAGCGTTTTAAAACTGGATCTGCGCATTTACGTTATACGCTTCCCAAACATTCTTAATTGTGTAGTTTCTTGAGAATGGACTAGTAAAAATCTTAGTAATCCTTGGATTTTATCGCAGACACTGCTTGCAGCAACGTTTTTAAAACAGAAAAATACAATTTTGCGAGAAAATAGCTCTAACATAATAACTCTAATAACATTTAAGTATCACAATTAAATGATTCAATACACCGTTAATTAAAATGGTCGGATAAAAATAACAAAAATCATAGTGCATCTGACGGATCTTTTTATTTTACAAATTTCAAGTCTCATGCTTATGCAATGCTTATTGGCTTTCGGTCCCTGAAGTAGCATTACTGAGGTTCACGTTATCACTGGCGACTTTTAAATGCTTTTAAATTCCACATGGACAAACAGAGTAAATGCGTTTATATAATATGTCATTGTTATTTAGTTGTTAAATTGTACATTAAAAGATTTTATTCTTAATTTTCTTATCTTTATGTATTTTTTCTCCCCTCTAGTAAGTATATATTAGAATACATAACAAGTAAAACCTTGAATTAATGTTTAGTTCTTTAAACATAAATAATGTGTTGTTATTTACCAATTTGTTGATTTACACTTTCCGAGCTATTTCATTGAATACCGTTATGTATATTTCTTATGTTCTTTGCGACTCAAACAATAAAACACCTTATACATTCATATTTAAGATGAATAAGAGAAATTATTCTATGCGACAAGTCCATACCGTTGCAGCAAGGAAATCTAACAATGTTTTACGTGACTTGTCTCTTTATACCAAACACATTTAACTTCTTTACTTAATGATATTTTATCCAATGCATTGTAAAGACATATTCGATATCGCTATAAAAAAGAATAAAACGTTTTTAAAACTGAAAAGGAACATTTTTATTTTTTGTTATATAAAAGATTTTCATTTACTAGATGAATATCACTTACAATGGAGAGGGTAGTTCGCAACCAGAAGCAACTTTATAGTTCCATGTGCACACAGCGTGGTTCAAACCGTAAAATTCTCCGTAGCTGAACTGTTTGTATCCTGTGATCCCACAAATTGAATTAATTGGATTTTATCAAAATTGCAATACCTAGGAATGTTGAATGAATACGTTGTTTATAAAATATTTACCATTTAGTAGTTTATATTGTAAGTAACTCTAGGTGAAATACGTTTTGACAAACTCTTCTTTAGTCATAGACTGTTTCACAACCAATAAAAAACTGGGATTTTTCATGTTGAAATTCTTGTTTAACTATCATTCATTAGATGAATATTTGAAACATATTCCCAAGATTTCTTAACATTACAGGGTAAAATAAATAATAATTATTAATATTAAGTATTTTAACAAAAAAATACAATCTGTATCTTTATTGGTACAATGTACATTTCGGATTCTAAGAATCCATCTTCAGGTACTTGTAGAGTTAAATAATATAAGGAAATATATGAAGTAAATAAATAAGTATACCAAATTGACATTTCTTTTAACTTCCTTGATGGATAAATATTTTATTTAATTTTAATTTTTATAACGTATTTGTTTTTTATAATTTATTTTATATCGTTTAATACCATGAACTACTTGAAGATGGATTCTTTGAATCTGACATTATTGGTACATTTTACCAATACAAAATACAAAGGGATTAACATATAAATAACGTTAAATATATAAAAACGAACATTGTCACAAAATAGTACTTTTCCATTGGCACCTTCAAAAGAGTTATACGTATAATCTGGGTTTTACAAACAACAAAGGTGGCCAAATATATATTGTACAGCTGATGTTATGGGATGCCATATTGATGTGTATTTGGCAGACAATAAACCATCAGCTGTTGGGGCGATCACAACGATAATACGTGACTGGTATAGACAACTTAGCGGCTGATGTCTGCTTTTATAGCGCTGTATATCTTGTTGATCACTAAGCGAGCGTAGTAACCGTGTATTGTACATTATGTATGCAATAATGAGTTTAGTGTCCATCAATTGTATAGTCTCAGGTATTTTGTATGACTGTAACATGTATAGTATATTTAAAATTTTAAAATTGTAATATAAGTAAAAATAGTGTTCTTAAAAAAATAATCATATGTATTTTATTAAATTAAATTAAATTTGTAATGTTTTCGTACTCATTCACGATGTACAGAATTCAAGAGGCACAAGTTACCTACTTACTACTTTACTTTCTAAGTCAATGAATATGTGAACTAACAAATTCATAATTAAATACAAATATATTACACATTATTATATTTACATTCACCATAATATACCACAAAAAAATCGAAATTTTTTATATGGAATGATAAAAATTCGAATGTTTTTGCATCTATACAATCTTACAATTGATGTTAACATCACGTTTTATGACAGTTTGACGGATCTAGTGCAGCAACTGTGATGTGAATAAGCAAGTACCAGCACTACAGCTGTCGGCTTTACTGATATAGGGTCACGTGACTCGGACATGACTAAGGCTGGACACTCCTTGAATGTCTGAGTGACACCATATTTTATATCATATACAAAATATAGTTGATTTACAAATATAAACTAACCAATTGAGTATAAAAATATTTTGTAATAATGAAAATTTAGATTTATACTATTTGTATAGTGAATGTATTAATTTAAGATACTGTGATGAGACTAATATTACAAGAGCATTGTATTTCATACAGAAATTTTTACATAAATACTAGCTCAGGCTACTTGTATATTAGTCTTTTTCAAGTCGTATGTTGCCAAACGGCCTATACATCTAATAATTCCGTTACTGCCAAGGTTTATGCCTACAAAAAGTAACTTTCATAGTGGACTATGTTCATTTAATATCCATCACTGATTCGGAAGGCTAATGCTACAGATTTAAGCAAAGCATATCATTCGTGGTAATAACAAAAAATAATTTCTATCTGTCTGATAGCAAGATATGTTAAAAACAAGCGATAAAAGACCTTATACCTTCACATTTAAGTTCAATAAAGGAAATCATTTAGTACGTGTTCTAACCGGTGCAACAAGGAAATCTAGTAATGTTTTACGTGACTTGTATATGTATACAAAACACATTCAACTTCTTTATTCAATGATATTATTTTCAATGCATTTTAAAAACATACTATTGCTATCAAAAGTATAATATCATTTTTTTAATTTGAATAAAAAAATGTTTTTTTCATATAAATGTCTGAAAGTTATTTTATTTACAACATGAAAACACTGACAAGGGAGAGAGTGGTTTGCACCCAGAATCAACGGGTATCACTCGTGGCATTGAAACATTTAATTCATATCGGTCTGATAACAAGATATCTTAAAAACAAATAGATATAGACATGAATTGTGCATAAAGCTTCATTTCTAGATGAGAAATACTGTGTTTACTTATGGCGCATGTTTCTTCATGGGATTTGTCTGGTACGTGTCTATAGGAAGGTTAATTTCTATAAACCAATTACCAGCCTTTTTTGTTTCAGTATAAGAGCGATCAATGACTTGTAAACCAACAACCCTTTATTTTAACAATGCACAACTCCCAATGGAATCCAATAATTAAACTCAGTATAAATTAATAGAAATTTTAATTATAATCAACACCCATAATAGACCAACGCCAAGCTATCTTTTTTACCTTTAATTTATTGTCACTATTTCTTATTTATAAACCTTTAGATTTTGACATGTCCAGCCTTAAAATTAACAATCAATCAAATCATTCAATAATTGTGTCCTTCAAGTTCTCAGTGCTAATATTTTCAACACAAACTCAAAATAAAAATCTTCATTAAATTTCAAAATAAAATAATCTTCTTCAAATATAAAATGAAACAACTAATAAAATAAGACTTCTTCTCAAAATAAAAATCAAACGAATTTAGGTAATATTATTAATTAAGTAGGAACAAAGACAATGTCCAACCAGTTAAACTCAAAGTTTTATCAATTACTAAATACTTATTTCCTGTAAATTTCCAATTTTCAAGATTATCGAATCACACAGAATTATCTGCTTGCCTTTGAATATTAAATTTAGGAGCTTGTTATATATATAGAATCTCAGAAAATAAAATAAATTTTCTTTATCAGTAGGCTATTCCTGAATTAACCAACTTGAACAGGAAAATACCATTAAGCAATTTTCTATTAAAATGTTAAATTCAAACTTTTTAAAGTACCTCACTTATTTCCAGAAGACTTCACAAACAAAAATAACTGTTATTGATCAATTACTTGAAAATTAAAACTTTAAATTTTGAAAAGAATTTAATTTCACACTCAACCTTCCTACCAAAATATCTACACGGTAAGAGTAGGCTAATCACTTCTACCATGAACTTCTCTCTCTGAGCACACAGCAAAGACTCCCCTGAAACCCACTTGAATCAACCGGAAGGCTCTCGAAGTACCTCCCACCATCCAATCAACCTAAAGTTGGCGAATCAAAATTGACCAAACACAATGTCTGAACTGGACGGCACCTATCCAACCCAGACCCGTATCTTATGGCTAATACCTCGAAACAAAAGGAAGCTTCTAGGCATTCCTTGAACCCGAATCAACAAGATATTCAGCACTGCTGAAAGGATCACAATTCTTACAATTCACTTATATTATAAATATACAATTCTCTTAATATAAATATAATTATTCCTATAAATTATTAAAAAAATCTAGGAAGCATCCTATAGTTAGCATTGACTTTAAATTGGTTTTATGGGCAACCATAGCGGGAAAGAGATAATTACAGAATAAATACATTTTAAAACGAATTCAATAAACCTATAAGCGATTCTGACATTTTGGTAAATGTAGCCTCACTAATCAAATACATAAAACATATTTTATAGTGATTTGGTATGTAGACTAATTATTTATTATTAACTAATATTCCACCCAATTTAATTATCTTAAATCTGAATGCATCATGTGGAAAGTTATGTAATGTGGAAACATTATATATGTAGAAATTTAAATTTTGTAACAAACCTGATTTCTAATAGAATTAGTTGTATGATACGTCAATATGAGCTAACTTTGTTATATATATATATATATATATATATATATATATATATATATATTATTGAGATTATGCCAATCTGTACAACGGACATATTGAGATTGAAATGAGCTACAGATGAAGCTGCATGTAACCTCAGCGAGGCCTTTTATGACCCGTGGTGTGGCGTTCTATTTTCTTTTTGATCACGCTCATTAACACCTCTTCACGTCCTAAGCATAACAACCTCTGGGAAATTTTTTTTTTATTACTTCAAAAGATTGCCTGCTTGAGCAGACAGAGGGTTCCCACAGTATCACGCTGTTGGTTTAGCTGCACCAATGATGTATTTCCTTTCTTATTATAGGTTATTTATCACCACCTTCTATATATATGCAGTCTCGCTGAAATTAGGCATGGCCGTTAACAAACAGGGTGAGGTGGAGATTCATGCTCCCGTTAATCTCTCTACCTATTCTCCCAGGTCTCCGATCAACGTACTCAGGATTTTAGCAACCATAGATTCCTCCAATCCGTCATAGTGCGCACTCGGGCTTCAGTTTTATTTACATCTTCGTTCACTATGTATATCCGCTTTCTTTCAAAGCGAGCATGTGTGTCAGAAATAGCGACCTTCTCCTCGAGGACAGCTGTTTGTGAACACTTCAGTAAACATGTGCGATACGGAGTTATAATGTTCCACAGGTTCGATCCTCACTAAATATGAAAAATGTTCCTTATAAATTAGAAGTAATATTAGTGTTAAACTGCAAATAATTCAAGAGTAATATTGCTTTATTATAAAATGAATTTACTTTTAAAGGCAATAGTGTTATTAATGGTTTAATTCAAGACTTGACTCAGAATAACTATATCACTCTTGGAAAAACAAACACGTTTTTCACATTCACAAACAGCATCATTATTGTTTACGACAGTTTCATGGACCACGCAGTAAAGCCGTCAAGTGAATAAAGAAAACTTTTCAACATCGTTGCGCCCGGGTTTATAGCGCCTACCCTTTACGCTTGCGGTGATGACCGCGTAGTCAGTTCCTGCTTCCCTAAACTTTATAAAAATAATAACTTTACACATATTCGTGAGATAAAGTGTATATTTAGTGCCTACGCATTTTACTAATTCCTTAAACAGTGTCATCAATACTTTTTCTGTACAGTATTCCGTCCGTAAGCGTTCAAGGCATTCAAGTAATACCCGACTCTACTGCCTTTACCGTTGTTTAAAATACTAATATTGAGCACAGTACGTTTATTTACATCAGTTACAAAAACAAGAATGATTTTAAGTGTAATTTAATGACTACTAGAGCTTTTAGGAGGTCTAGTCCGTGTAGCAATCCAATATTTTCCTTTTATCTTCTGGTATCATCAATATTTTTCACATTATATTTTCACGTAAGAGGTCACCAAATGAAATTACAGCATGAGAACCAAAATTAATTTTTATATCAGATTATACTAACCTAACGTAAGTTACCATGCAGAAAACTGTGTATAGAAACATATCGTCGAGTGTATGAATACAACATAGAAATGTTTTGTACTATACAATGTGGCGTAAAATTAAAAGCTAGCGATACAAATGTATATCATGTTAAGTATATCCACTTAATGAGGAGTTTGGAATAATTCACTTGTGAATATTCAATATGAATGAAATAAACGCGATGAATTAGGTAATCAGGGAGGTCTGGTTAGTCATATGGCTAATAATCAAACTTAGATCAAGAGTTATTGAGAACTTGACAGAACCATCCGTCTGTCCGACAGTTTGTTTCTTTGTGATAAATCACAATGGAAAGTCCTATACATTTGAACTTGTATGTATAGGGCTTAAAAATATTGCTTATGATTTCAGGCTCTAAAACATGTTGTTTGCCTGTGCGATAACTCTAAAGAGAAAGTGTATAAAAACTCATAACTTTGTAAACATGTCTCTATTGGTCCTAGAAAGAACCCTATTGATTATGCGGGTCAAGAGGGTAGTTTGTCAGCCAGTCTGTCTAACTGTGCAATAACTCTCTCTCCAGAGGTTATAGAAACGTAAATCTTGGCACATAAGTTTCTCTTGGTTCTTGGATTAATCTTATTAATTACGGGATACAAATATCAAAGGAAAATCTGTCCTAATATCTATCCTTCTGCGTGATATTTATTTATAGGAAAATCCACAGATACTTGGAAATTGGTGTATTGTTTCCTCTTGGTCGAAGTAAGAAATCTAATGAAGTCCGACCGTTTGTCTGATCGTGTGTGTAATAATTATTAATTCTGGTCATACGCTTTTTCGGATCCTCCATTTAGTACATTATAATTTTTATTATACTTGTATAACAAAGTAAAACCATACTTGCAACTGAGCTACACATTTTCAGATATTCTGTTTTCTTTCTCTTACATTTGCTAACACGTCATTGGGTTCAAACGTACACAGGTGAAGCTCTGTAATGAAGATTTTTACATTTCAGTTTATATTCGTTGCGCTAGACGGATAATTTGGAAAATATTAACATTATAATATAATATAAGGGAAAGTTTCTAGTAACATTAGGTGAGAAAAATTTAAGCGTACATACGTCACGCTTTGTGAAGAAGATACGCCGTGACTAGAGATGGGGAATTACAGACATTCGTCTCTCAGGGAAAGCAGCATTTCCTCTCTAACTGCTTTGAGGGCCTTTAATTGGGCTGCAAAGTGGCCTTACTTAGGCTTTTAGCTTTTTTACGCTTCAGTTAATATTCATTACACTCCACAGCCCCTTTGGTATTAACATCTATTATAATAACAACCGTCTTTCCTAAAATCTTACCTAAACTATTAGGTTTGTATGAAAAGTTTGACTGCCATTATAACAGTGTCTACTCGGTGTGTATCATGTCAATAATAATATTTATGTCTAACATTTTCTATAGCAGTGAAACTTGTTACTAATGTATTTTACATTTACTAACCTATCCCTTTTAAAATCATATTTCTTGAATATAAATAAAGGTTGATTTGTATTTATGTATCTAATGTTAATCCTCCAACCAGTTAAGCGCTGCTGTGAAGCTCGTGGGACCACACTAAAACCTTCTACTAAATGGGTTTGCTATAATTTATATTGAACTAAGAACTATCGCCAGCTGTAGTATATAAGTAATTATTATCGTGACATAAAATTCAACATAGTGGATCGAAATACTAAAAAAAAACCATCAAATATATCGAAACCATTTTTTAATTTCCATTGTTGAGTTTAACACCATAACAAAAAATTGCAATCAGTGAGATGGTATTGAAATTAATTTCAGTTTATATACCGGTACCCTAAAAGTGATTTTCATTGATATGAGCAAAATTTTGATTTCTAATTAAAATATTCTTTTGTTAATAATGTATATAATTTGGCAAATATTAACATTATAATATAATATTCAGCAACGTTTCTAGTAACATTAGGTGAGGAAAATTTAAGCTGGAAATACACAACATTTTCCTGTACTCATTGGTACTACTGAGTAATAAGTTTTTTTTAATTGTTTGCAGTCTTAACAAAATATTTCGCAGAATAAATATGAACACTTGCATAACGAACTTAAAATATTCATAAGCAAGAAGAATGCCAACATGTAAATAGCTTTATGACTGTTGACTTAGTTTTTAATCTCGATCATTTGGACTCAAGTTAACCTTAACCTTACATTATAAGAGAATATAAAACATTTAGACATCAGGGGGAAAATCTGTTGAAAACACTTTATTGCTGTGAATAAACCAACCAAAACGGTTCCCTTCTGTAAATTCAGCAAAATATAATATTTGCTAAACCTTTAGAAATTTACTGTTTATCTAAGTTTCTAGTATTATCTGGAATCTTAAAGAACTATGCGCTGTATTTCTTCAATATGTTATAATGCAAAGAGGGCATCTAACATTGAAAATACATTAAGTCAGTTGAAACAAACACTATTCTAAAAATGACACGAGATTTAAAATAAACAAATCTAGTTGTTTGCTATATTAACACTTCGGAAAAATTCACACATATAACTTTAGTTCTTTGGATAATGCTCGATGTAAACAAAGAAGCAATTAAATATAGGAATGAAGATGATAAATAAATAGCACAGAGAAATATTTTAATACCTAAGATTTATATTCATAAAAAAAGCAAGTTAGATCAAAATCAAAAAAATTAAACAATTAGTTTTAAAACTCTAATATTATTAGACACATGCGTTTACTAATCAGAAAATAATTAAAAAGACTGCTAACTTTTCACATCTTAAATTAATTTCTAAATTATAGATACTTTACTTGCAATAATTGTTGATGAATTCTCAATTAAGGTACGAGACGGATGTTATTTAAGAATCATATCAAGGAAACCACAAGAACGGATATTACAGAAAGTAATCCTCTCCTGAACGAAGGCTCTTATTCTGCTGTAAATTACGAAGATGGGATCTCTGGATAAAAACGTATTTTCATTGTGATCACGTGTAGGAAGGTATTGGTCACGTTAATGACGTAATTCCAGAGATTCCACTCTACAATATTAGTACGACGGGCCTACGTGATCACTTTAACGTCTGACTCTTATTTTCTGAACTATAACACTCTTCCGAATACACAACATGTTCCTGTAGTCATTGGTACTACTGAGTAATAAGTTTTTTAATTGTTTGCAGTCAAAAAAAATATTTAATGTACAATAATAATATAAATAGAACGTTTTATTATCTTGAAAGGGAATACCTGTTTTTCCCATATATTATATTACATTAGATAGAAAAACTTTTTGGCGCGACAATAAAACTTGTACTTTCATTCAACACCCACTCTCTAATCTTTTCATGAATCACTTTTGAAAACTGTGGAATGGAATATATATATATTATATATATATATATATATATATATATATATATATATATTCCATTTGACAAAAAAAAGCGAATGTTTAACATGTGAAAATAAATCCAATGAAAGAAACAAATCCAAGAAAGAACTCTCACGCAAAAACTAACAAAAAAACTAAAAAAAAAAATAAAAAATTAATTGTTAAGATGTAACGGCTACATGTTTGCCTGTGCTGGACTGACGGTGCAAAAACTAGAGGAAGGAAATTGTCTAGATCAACTGATGATTGTCGTATTTGATGATAAAAGTCCCTCTTTGGAAAATGGGTGTGCCATTTCCTAGCTTAATATTCCGCAGGATATATCAAGAATGATTTCATCTACAGACTACAAATCTGAGAAGAAATTTAATTTCTTTATTGACAAGAAATACAATGAGTAACATGCATGGCTATCAAAGGATTTTTCTGATCATCAACACTCAGTAAGCCTGCAAATTTTCGCATCTTTTTTCTTCTAAACAGCTAACATATGTATTATATCTAATGATATAGGTATACGATAGCTATACGCAGGATACTACGATAGTAAAATGTGATGACGTATAATGAGGTACACCATGTGATATGCCGTCATCAATATTTTGGGTTCAGTTTTACTGCTGGAACGTTCATAGTATTAATGAATAATAAATTTGCCTTTTTCATGTTCCTCAATACTGCGACGTTACGCTTCGTCAACACCTTGACGTCATCAAGTATCCACGCATTAGCGTTTCGTATTAAGTTAAAATAAAAAACACAAACAATTACACGTCAATAAATAAATCACGTAACTAAAAAATAATTAATTGTTACGATACAGTGGCTACATGTTTGTCCGTGCTGGACTGACGGTGCAACAACTAGAGGATGGAAATTGTCAAAATGAACTTCTCCGACCCATAATTTCCAAGTGCATTGCCATGTCAAATAACGGCTTATCATTTTATCATGTGTTTTGTAAAAAAAATTATCTTATGTACAAACTCCTTCTTATCTGTGCAGAAATGAAGTTTCATGTAAAATTTGTACCCTGTATATGAAATCTTCTTGATTTATCCTGGGGTTAGTTAGGATACTAATGCTAATATAATGTCATTACACTAATTATGTTGTCTGCAAAACTCTTCTACAATTGTTCTGATTTAAAACATAAAAAACAAACTTATTGAAAATTAGCATATCACGGAAGCTGCAAATTTTAAATGCTAAACTTGTAAACAAATTCTATTTTTTCAATTATTTTACGTTGTGTGAGAAAAATTTTCATCGGTAAATGTTTCCTACTTTGACTTACCTGTATAAGAAAACACATACCCTTTCTTAAAATTAAATCAGAATATTTAAAACTTAAAGACAAATTTACCTTTAATCTAATTTAAAATAACCGAAATTCCCTAATTATAAGAAAAGATTTCAATGTTCGTTGGCCTTTAAATTATATTCCAGATAGGGCATTAGCAGTTTGAAGTTATCTGTTCAGTTTCATCAACAAGCAATAGCTTCCGAACAATATAAACAGTTGATGAGCTGATGTGGCAGATGGCAATGTTGACCGCAATAAACGGCCTATCACCGAGGGCAGGAACATTGGCTATAAATCTCAGCGGTCATAATAATCCTTGTCCTTCATCTTGGGCTTCTGGCTTCAACCTTGTAGTAACTTTGGTGTCTGATTTGATATATTTGTTTAGTACTAGATGGTAGTTTGTTTGTTAAAAGTTTAATCTATTTTATGTTAAACGCAACAATATTTATAAACATTAAACACTAATGTAAACACAGAATGGAATTTGATAATAATTCAATACATGTACGAATGTATAAGATTATTAGAATATAATTTTTTTATCTTTTAAAAAATCATTAAAGAAACGATCCTCTTAAAAAGCCATACTTAGAAATTATTTTAATATTGCTCGGTATGACAATATCTTACAGATGAATGCGTACATGAATAAAAATAAGCTAGAAATTATTGAAAATTTATTATTTACGGATCATTGTTCTACTAAAAGTAGTTAAATATTGATAAAGCCATACAACCAATCCACAATATTTATTATTATTAGTTTATCACGATATATAGAAAAATTACCTAATTGAAAACTGAAGGCGTATCCTATCAATAATGTTCTTGCCCATGATAGAATATGGTTATTCTAAAGGCTTATACCATTCTACATTGTAATAAAAATTATTATGGAAAAAAATATTATAACTAGAAATTATTTAGTAATAGACAAAATTATTAAGTAAGAATTATATATCGATTGAATGAAATATATACGTATTTAAAGATAAAATAATTTCCTACATGATTTACATATTACTTACAGATATTTTGAAAATAGCATATAAACCTAACACATATAACGTATACGAAGGTTTTTCGAAAATTTTATTTAAACGGAATCTTTTGTTCCTAGAAATGGTTGTTGCGCTTTTCTCTCTTAATGTTGCACAAATTGGGTTGATAAACGGAGCTTTATATTTAACTAAATAGAAATTATCTACATGGATGGTTTCCAGTAGTGCTGGGCAGTCTGTCTTGTAATTCTTTAACTTACCCATGCATCGAGAGACAACCGCAATATCGCTTTATCTGATACCTTATCTTACTACTCTAGCTATATCCGGTTAAGTTGATTTGCCACATATTATATCTTATTTTTACTATCGAGTTACATTATAAAATGTAATAAAACAATTAATATTGTAAATACTTTAGTTTTACCCCATTCTCCATATTATTACGTAATAGAAATTTAAAATGTTTTGAATTTGTCGTAAACCTATATGTGTATTAATAAATTATGTATATGTTAAAAGTGTTATTATATTTTAGTATATTTATATGCGTAATGTAAAGTATGTTGAGTAGGCATATTGAATAATCTTCAAAATCCGTAATGGACGATATAACTAAACTCTTTTTACAATTTAATCGTCTTACAGATTCAGCTTTTCAGGAGTTCAACTCCTAAGCAATAAACAAATTCAGAGACATTCCATTAGTGTTAGCAATCGTAAATAATTCACTCCCCCTAGTTACAAAGTTTACTAAAGTGTTAAGCTGTTATTTATGAAGACTCTTGGGATTATTACCCAATATTTTACAGTCGGATTGTTCCCTTTCTTTCTCTTTGTAAGGCAGTTATTTTATAATATTTGAAGCAGCGTTTTAAAATCATATCTTCGCATTTTCGTTGAAGTCTTTCTCAAAATTATTTTTCGTGTAGTTTTTAGACAACGGCCTAGTAAAGGATTATATATGCTTACTTAACTCGTGCTTGCAGCAATACCCAACACAGGGGGATCAGATATGGTGAGAAACTATAAAATAAGTATCTCATCGGTCTTAAATGATTCAGTACAACGTTAATTAAAATGGTGAGTTCAAAATAACAAGACCTGCCGAACAATCGTAACCACGAAATACAGTTTCGTAACTTTGTCTCTTTTTGGAGAAGTATGACAGTGATACAATTATTCCACTTTGTAAAACGTAAAATCTTGTATTATTATCTAATTCCTAAAACATAAATAATCCGTCGTTATTATCGCCAATTGTTTTAACTACTATTATTTATACTTGTGATGTTCCTTGCGACTCAAGCGATAAAATACCTTATATATTCATAATATTTAAGCTGAATAAGGGAAATAATTCAGCGTGACATGTTCATATCGTTGCAACAAGGAAATCTAACAATGTTTTACGTGACTTGTCTCTTTACACAAAATACATTATACTTCTTTATTTAATGATATTATTTTCAATGCATTGAAAACACTTATTTTTGTTATCACTATAAAAACATAATGATATTTAAAAATTTTAAATTGCAAATTTATACTCTTGTAATGTAATTGTATTACGTATTTTTTATTGACTAAATGAATATCATTTACAAGGTAGTGGGTGGTAGACGTTGCTCACACCCTGAAGCAGCATTTAAAGTTTTGTGGGCAGAACGTGATTCAAACCGAACACATCTCCCTGGCTGCAATGTCTGCTGCCTGTGATCTCACAAACTGAAGCAATCGTATCTTATCGAATTTGCAATACCGAGGAACGCAGTGCACAATACAATATAATACTGAGCATATTACACTATAGTTTTAATAGATAAATATTTTGTTTATTAAATATTTATTAATAAGTTGTTTAAATGATAAGCAATTTATGGTGAATTATTTTTGAATAAATCCCTTATTAGTAATAGTTTGTTTCCAAACAAAAAATGGGATATTTTACATGTACGTTTTTTTAACTGTGAGTCATTAAATTAGTATTGAAAAAATAAATTAAAATAAACATTATAATTATTATTAATATAAAATACTATAATTAAAAATCTAAACCTATATCAATTACAAAGGTATAGAAACAAAACCTAGTTTAAAAGACTACAAAAATATTAAGTATTATGTAATACTTTTCTACTTAAAGTCCAATTTGTGAAAAATAAACGTGCTGATTTTCAGGGTGATAAGTTCAGTTCAGTTAAATAGGATTATATAAGTATAATGTAGCCCAGAAAAATAAAATAGAAAATCTAATACACTGGGTTGGTAACAACGTTTATTAAAGACGAAAATTTAATAACATTACCAAAATGAGTATATTTTTACCTGGAAAACTTGGAAATATTAAAGTATAAATAACACTAAATATATATCAACTATATTGCTACAACATAGTACTTTTTATTGGCACTTTCAAACAAGTTATACGTATGATCTGGTTATTGCAAACAATAAAGTTGGGAAATATATTTCTTATAGCTGAAGTTATGGGATGCATATTGATGTGTATTGGTACACAATAAACCATCAGCTGTTGGGGTGATCACAACGATAACACGTGACTGGTATAGACCACTTAGCGGCTGATGTCTGCTTTTATGGCGCTGTGTATCTTGTTGATCACTAAGCTAGCGTACTGACTAGTGTATTCTACATCATGTATGCAATAGTGAGTTTAGCATCCATCTGTTGTAGAGCCTCAGGTATTCTATTTAACTGTGATGAGTTCTGTCATATGCATATTTTATGTATCTTGATTTGTTACATACGAAATTATTGTCTTCAAATTAGACTGCTTTTATATACACATAAAATATACATTCGTACCTCATTTCTATTGTTAAATGTATATAGTTATATTTTATAATGGAAATTAATACAATGCAATTACTGTATACTAATAAAAGTAATACTTGTTTACATTCATATTATTAATGTTACAACATTTTATGATTACCGAGGTAATTAAGTACATTTTTGTAGGACGTTCCAGTATATATAATAATCACAAAAATCGTTTAATATTATCAAAATATAATATAAAACCAACTATAATTGAACAATATTAACAAATAAACCAAGGATTGTAAGATAACAAATAATACAACATATCGCATAAAAACTTGTATTACTACGTTAAAATAGGTGAAGTGATAATTTATGATTATATGGAAATACTTTTTTTATAAACAAAGTAATTCCTAATAGGTACCCTTAATACTAACGAGATTACAAAGTAGTGTGTATACTGGAGTTTATTGAAGATTACAGAGTGTCCAAATAGGGGCGAAGACTTATAATATAAATTTAATAAGTATTGAATTACACTTTTAATTGAAAATTTCACACCTTTTAATATTTGTAAAAATAGCGTCATTATAAAAATAATCGTATGCATTTTGTAAAAAGGCATCAAATTTTATAACATCTTGCTGTTTAAGTAAGATGCACAGGATTGAAAAAGCACTCGTCTCTTTAATTACTAATTCCACGAACTCGCTAAATAACAAGTCATAATTTGATACAGCATTATTGGACGTTCTAATACTTTTGTAAACATACAATCATAGAATTGATTTTAACATTACATATGACAGGTTGACGGATCTGACGCAGCAGCTGTGATGTGAATAAGCAAGTACCAGCACTACAGCTGCCGGCTTTACTGATATAGGGTCACGTGACTCGAACAATACTAGGGCTGGACATTTCTTGAATGTGACTAAAATGTGTTATTTCTCGTACAAAATACAGTTGCTTTGCACACTTTAACCAACCGATTGAGTAAAAAAACAACAAGAAAATCCACTTGAAAACCACAATAAAAACTTAGATTTAAATTATTCGTGTACTGAATTTTTTTAATTTAAGATCCGGTAACGAGCCATTACATTTGCAAGTGAATTGTATTTCATATAGCAAATTTTACATAACTACTTCCACAGACAACTTGTATATTAGTCGATTTTTGCTTTACCGAACTGCCTATAAATTAATAATTCCGTAACTGCCAAGGGTTATATCTATGAAAAAATAACATTCATAGGGGACTATGTTCATTAAATATCCATCACAGATTCACAAGACACATTTTTGTCAACTAAAAATTAATTAGCTGAGCTGTATCGAAGCCTATCATTCGTGGTACTAAATAAAAATAATTTATATCTGTCTGACCACAAGATATGTCAAAAACAAGCGATAAAAGACCTTACACCTTCACATTTAAGTTTAATAAAGGAAATTATTAAGTATGACGTATTCGTACCGTTACAACAAGGAAATCTAACAATATTTTACGTAACTTGTCTCTTCGAGCAAAACACTTTCAACTTCTTGATTTAATTATATTATTTTTAATGCTTTGTAAAGAAATACTTCTCTATAAAAAATATAATAAAGTTTTATAATCCTAACAGACCATCTTTTATTTATTGTTATATAAATTTATTGAAGTTTGTTTTTATTTACTAGATGATTAGGCCTAACAGTTACATTAGGAGAGATTGGTTTGCACCCAGAAGCAACGGGTATCACTCGTGGTACTGAAAAAAAAAAACGCATTTCTATCGGTCGGACTACCAGATACACCTATAGACTTATAGACTTGAAATTGTGCATAAAGCTTCATTTCTATACGCGAAATACTGTGTTTAATGATGGTGCATGTTACTTCACGGGATTTTTCTGAGCGTTAGCAAGTATTCTAAAATTTATTATATTGGTAACCATACAACTCAATACTCAAACTAATTCAATACACTTATATTATTTAAACACTGATATGTCACTCAATTTAACGATCTAAAAAATGAATGTATTTTTTGTCATGAGGAAAGATTTCATATATATACATTTTGTAAGAATGTTCATTTCTACAAAAATAAGTTCTGTCATGTTTCATTTTACAGCCATCTTCAATTATGGATGCTTGATATTATGTCAGTATGAAATGAAATAGGCTCGGTTTGAAATATTAATGTAACATCATCGAAGCGGAATTGTTTTTACATTACTTCAAAAGTATGAGTAGACAGCGGGTACCTATAGTATCAGGAAGATGGTTGGACAACACCAATGATATATTACCCACCTTATAATTATTCACTACCATCTGTATGTATGCAGTATTGCTCGAAATTAGGGCCGGTGAGGAACAGCGTGAGGTGGAGATTCACCTTCCCGTTATTTCGTTCTACCCATTCTAGCAGGCCTCTAACGAACGTCTGTACTCTGGTCTGTAGCAGCCATAGTTCCTGACAATCCATCATGGTACACACTCGGACCTCGGTTTGAATTACCCCTCAGTTCACCACGTATATCCGCTTCCTTATACAGCGAGCAGGTCGGTCGGAAGTGGCCCCCCTCACAACGAGAACGGATGGATCATGAACAGTTCGGAGTTTCAATGTTCCACAGTTTTGATTCTGACTAAAGATGAATTAACTGTTCCTTATAAATGCAAATGATCATTGTAGATTGTAGATTACAAATATTTCAGGAGAGTTCTAGCTTTTTTAGTATATGAATTTCCCTTTAAAGGCAATAGTGTCCTTAAAAGGTCTAATCCAAGACTAGATTCAGAATAACTATTTCACTCTTAGAAAAACAAACACGTTTTTTACATTCAAAAACAGCATCATTATTGTTTACGCACTTCCATGGACGCAGTAAAGCCATCAAGTGAATAAAGAAAACTTTTCACAGTCGTTGCGCCTGGGTTTATAGCGCCTATCCTTTACACTCGTGGTGTTTCTGCTTCCCTAAACTTTATTAAAATAATAACGTATGCATAATTAAGAGATTACATGTGCATGTTTAGTGCGTACGTATTTTAGTAATTTCTTAAACAGTTTCAACAATACTTTTGAATTAATATTTTGTAAAATGTTGGTCGAATTTTGATATTATTAGGAAGTGACTGATCCCATTTTAGCATTATACTGCCCTAGTCATATTCTGTCCCCAAGCGTTCATCAAGCTAAGTAATAGACGACTCTACTGCCTTTACCATTGTTTAAAATACTGTATTTAAGTACCGCACGTTATTTAAATCAGTTATACAATCAAGAATTATTTTAGGTTGAACTAAATGACTACTAGAGATTTAACATATCCAGTACGTGCAGCTATCCCATGTTTTCATTTTCTCTTCTAGTATCATCTATATTTCACATCCTATTTTTATTACATAGGAAGTCACCAAACCAACTGAAATAAAATAACTAGAATCGGCTTTCTATCTCGGATTACACTAACCTAACGTAAGTTTAACAAGCAGGAACTTAGAAAATCTAGAAACATATCGTCCCAAAGACAAAAAATTGTTCTGTATTATCCAACACGTCATAAAATTAGGAAGCTGCGATACAACTTCATGATGTGTCAATTAAATCCAAATAATGAGGAGTGTGGAAATATCCACCTAGAAATATTCAATAGTTTAGCAAGAAATGGAATCAACGCGATGAGTTAGGTAATCAAAGAGGTATGGTTGTCATATACCTGTAGCTACAAAAACCGAACTTAGATTCTGAGTTATTGAGAACCTGACAGGGCCGTCTGTCACTCTATCCGACGCGTCACTTTGTGATAACTCACAATGGAAAGTGCTTTACACTTCAAAAATGTGTGTGTATTCATCTACGTAAAAATATCGCTTATGATTTTAGGTTCAAAAGAGAATCCGAATGTTTCCCTCTGTAGATTTTCCTGTGCGGCAACTCTAGAGATAAAGTTTATAAAACTCAAAACTTTGGAAATAATATGCTCTTTGTCCAAGAAAAACCCCTATGGATTATATGGTTAAGAGGTTACTCTCTCAGTCTCTCTGCCTATCTGTGCGACAAATCTTTAGAGGGGCATTAACATAAATATATAAGTACATAGTTTTCTCTTAGTCATTGGACCAATCCTATTAACTGTTTTATGAAAAGATGTAAGGACAATCCGTCTTTATTTCTATCCATCTGCATGATAAATCTGAATATTAAAATTCACAGATACTTGAAAATTGTTATATACTTCCTACTTGGTTTAAATAAAAACTCTAATACGTAATAGCTCGACCGCCTGACTGATCGTATGTGTTATAATTATTAATTCTTGTCATACGCCTTGACGGGTCCTCCGTTTCTCCAATATATTGGTTTATTATGTAACAAAGAAAACCCATTCTTGCTACTAATTCACACATTCTAAGGTTAATGATTTCTTTCTGTCACATTTGCTAACACATCACATGTGGAAAAAATAGTGGGGAAAATAATTTGAGATCCTTAATAATAAATTAAAATTATATAAGATTTAAGATGGGGATAAGACAAAAAGAGACCTGAAGAGTAAGTAAATGCTACTTTACGAAACATCATATCTGATATTTTACCATCCCTGATGTCAGATATTCATATAATTTCACTGCAGTTCGTTTTTCAAATATTTAAGATTTTTAAAGCAAATAAATATATAGCAAAGTATACTGCATAACATTACCAATCTAAGATTCTAAGAGGAGCTCTTTCGAAAATATATTCAGGCTTTGGGTAACATAGGGTGGCAATAGTTTAAACCCGTGACTTAATAAGAGGAAAATTACAGAAATTCGTCTCCCAAGGGAAGCAAAATTTCCTCTCTACTTGCTTTGAGGGCCTTTAAGTGGGTTACAAGCCTTATTTAGGCTTTTAGTCTTTGAATTTTAATATCGATATTCATTCCATTCGATAGCAACTCTGCCAAATACTACTAATGTTGCGATTAAAATAGGATGGCAGGGATTTAAGCGTACACAAGCGAAGCTCTGTGAACTAGAGAATAGGATTTACAGACATTTTTCTCTGTAAAGGAGCAACAAACCATATCTAACTGCTTTGAGGGTCTTTAATTAGGCTACAAAGTGGCCTTACTTATACTTTTACCTTTTTAACTATTAAGTTGATATACATTACACTTGAAATACCCATTGGCAACTATTACTTATGCTGCGAGTAAAACTGTGTGAAGACGGTTTAAGCGTACAGACACAACGCTCTGTAAAGAAGATACATCGTGGCTAGAGAAGGGGGATTACAGATATTCGTCTCTCAAAGGAAGCAAAATTTCCTCTCTAACTGCTTGAGGGCCTTTAATTAGGCTACAGAATCCCCTTACTTAGGCCTTTAGCTTTTTACGTTTCAGTTGATATTTATTACACTCGACAGCCACTTTGGTATGAAAATTATAAAAAACAACCGACTTTCCTAACAATTTCCCTAAACTACTGGACTTTTATTAAAATTATTACCGGTATTATAACAGTTCATACTCGGTTTTTTATCATATCAACAATAATATTTATGTCTGAAGTTTTTCTATAGGAGTAAAACTTGTTACTAATGTATTTTACTTTTAATAACATCTCTTTTACGTTGATATTTATTGAATAGCAATAAACATTGAATTTAATTTATGTATCCAAATCCAGTCCTTCAACCAGTTAAGCGCTGCTGCGCACCCCGTGACAGCCCACTAATCAGCTTATGAAAGCTCATAAATGACAATTAATTGTACTGCATGTTGTCCCAAATTTTCAGCGTTTTCGAAGACCTTATTGAGGAGTCCAATCCTTGAGCTTGTTGGCTTTGCTATAATTTATAATAAACAACAGAACTATCGCCAACTGTAGGAAATAAGTAATTCTTGTCTTGACATGAAATTCAACATAGTGGATCGAAATACTGAAAAAAACCATCAACGATAAAGAAACCTTTTTTATCTTCCATTATTGAGTCCAATAAAGTAGCAAGGGATTGCAGTCAGTGTGATATTAAAATAAATTCAAGTCTTAGACACCTAAAGTGATTTTCCTTCACACTTTGAGCCAATATTTGTTTCAGATAAATTTTGTTTTTTAATTACGTGTTAAAATACAAACTCTAAATATTTATAAGGATGAAGAATGCAATATGTTAAGCTTTATGAAACCTTAGGTATTAATTTGGATTATTTGGACTTACCTTCACCCTTAAACCTAGATTCAAAAATCAAAATCAAATCGACATTTTTTCCTTTTAACAAATGCACACTTTAAAAAACAAACAACAACAGATTATAACAACAACCAGATTATGATGCAATTTAAAAAAAAAAAGAAAATCAGTAAACATGTGTAGAAAACACGTGAAATTTTTAGAATACAGACAAACATAAATGTTGAAGTACGTTGCAAAATTATATATCTGCTTTAACTATATAAAAGTTTAAAAATGCTCCCATTTGAAAATTTTAGTGTTTATCTCAATTTATATTATTTTCTGGAACCTAAAAGAACAATCTGTAAGTCTTCAATAATTTGTACAGTAAAATAGGGCATCTAACTTCTAACATATATTAAGTCAGGTCGAAGAAACATTCATCTAAAATAGCTAAAAATTAAAAATGGAAAATAGAGATTAAATGTGAATTTGCATAAATATCATAAAATTATTTTAGCAAATAAGAAGCCGAATTGCATACATGCATAAGGTTGATGAAGGAAATAAAGATATTGTAACAGTTAAGATTAATATTCTTAACAGAAAAATTAAGATCTAAATCAATATAAGATATCAATACTGCCCCGCTAGACCAAAAGGCCGTATCTACAAAATATGGCAAACTGAGAAAATGGCCGTTTCACTTTTGCACACTTCCATTGTAAATTTCTCATAATACATTGATCATCTGAATCTTCGGTTATGTTCAAACTAATGTACAGTATGAACATCTTATTAAAATTAGGTTTTATGCAACAAAAATCATTTTGTTCCTAATTTTTTGAATCAGTTACTGTTTTTGTGCATGATTGTTTACAAAGCCAAAAGACCGTATATACACATACCTTCTTTTGGCTATGTATTCCACTTTATGGCCAATATTTAAAAAACCGTATCTGCTGCCTAATCTTTTCTTGGGAGCATAAGCTATATCACTTCAGTCTGACAAAGAATAAATTTTTATCAATTAATTCTAACTACAGTACCACTATTTATAACCAAATAACTGTAAATTATAATTTTATTTAGAAATTTATAATTTTACTAGCAATTCAAAAACACACATACACTATCTAATCATTTCAATCGGGTTTCTCTATAAACTGGGGTAAAATAATAAACAAAAATGAAATGATATTATAGTTTTATTTTAAAAATATTACAAAAGTAATAATTATTAGATTGAACTTTACTTATGAACTATGTTAAAACCAATGTTACAAAATTACTATTCATCAGGTTCAGTTATGAGATCTGGAGCAATCACTTGTTGGCATTTCATTCCAAAATTCCCTTCTATTGTGAGGCATGAGTGGGACCAACTTCTTTAAAATGTCGGCCTTTTTTAGTTTAAGAATACCCCTGGGGCCATTTCTTTTCAGAGGTTGAGGAATCTTTGTTTTTTTAAGAATTGACTGTTTTAAAAAATTCAAAGAAATATTATCTGAGGAAAATGAAGTTTTATATTTTAAATTCATTTCACCTCTTTCAAAAGAAAACTTGAACCATGTTAGCTAAATATGGCCTCGGATTTGCTTTATTTATTTTACTTGAGGATGAATAATCAAACTCAAGAAAAAAATCATCAAAAATTCATGTCTACAACAGTTACCTTTTTTGAGTTGCTGTTTTGGACAGCTTCATGGAAGTCTTTGAAGTCATAGACTTTACCTTTCAAACCGCAGTTGCTTAGAAACTGGTGATGAAAGCTGTCGGCAGACATAAATGTGTGACCGGATTCTAAGTAATTGAAAAACTATCTCTGAAGCTGCGATTTCACCACTATTTATGACGTAGGACCATGAAAGAAAACAATCATCCCCAG
Organism: Homalodisca vitripennis; assembly: GCF_021130785.1. Taxonomy (NCBI): domain Eukaryota; kingdom Metazoa; phylum Arthropoda; class Insecta; order Hemiptera; family Cicadellidae; genus Homalodisca; species Homalodisca vitripennis. Next base: position 193,332,267 of record NC_060210.1, on the reverse strand, counting down.
TTTTTTATTTTGTGCAGCACAGTTATCCATCCACAAGATAACCTTTTCAGCATCCCTATTTAAAGTGAGGAACTTGTAGATTGTGCTGCAAATATCTTCTTTTTTTCGCCCTGATATAGCTTCATGCCAAATACATGCAATTGGGCTGTATGTCGGATTGCCCGTCACCAGCTGGAACAAAAGATTCGTTCAAGACGATGATTCGCCTAGTGAACAAACATTCCTTAAATTCCTCCATCTGAGGAAGCATCAGTTACTTTTTGTAAGTCCATTGAATAAATAACAGTTTTTTTCAGTGCTATATTCATCTATTTTAGTTTTATCTACAGACTCAATGTACAATTTTCGTGCTTCTTCATATCTCATCTTATGGCTTAAATATTTTTTACATTCATCGCATGACTCATTAGGAATTTTAGAATGATCCAAATTATGCTTCTCAAAAATTTCACACTTTTCACATTCTTCATGTCCGAGTTTCGTAAAAGAAATATTTTGTTCCGATAAAACTGAGCGGTACAACTCGTAGGAAATTTTTTTTTTCTGGGTATGTTAGTATGAAATCATCGTGCATTAGTTTAACGTTTACATCAGTTGGTAAGTACCTCTTGAGTGGAGCATGTTCTCGACGATAATGATGAAACACATGGGTTGAATTTCATGATGTGGTCAACGATGCAAGCTCTGTTAATTTTGTTGTGAGGTTCATGTCTGCCCCTCCGATCAATTTTTGGAGTAATGTCGTCAATAGCCTGATTCAAAATATTAAACACAGTTGTGTCATTATTTTTCGAATATCCAAGGGTGGCCAGAAAAAATGTTTTGCAAACATGTTTGATTTCTCCTTCATCGTCTGTAAATGGTATAAAGAAAAGACTTATTTCTTCTAGACTCAACTCCATCAGCAACTGTTCTCCTTGCCACTTTTTTCCTTGTCACACAACTTAAAATAAACATTTTTCTGTCTGAGTCATCTAGTGACCAAAACTGTTCATAAATACTTTTTCGCCTCTCTTCTGTAATTTTTTGAATACATTTCATCTTGCATCGGTTTACATCACATGCTGGTTTTATGCCGTGCTTTTCTTTTAGTCGTAACTGTTTTGATGAGCGTGTCTCTTTTTCTTTTGGTGCAGATCTTTTTCTTGGTTGTCCCTTCTTGGTAAAACCCTTGTCCTTGGCACTTTCATTCTCTTCATTTTGATTCAGATCTTGTTCATGTGTCATTTCTACTACAACTGTAGTATCTTTCTGTTAAATCAAGAGGGAGGGTATTTTCATTCAGATAATGACCATGAAAAGTGTTTCTTCTTCAGTACTAGTTGAGGGATTAGTTGGTGTAATTTCAGTCACAGGAAGGCCTACTTCCAGCAATTCATGATGAGATTCCTCAGCAAAAATGTCTTCCTGTAAAAATAACGTTCAAATTATAATATAAGTTAATAGGCTTATATATAATAGGCTATTAAGTATATGGTCAATTATATAGTTTCATCGTTAAATATTTTTAAAATTTTTATCAGTCATTTCAAGAAAATCAATAAATTTCTAACCTTTTTTACATTAATTTAGCAACGGTTAACTCTTACCTGACAGTTGGAAACTGAAGAAGAACCTTTCAGGTAAGCATTGTGAAACATGGGAAATGTAAACACATCTGGAAAAGGATCGCTGGCAATTTTCACATGTGTAGACCATATTAAAATACTGTTCAATTTACTTAATATTAATTATATTATAACTTGATATTCAAAATATATCCACAGTTAAGAAGATAACTTTATACTAAAAACTAAACAGCACACCTCACTCTTTGCTTATATCACAAGACATAAACCTCAATCTGCAGCAGTTGTTCCTTGTACAGTCTATTCTATTTTCTTGCTTCAAACAGCTGTTTTCTACACAGTATTCTTTATTTCAACTGTTATAAAAAAACGTAAGTACAACATCACAAAGAGTATACTAAGCCAGAAAACAGTAACTGGTAAATCCTAAGCCAGACAACCGTAACTGCATTGCAGATACGGGTTTTTGGCTAAAGTACTTGTAGATACAGCCTTTTGCTTTAGTATTAGGTTATTTTTCACAGTAGATACGGCTTTTCACTATCATTATATCTCTGAAACTGTAGCAGATACAGCCTTCTGGTTTGGCTTTTTGGAATCCTCATGGTTTAAAACATTAGAATCAATATTTAACTCAATATGTGAAATTTCTGTAGATACGGCCTTTTGGCTTGGGAGGGCAGAATAGGATTTAAACGTCTAATTGGACACATGAGTTTACTAGTAAGGAACAAATTTAATTGACTGCTCACTTGTGACATCTGATTTCTAAATTAAATATACTTTACTTGCATTTAGTAATTGTTGATCAATTCTTAATAGAACAATTAATGTACGAGGTGGATGTTATTTAAGAATCATATCATGGAAACCACAAGAACGGATATTACAGAAAGTAATCCTCTCCGGAACGAAGTGGCTTATTCTGCTGTAAATTACGAAGATGGGATCTCTGGATGAAGACGTATTTTCATTGTGGTCACGTGTAGGAAGGTATTGGTCACGTTAATGACGTAATTCCGGAGATTCCACTCTTCAATATTAATACTACGGGACTACGTCATCAACGTAACGTCTGTCTCTTACTTTCTGAACTTTATAACCCTTTTAATGACCTAAAGGTTTCTTTTATTTATTACTACTATTACGAAAAAAGTTTTATAATTACTTGCCTAATATAGTGGGTTATTCCCACTACTTAAGGGCTGTTACTTCAACAGATTTACAGATCCAAAATCCAGAACTAATAATTGTTTTTATTGGACATCTCATGGAAGTTATCACATTTTAAATGCTCTGGATTGCATTCAAAATTCTACAGATATTTCCCATTTTTGAACGTAGCACGAGAACATTATTCCAAAGGTAAAAGTTATGTTACGAATTTTATTGACTAAATTATCTGTAAACAAACTCACACACGCTTACCTAAAATTAAATCGGAATTTCAAAAACTTAAACTATTCCCTTATAATACAATTTTGACTCTAATATGCTTTAGAAAATTATTAATGTTTGTTATTTGGGAATCTTTACATTATGTTCCAGATAAATCATCAAATATTTGATTTTATCTGTTCAGTTTCATCAACAAACAATAGCTTCCGATCTATATAAACAGTTGATGAGCTGATGTGGCAGATGGCAATGTTGATCGCAATAAACGGCCTATCACCGAGGGCAGGAACATTGGCAATAAATCTCCGCGGTCATAATAATCTCTGTCCTTCATCTTGGGCTTCTGGCTTCAAGCTTGTAACAAATTTGGTGTCTGATCTGATATATTTGTTCAGTACTAGCTGAAAGATTGTTTCTCAAAAGTTTAATCTATTTTATGTTAAACGCAACAATATTAAAAAACATTAAAAACTTATGTAAACACAGGATGAAATTTGATAATAATTAAAAATAATGTACGAGTATAAAAGATTTTTTAATATATTTTTCTTTTTTGTCAAAAACATTAAAGAAACGATCCCCTTAAGAAGCCATACTTGTAAATTATTTTTATTATTGGTTGGTATGACAATATCTTACACATGAATGCGTACATGAACAAAAAATAAGCTAGATATTATGTGAAATTTATTATTTAATGATTATTGTTCTACTAAATGTAGTTTAATATTGCTAAACACATACAACCTATTCATAATATTTATTATTATTTGTTTATCACCATCTGTATAAAAATTACCTGATTCAAGACTGAAGGCGTATCTTTAATCAGTTTTATTTTAATCAAAACAATAATTCAAAATATTAAAAAACAAACTTAAACAAAGGATGAAACGTTATAATAATTAAAAAATCATATACAAGTACCTAAATTTTGTTGTATATTTTTCATCGCCTTTTTGGAAATTATTAAAGCGTTTTTTGAGAAAAAATACTTAAAAATTATTTTTCATATATGAATGCACAAATGAATGCAAACATAAATACAAAACAAATCAAAATATATATTCAGTTTATAGACTACAGATCATTGTTCTCGTAAGAGTAGTATTTATAAAGACATAAAAACAATACATAATATTTATTATTATTAGTTTCCTTAGAAAAATTACTTTTTGGAAAACCGAATGCGTTTCATATTAATTGTCTTCTGTATGATATAATATGTATTTTTAGGAAGGATTATATCATTCTACAATGCAATAAAATTAATTAAACTAGAAATTCCTATCGGATTATTTTAGACAAAATTATTCAGTAACAATAGCATCAGTATAATTATAATTTACACAATTTTTGTAATAATATATTATAGGTTTGCAACAGTAAAAGGAATGTATCACGTAAATTAATCCATGCAAAAAGAATTGTGTTCATATTTTATACTCAAAAGATAATGTTGAAAATATTATATAAACCAAATACATACCATATTGAATACGTAAATTTCGGAAAATTTGAATTACGCTGAAACTTCCTTGCTTACAAAGGGTTATTGGGCTTTTCTCTCTTTGAGTTCCACAACTTGGGTTGATAAATGGAGTGTTTATATTTAACCAGATAGGAAATATCTACAAAAAATGGTTTTCGTTTGTCGCCATTAGTGCTGGGCAGTCTGTCTTGTAATTTGTTACCTATGCATTGAGAGACAACCGCAATATCGCTTTATCTGATACCTTATCTTACTAATCTAGCTATATCCGGTTCATTTGCTTTGCGACATATTATATCTTATTTTTACTATCGAGTTACTTTGTAAAATGTAATAAAACAATTTATATTAATAATACTTTTGTTGTATCCCATTTTCTTCATTATTATCTAGTAGAAATTAAAACATGTTCTGAAGTTGTCATAAACTTGTGTGTATTATTAAATTATGTATATGTTATGTTTCGTTATATTTTAGTATCATTATATACGTAACGTAAAGTATATTGAGTAGGCATTTTGAACCATCTTCCAAATCAGTAATGGGCAATATAATGAAACCCTTTTTACAATTTAATCGTCTTACAGATTCAGCTTTTTAGGAGTTCAACTGCTCAACAATAAACAAATTTCAGAGACATTCCATTAGTGTAGGCGATCGTAAATAATTCAATCCCCCTAGTTACAAAGTTTACTAAAGTGTTAAGCTGTTATTTATGAAGACTCTTGGGATTATTACCCAATATTTTACAGTCGGATTGTGCCATTTATTTCCCTTTGTACGGCAGTCATTTTAAAAGCTTTGAAACAAAGTTGACTCGATCTGCACATTTGCGTTTAAATCTTCCCAATTATTCTTTATCGTGTATTTTCTGGACAATGGCCTGGTAAAGCATTTCATATGATTACTTAACTCCTGAATTTAATTGGAGACACTGCTTGAAGTAATATCCAACAGAGGAGGATAAAATATGGCGGAAACTATAAAACGAGTTCCACATCGGTCTTAAATGATTCAATACACCGCTCATTAAAATGGTAGGCACAAAATAACAAGATCTGCCGATCAATCGTAACTAATAAACTATTCACTGTGACTCATTAATCAAAGCTCTGCCATCTTACATTGAACGTGTCATATTCTTATGCCAAGAGCAATAGGCAATTTGCATTGTACAATCAAACATCCTGGATTTCTTAAAATTGAAATAATAATACTTCCTACTTATAAAGATAAGAATGTGCTAAGAAAGAAAGTTACCGTCATTCGTGATATTTTTTTAGCAAAGGTATAAAGTGGAAATGCCTACTATTAAAGTAGCAAAATTTAGTCTTTATGTTTAGTAGTCTGCCGTTGATGTAACAATGATTCATGTGGTTGAAGTACTTTACACTAATTTTTAGAGCAATTATTGATGTTACGAATAGCAGTCTCTGTTTCCAGTATTCTAACAGTGATACAACTATTTTTTTATTATTATTTATTTGTTCACCGATTTTCAGAGCAACTCATGTTGATCACTGGCGATCAATTTTAATTTTACGGAGAACTATTTACAAATTTTAAGAAAAAGTAGGTCGAAGACTTATACCCTGCTTACTGGCTCTCGGCTCCTGAATTATAATTAGTAAGGTTCACATTGTCGCTGCCGACTTTAACATAAACTGTTCTGTACTCGGATGAAAAAAAAGCAAATTCAACGTTAGATAAAGAGAGGAAATGCGTTCATAATACAATATCATATTTATTTAGTTGGTAAATAGTACTTTAAGACTTTTTATACCTAGTTTTCTTTACTTTATATATTTTTGATCTCTCTAGTAAGTATATATTTGAATACATAAATAGTAAAACCTTGGATCTATGTCTAATTCTTAAGACATAAATAATCTGTTGTTATTATCACCAATTTGTTGGTCTTACATTTTCCGTGCTATTTCAATGAATATCATGTATACTTGTGAGTTCTTTGCGACTCAAGCGATAAGAAGACCATCATATTTGAGATGGATAAGGGAAATGATTCAGTAGGACGAGTCCATACCGTTGCAACAAGGAAATCTAACAATGTTTTACGTGACTTGTCTCTTTCCACAAAACACATTCAACTTCTTTATTTAATATTATTTGCATGCATTGCAATGCATTTTAAAGACATATTCAGCTATCGCTATCTATTTCTAAAATTATTTCTTTTATAATTTTAATTGAACATTTTTATTTCATGTCATATAAATGTGAAGAATTTTTTATTTACTAGATGAATATCACTTACAAGATAGAGGTTTTGTACACTCTGAAACAACTTTTATAGTTCTGTGTGACCTCAGCGTGTTTCAAACCGTACAATTCTTTGTAGCTGAACTGTCTGTTTCCTGTGATCTCACAAACTGTAGGAATCGGGCGCTCTCAAAATCAATTACAATACATCACAATACTGAGCGAGCAGCAATAGTGTTTAAATTGAAGAATATTTTGTTTATAAAATATCAGCATTCATTTATTAAAATTGTAATTCAAGGAGAATTATACAATAAGTAAATAGGTACAACAAACACGACATATGTAAGAGTATGTCTCACAACCATAAACAAAATAAATCATATTATTTACTATATTTACTGAACTATTTTTTGTAAATACAGTGTAAGTTGTGAAAGCCAAACTTTCTGCATTAAGGATAATAAACTCAGAGGAATTTCATAACATTCTAGAAATATGTTTGTCATAGACTTCATTTTTACAAAATAATAAAGCAACACTATTAAATAAATGAATAATACCTATTACGGAAAATAACAACTTTATTAAATACTAAAATTTGCTTAAAATACCTAAATGAGTATTTTTTATTTATAAATCGTAGGCATGCTAATATAGAAATACTTACTAAACGTATGAAATACAATATTATTACAAAATAATGAAAAACGTAGACGTTTTCTAACAAGTTATACGTATGTTCTGGTTATGGCACACAATAAAGATGGCCAAACATATTTCCTATAGCTGAATTTATGGGACGCCATATTGATGTGTATTGGCAGACAATAAACCATCAGCTGTTGGGGCGATCACAACGATAATACGTGACTGGTGTAGACAACTTAGCGGCTGATGTCTGCTTTTATGACGCTGTATATCTTGTTGATCACTAAGCGAGCGCAGTAACCGTGTATTGTACATTATATATGCCATAGTGAGTCCATCAGTTATAGCCAGGTATTCTGTATAACTGTGATGAGCTGTCTTGTCGACATATTAGGTGTATTGTTTTGTTACAAGTGAAATTCTTGTCTTAAAATTACACTAATTTTATTTACTCATAAAATTTTAATTCATATACAATTTTTTTTAAGTATAAATAACATAATATGAATAAACCTTTAACACTTTTTAAACTTTTATTTTTCTTACGATGTACATTTCGAAATCAGTGATTTCATCTTCAGGTACAAAATAAGGTTAAGTTAATTATAAAAATAAATTCAAGTATTTCTTTAATTTCTGGTGTACGAGTATTTAGAATGTTCTGTTCTGTTAAATTATTTTTAATTATAAGCATTGTTTCTTGGATTGGAACATTTGTGTATAAATTTGTTATATCGAAGGATACAAACTTACTGTTGTTTGGTATATCTATATAATTAATTTTGTTTACTAGGTCAATGCTGTTTTTCAGTCTTATGTCAGTTTTAAATTTGTAATGTTCTTTAATTTTGCTGTCCAAGTATTTTGCTAAATTATAATATGGAGCATTTTGAAAATTTACTAATGGTCTTATTGGGTAGTTTTCTTTGTGAATTTTTGACAAACCTTTGAGGATTGGTGCAGAAGGCTTCATCATTTTTAATTTTAGTTTTTTGTTATTCGGAAAAATATGATTAATTTTGTCTATGCATTTCTTGATATCTTTTTGAAAAGATTCTGTAGGATCATTATTTAGTTTTGTAATATTGTTATTAGAAATAAAGTTGTCTATTTTATCTGTATAATCAGTTTTGTTTAAAATTACAATTGAGTTACCTTTGTCAGCTTTACATATAACCAAATTATCATTTTCAATTTTGTTGTTTATTGATTTTATGCTGTGCCAATCAAGTTTGTCTTGTATTTTGTTCTCTATGTTAAGGTTAGGACTTTTCTGAATTTTTTCTATTGTTTGATCGACTAACACTCTTAAGTATATAATTATATATATACTTTTTTTAAGTATATAATTATATTAAACAATGGACATTGATGTAGTAAAATTAATGAATATTTATAAAATGTATTGTAATATATATTTTTCATTCCGAGTCATAACGTGGTTGTGATTACTGAGGTAATTTAGTAGATTTATGAGGTACGTTGCAGTATGTTAAATAATCATAAAAATCATTGAAAACTATCCAAAAAACTTTAGGGAATATAAAACCAAGTATAGTAGAACAATATTAACAAAGAACAAAGGATTTAAGATACAAAAAGTTACAAAATATCGCACAAATCGAAGCCTTTTATGATACGTAGTGTGGCTTACTTGTACTCTTTAGTGTCCCACACTCGGTAAAACGCCTCCGTCCTAAGCAAAACACCCTTTCGGAACTGTTTTTACATTACTACAAAAGATTACCTGCTTGAGCAGACAGAATGTTCTCACAGTATCATGCCATTGTTTGGGCAACACCAATGGTGTATTGCCTTCCTTGAAATATCGTTTTTTCACAAACCCTTATATATATATGCAGTAACGCTGAAATTAGCGATGGCCTTTGAGGAACAGAGTGAGATGGATATTCAACCCGTCTGTAATTCGCTCCACCTATTCTCCTATGTCTCCGACCAACGTGCTCTACTCTCTAGCAGACATAGTTCCTAACAATCCCGTATGGTACGCGCTCGGGCCTCGGTTTGAGTTACCCCTCCGTTCACCTTTATATCCGCTTTCTTTTAAAGTGAGTAGGTCTGTCAAAATTGGACCCCCTCATCTCGAGGACAACATGTTCGTGAACAGTTCGGTAACCACTAAAATCCGGAGTTATAATGTTCCACAAGTTTGATTCTCACTAAATATTATTAAGTTGTTCCTTAAATATACAATCTGTAGTCAATATTAATTATCAAATTATATCAAGAGATATTTATTTTTTTGTTGTGTTTTCAATTTGTTATTAAAAGGTAATAATATTCTTAAAAGTATATGTTCAAGACTATTATAACGGAATAACCAGCTGTTGGAAAAACAAATCACGTTTTTCACATTCAACCACAACTGATCATTAGTGTTTACGACACAGTTTCATGGACCGAGCACAGTAAAGGCCATCAAGTGTATAAACGAAACATTTTCACGTCGTTGGCGCCCCAGTTTATGGTGTCCACCCCTTTACGCTCACGCCTGTAATCCTCGTCTCAGTTCTGCTTTCGACTATAAAATTTATATAATAATTAATACTTTTTTCGTATAGCTGCCTAGTATGTCATCATTCAAATTTTTAGCCGCATTCTAACTCAAATTAAAATATTTATGCACGCCATGGGGTTCTCCAAAAATAACTAAAAAATATTAATATCAACCTTCCTAAAATTGAGAAAGAAATGCGTTTTTAATATTTTTAATTGTGAGGATAATAATTGTAATTATTAATTTCAAAAATATTACCAGAATGTGTTTACTAAGATGTTATTTGTTCATGGTAGCATTTGCTTATTTTAGACATAATAACTTTCAGGAAAACACTGATTATACAAAGTATAATATACGAAAAATATCGGAAATATTTCACTACCCTTCAATAACATATACAAAGCACAGCATCATGTATACTATAGATGAAATAATTTGCTCCTTTAAATAATGGAAAATAATGGAATAAATAATTTAAATTAAGGATGGAAATACATAACTTTTCTTTCTTTTGGCAACACTAGGAGCCCTTGATTTGTTTAGGATAAAACAATTTTCAGCGAAATTTTATAAAACGAACACACAGAACAATAAATTATTTTAGTTTAGTTGTATATACAGTATCACTGTAGATAGAGAACATTTTGGGAGTATTTTAAATACAAAAATTAGCGTTTTAGCAAGTTTTATAAGAGGAAATTGGTGTTAAAAATTAGCTTTTCCTATCACGCCTTTCTTTTGCTTTGTCTCATTAAAGTTTAAATAAACTTGATATCCATCTAAACACAAGAAAACGTTTTAAGTTTAAAGTTACCAGGTTATTTATAAGAAGAATACCAAATTATAATATCTCAAAGCAAAGAAAGAACCTTTTGCCTTGTTTACTTTACTATGTAAGTACTTATAGCAATACATACAAAGAAAAAAATTTATCCTGTCCATAGATTAAATGCGATAACTCGTCAGGAAGTGTTATAAAGATTAATGAAAAGAAATGGTGAATATCTGCAGCAAACTTTGAATGGTGATTGTAAACACAAGCTTTTGTTAGGGTATTTGTATCAATTAACAGTAATACCAAAATACAAAAATAAAAACACCGGACTTCAGTACAAGTTTACTTTTTGTATTCTTAATTGGTTTTTGTATTCCAGTAAATACTGTACCTAAAGAAAAACAGTTTGAATGTTCATAGCACAATATTAACGTATGGGGAGAATATGAATATGATGAATAAGGATACAATCACTAAACAAATACTTCGGTATTAATTAGTTCACTTTAAACGTGATGTCGTATTTTCTCGGTCGGTGGGGACACAACTAAATCCTAATGTTATATAATTCGATATAGCTTAATCTATGGTGCCCCATTGATGTGTATTTTCAGACAAATAAACCATCAGCTGTTGGGGTAGTCGCAGTTGACTAAAGGTATAGACATCTTAGGGCTGATGTCTGCTTTTTTGGCCGCTGTATCATCTTGTTGATCATAAAGCGAAGTAGTAATGCGTATTGTAGCTATCTATGCAATGTGAGTTTAGCGCTAGGTCAACTGTACAACCCTCCTATAAATTTGTATTTCCAAATATTAAAAAATTACATTTATCTTGGATTTCCAGATTAGAACTTTATATCGTTGATGATGCGATAAGGTAATTTCTCTCTTTTACATGCACAAAATGTCATTTCACATATCTATTATTTTATGTATGTATATTATCTACAATTTTTAATGGATATAAATTCCATTCTATCAGTATTCTGTTACAACTGAATTGAACTCATATTCTGTCTATTTTGAAGTTAATGCTTGTTTTCAATTATACTAACGTAATTTTTCTTGTACACTCCAATATTGTAGTCAAAAGTTCGTATATATGTATACTTTACAAATGAAGCTTCCTGTAATAAAACATTAATGTATAACTATAGTCAAGCTTTAATATTATAAGGAAAAATTATAACCTGTGATAAATTGACTTTCAGTATTTAAAATAGTAGCGATAACATTTAATAACATAAATATAATATCTGAAAAAGATAGAAACTAGAATTTGCCTCAAGTCATCAAGAGCGATATTAAAATACTTCCTTCATAATGGACCCTAAGAGAGGGGAATGTTTTTATAATTCAGGGTCCAAATGGATGAAACGGGAATACCGAAAAGAGGAATACATATATGAAAAGAACAAAAAAGCAAACACCCCCCCACAAAAAAAAACACAACTCAACTAATAAAAAACCCAGCCACAACAACAAACAACCACACACCTACCATCCACCCCTCCCCCCCATTACACAAACGATTAGTACACCATCAACCCACCCGACCCCCCAACCCCCCCACGAACATCACATACCCCACACCCCCCTTAAACATACAGCGCATTCAATCCCCGCCACCTCACTCCCCCCCGCACATCATCAACATCACAACCACCCACTACAACGAGCCATCACCACCATCCACACATTCTCCCCTACATAACATACAACCACCAGCCAACACAACAACAAGAGGTGACCCCCCCAGCGACAAAGCGGCTCCAACCACAACCCAATTCACCAACCATAAATCCCACCCGCATAACAACTCCCACCACACCTTCGCACCTATACAGTAAATGTCACGAAAACATATTATTACATAGTATCCCAGCCAATGAAGGGGCTTACAAGAAGAAACGATTCTCATTTGAGAATTCCAGGCAGAATAAGATTTCCACTGCATTAAGACAACTAAGTATCTCAGAAAGGAAATTTCCAGTTTAAATTAAATATTAGCATCCAATTGAAGAAGTTCCTAGTTTTAATTTTTAAAATTAAATAAGCGCATGTTCCTAAGTGTTTAAAGTAAGCTCATAGATAGTTTATATTTTATTGCTTTACAAATCTTTACTGTATTAAAGGGCAAATATTTAGAATAATCTACACTAAACATACATTGATTGCATAATATTTACTCTACACTCTAATTTCTACTTTCCGAATGGTTGGTAGATAACTTAACATCTTAGTTGAAAATATTACTATATATTTTGTTAGAATGGCATTTAATTTGTACAGCTCCCTGTAAGATTTATGATTCATTTGAGATAAATGCGTTTCCATAAATTTTTAAATCAATGAAGATAATTTCAAATTTAATATTAACTTATTAAAAACAACAATATTTGTATTTACCATACAATCTTAGACTTGATATTAACATCACGTTTTATGACAGGTTGACGGATCTGACGCAGCAGCTGTGATGTGAATAAGCAAGTACCACCACTACAGCTGCCGGCTTTACTGATGTAGGGTCACGTGACTCAGACAATACTAGGGATGGATACTTCTTGAATTTTTAAGCGACAAAATATTTTATGTCATATACTTCATTAATTTAAAATCGAACCATGTTTAACGAATAATATTTTCTTAACGATTAACGTTGTACTTAATGTATTGCACGTTGTAATTAAGATTTAGACTGTCTCATAAGAATAAATCTAAAAATACATTTTCGTTAAGTAAGGTATCAATAATTAATAATTCCAGAACCTCTACAGTAAAAAAAGCTTCAAGATATTATTAAAACAATAAATAAAATACTATTAAAAGTTGTTATTTAACATAAGATGAACACATTTAAATAACAGTTATATATTTGTTTTGGAAGAGTTATCTCACGTATAAAAGTTTTTCCTCACATTTCATTAAAACACCTTCGGTCATAACCCGCTAATATTCCCAAATCACGTGTAGGTTAGAAGAGCTGACTTTTTATGATCTACAAAAAGTTTCAATCGGATGTATAAACCTTTGTTACATTAGGCGTTACCTATATAAACCGTCTAATGTAATAGAGGTTTATAACTTCGATAACATAAAAACGCCAGCCATAGACGTGTTGCAGCGACTGCAATATTTTACGAGCTATAACCAATAATGGGCTGCTTTATACCTTCCAGTTAAACCTATAATGGGTATAGCAATACTGATGTGTCACTTAAATCTGCGCAACCCTATCTATACATTGTCTAGGAGTGACACATCACTTACCTCAAATGTCGAGATATTTGTGTAAAAGGGTGAATTGAGAGTTCTAGTCTACCTAGGAGGAAGATAGGTAAATTTGGTGAAAGGGACCGCCTCATGTTCCAAAAGAAGGAATATCAGGTTCTGTATCTGCGGAGTTATCTTTGAAGAGGGGGAGGCTAGCTTTGTTCCAACCTCCTCCAGTCCAAGTCAGTAAGGAAAGGTTTCATGATAAGGCTAGCAACACCTTTTAAAAATAAGGGGATTTTAACAAAATCCAACTTCCATCCTCCGCAGTAGACTAGACCATTGATCAATCCTTTAACTTAAATATATCGTTATTTGAGGTTAGTGATGTGCGCTCCTGAACATCCATGGGCTTGCCCAGATGAATGTGACACAAAGATTATTTCTGTACCCAATTTAAGTTCCACTGGAAGATATACGCCAGCTAGAAGTGAACTTGTCTGGGAACACCGATAGTAATATGTAAACATCACAGAAAGTGTTAGCTATGGGTTGTTAAGGTTAATATGTTTGTGAGAAACAGATAGTAACAGTTAATGAAAGCTATATTAGTAAACTAATGAGCTCTGAATATTGTATTTCACGTCAAAAACAGACGCTTATAGAGAGTTGTCTATTGCATAAACATTGTGTATAACTTCGGAAATTAACCACATGAATTGTTTTGTAAAACACCCATAGCTAATTGTGTGAGAGAAAATAGTTGGTTACATTCCGGTGCAGAAGTGTCCCATGTAAAACCGATCAATGCAGTCCATTAACGTGTAAACAACAAACAGTCTGTTTTGCACACGATCCCACGAAATGCTCGGAATGCTATTGTTCACTATGATCTTACTGAGTTTTTAACAGTATGGAGATTGTATTGCTGGCTGAGCGTTAGTGAAGCCTTTGTTGAAGTTTTTTACTAAAAGGACTTTGAAATCGTTGCGAGATTTGACATACGATATACTACAAATACTGTAGACTAATAGATTTGTATTTTCATGAAATATGAAGAAAACACACAATTAGGACCTTTTGGTAATTTCATAACAATAAGTACATTTAAGATACCCTTGAGAGGAGAATGCGATTGTATATGTGTTTATCACCACTTATAGTTATTTAATTATTACTATATACAATTATATCACCTTATTAAAATCTGAGTAGTAAATATTATCGTGGAGTTAGTTACGGTACCTAAATATGAATAACGTTGCACTGCTTACACAAATTGTGTAAAAAAGTTAAAGTTTTATTCAACATTGTACATACACATTTGTATTTCGGACAGATAGCCTATAGTTTTTTTAAACTAGTGCTGGATTAAAATTGCTAGTGAATAAAATTAAAAAATAAAGTTGTAATGTCGCAATTATAATTTATTTTATGATAACGATGAGTTTTTGTTCTATGTTTGAAAAAGGAGAGGCACAGTCCTTTTTTAAACCTAGTTCTGCTTATACTCATGGACCACTGGTCTGTGCGAGGATCTTAATAAATAGAAAAAGAGGATGTGTCGATACAGTAAAAGGTCTACGGTATTTATAAAATTTGCTACGGATCCAGGCAGGATATGAAACTTCACTATCTCTAGATCAGATCCAAAGTCCGGCATGTTAGACCGCTTGAATATAAGGGGCACTTCCATCCAGGTCAGTCTTAACCCTTACCACGCGTATTACGGGAAATCTCGCGTGGTGAAAATGATGCTTCACGCGTATTACGGTAAATCTCGCAAACGAAGTTTTTATTTTTTTCGTAAAATTTGTAAAACTGCCGATAGCATGAGGTATAATGTTTTCCGGACCTCAGACAACGACTGCGCTCGATTCATTGTTCTCGACTACCCGTTAAAAATCCGAAACTGGTTGTCATAGCAACTGAACGCCATTCTGACGTGCAGATTGGAGCGTCTTACGGGATTTCCCGCGAGGTGAAAGAGACAGTGCTGTTCACGAGACCTGCGCGTAAGCTTTTTCCTGTGTTGAGTTCCGTGTTTCACGTTATTTCTGAACGTTTTTACATTTATATTATTTCAAGAATTGTGACCTCAATTTTAAACACTTTATGCTTCAAAGTGTTTCATTAAAAAAAATATTTTTGAAATTGTCAAATTACATGTTTAGTTTTTTTATACAATTTAATCTGTACAAAATACAAAAGTCATTCAAAAATTCCGTTTAATTTTTTTCTTCCTATACTAACTTTTAACTTATAATAGAACTTTAAAGAAATAAAAAAAATATTTTTTACTTTAACAGCGCTAGGGGAAAATATAGGAATTTGTATTCAGCGCTCTAAGGGTTAAATGTGTTATACAAAACGCCTATGCATCGTATATTTGTTTCGTTATAAAATACAGGTATACGGGAATAATTATTTGTTTGAGAGCTGTTGAATATTTAAAATTACAATGCCATTTTATGTTTATATATTTTCCTAAGGTTCAGAAATCGGGTAATTTCGGTTGCTGGTTTAAAAATAATAAATCAAACAGATACAAAAAATCAAACACGTATTAAACACCAAAGACCAAACTAAACGCAATTTACGAAATAATTAGTCATTTTGGGAATGGAGATGCAATATGGCATGGCTTATGGCTCCATCTTCCCAAAGCTAAAGGTGCCACAAGTGACAATACTCTGGAGAGCAGTTCCATAGTTGAAGCCATTATACATTATACAGAGTGGAATAGTTGGAATAATAAACGGGTCGCAATCACTTCAACCTGATCACGTAACCTGCCTTTGTCTTAATATAACTAATGTGGAAAATATAAAAGCTCTTCCGAGAGCTAATTTGCAAAATATATAAATACAAAACCCGTTTTTACATTAAATAAAAGTACCGAGAATGTAACGAAAAGGTTAAAAAACATTCACTCCAATTTTTTGTTGCGCTTCATACATTTAAACTTCACTTTCAGGCACAGAAATAATTAGTTAGCCATCATCACTACAACACAAATACTCCAGAATGCAAATACAAAATGTCCAGACCCCATTCAATTCTTTTAAGTCATCCACTACTAATAGAAAACTTTAAAACGGAAAATAAATGGAAATTTTATCATATAACAGGAATTAACTTGATACATTATGCAAATAAACAGGACTAACATAGTAACACTGTATGTTGACATTGTTGGTGTCGTTATACTTCATAATATCATACAAATTATAATAAAATATCATATACGCATACTTTAATCATTCTCAGGACTATCGGATACGCATATTTTTATCATGCTCAGGGTTATCGGATACGCATATCTTAATCATTGTCAGGGTTATCGGATACGCATATTTTAATCATTCTCAGGATTATCGGATACGCATATTTTAATCATGCTCAGGGTTATCGGATACGCATATTTTTATCATGCTCAGGGTTATCGGATACGCATATTTTAATCATGCTCAGGGTTATCGCATATGCATATTTTAATCATTCTCAGGGTTATCGGATACGCATATTTTAATCATTCTCAGGATTATCGGATACGCATATTTTAATCATGCTCAGAGTTATCGGATACGCATATTTTAATCATTCTCAGGGTTATCGGATACGCATATTTTAATCATTCTCAGGATTATCGGATACGCATATTTTAATCATGCTCAGGGTTATCGGATACGCATATTTTAATCATTCTCAGGATTATCGGATACGCATATCTTAATCATTCTCAGGATTATCGGATACGCATATTTTAATCATTGTCAGGGTTATCGGATACGCATATTTTAATCATTCTCAGGGTTATTTAAAACGCATTTTTTAACGATTTTTAGGAGGAAATGACAAGACAAGTACTCAATGCACCTCAAACATTACCCTTTTAGCTTGTAAATCCTTAAATTCGTAAACGTAAGGTTTACAGGCCAAACCGAACTACAAATTGGTATGGCCCTATGTGTATCAGACTGCTATGGTGTTGTGTACCCAACTGCTGATTGGTACTGGTTACTGTTGTCCAATTACTGTTTACAGGAGCTCAAGTATAGAACAAGGCAAGTTTAATACGCGGTTGTATTCAGCACTGTTATTTACTGTAGTGCATAATATATTGCATTACGATTTTGTCAAACAATGAAATCATTTTGAACGTTATTTGATTTAGTACAATAAGAAATGTGAAATCAGTCATTTTTAATTCTTTAATTACGAAAGTTGTAAAAAATTTACGAAATAGGTCCTAAACATTGCTTTAATTATATAGGACCCGGACAGATACTTAAAATCGTGATGTAGCTTTTTACAGAAGACTTGAACTTGGTATATGGATTCCTCTTGATCAAGAAAAGGACTTCGCTGACTTAAGGACATTTTGACCTTTTGACACAATTAACAAAGTGACAGTAAGTTTTTCAGAGGTTATATTATTCCCAGCATGAAGCCTCCACGGCAAGTAAGACGCAAAATTTTTGTATTCTTTTCAAGGTCACAGGTAGATACTTTCCACGCCGGATAAGCAGACAATTAAAAAAACTACTAATGTAAGCTATCATACTTTTTTTATTAATTCAGGTATGATTCACAATCAGTTTGGTAAAAACTTTTATTATGCTTTGAGGGGCCCATCGCATCTGCTTTGTATGGGTTTGCTTTGGTTTGTAATTATTATTTTTGCATGTAAGAATGATTCGTTTCGAGGGAAGTAATTTGCATTCTACATATACAAGATATTAATATTAGAACTGTAGCCTCTAAAATACTGTGCTGCAGGTCTTTTGTTGCAGGAAATTTTGCATATTTTGCTATCACTTTCAGGACTGGCATAATTCTTTATCTATCTGTTTGTGAGGCTGCATGTCTTCCATAGTATATCTCAAGAATGGTTGAAATATTTGCTTTTGAGTTTTCATGAAACATCAAGTCTGCAAAGACTACTTAGTATTCAGTTTTGATGTATCTCACTCCATAGGAATTCACTGAGCGTTAGTGAAGATAACTTTCCCACCACGAATTTAGCAACAGTATTGAAATCCCACATAGTTAGTTAGCCCGTAAATATACATAAATCTCTTACTATTACACCAGGCTTGACTATAAATCACCATGCTAAATGTTTAAAAGGATTAAAAGTTGAGCTTGGATTAACGTATACAACGAAACTTGGACATTAGGGTTTAACCATGATTGTAGTTTTGACAGTGTTTGCAAAGCATAATTGATTTACGTCGATTGTTCCCCTTTCTCTGAGTCAACTATTCATGGTTTTCGATTTTTATATCTTCGTGTATAAAAGACACAGTTAGAACAAAGGTGGGTTTCTCGCGTACTTGATATCCATATCCATCGATATTTAGTACACTGAACAGTAGGGAATTACTTCATGAGCAACTAACTCATAACTCATAAATGGATTAGTCGCAATTGACAGCAGTTTGGAATTATTTTTACTGTCCTGTTTTTAAGAAGAGGCTTTTATGACTTATTCTGCCTGTCCTAAAGGGCCTATGGGCTATGCTAAGATATATCAAACAGAATAAAGGGAAAGAGGCGATCGAATACACGGTCTATTTTAGTAATAGAAAGTGCAATATAGTTCTGACAGGATGCGAACTTGCACTATACCTTTAGAGATACCAATATACTACTTTGAATCGACTGCTCAACCCCAGCTGGCACTCATAGGTTGGCCACCTCGCAAACCTCACTTCACCCCAAGCGACCTCTTCTGGGGGGTTGTGTTAAAGAAATTTCCCCCATGACCATAGAGGCTCTTGTAATTAGGACGGTCCATAAGAATAGTTATAGATGGGCTTGAGGTTAATGCCCTTAACATGATCTAGTCAGAACTTGGCTTCTGAATTTATATGTGCCGTGGAAGGTGTGCGGCTCATGTGGAACATGTACAATTTTGTTGAAAAATAATAAAATTACCTCTTTTTAATGATATCATTTATTTGTATACATGATTTTACTATCTGAATTGCTGAAAGTTGGTTTTCGTAATGTGTATTTATTTACCTTAAGTGATCGGACATGAATTTAAATAAATGCATCCAACTATCATTTAGGTTTATTGAACTTAGAAATAGAAATTATACATATTTTACGTAACTTCACGAGAAGGTATATTAAAAATGTTTAAGAAGAAATGGTCAATATTGATAATTTTTATTAAATACGGAGGTATCGAGCTCTAAAGACTTTTACATAACAATGTTCATGTTTTATATCCTTTATTTAATTAAGTCAAAATAAAAATAAAAAACACTAATGAAAGAGAATAAGAGATAAAGTAATGTATCGTTAGAGGGCAATACGCTATTATTGGAGGTTATTACGCGTGGGAACAAAGAGTCTGCAAACTCCTCGATTGATCAGGTGAAGGATATTTAATAAGTATATGAAATAGACAACTATTAAAAGTTTAGGTTGCTCTAAAGAGTTCTAGGAATAAAAAAGGAGATAGTGCATGTTTATCTATAGTCTATGAGAACGGAAATCTTTGCTCAAGAATATTTTGCCATGTTAACGGTTTACTTTAAAGCGATATTATTATTATTTAATGGGGTAGAGAAAAGCTACAACACAAAATACAGTTTTTGACATAATTGGAGTAGAAAAATGAAATATTGAAACTTGAAACTAATAAGTCGTGATAAAACTTTTAGTCACCATATATGTAGTTCTTGGGCAGATTATTAAATTCCATTACTAATATGAAAGTGCCGTGTACATTAACGCTTTTTTAGAAACATTTAAAATGAATTTTAAAACTGAACTGAACTGAAGGAATTTTGATACTAGTCATTATTGTAACTATTTACTGTTCTGCTAAAACAAATAAAACAACTGCTTTGACTTTCAAATATTTTTTACTACAGTAGTAAATGTAAAATGAAAACAACTTTGCAGAAAAACTCTGCTTACATATTTTTTGTTTACTAAATAACACCAGCTTTAGTGTAAACACGCAATTAATTAATTGTGCAACAGACTACCAGTGTAACTGGCGGCAGAACTGCCACTTTCAGTATTTCCAGCTGTTATTGAAAACAACTATGTTCAGTGCATTGTAAATTAGTTCATTAGTTATTATTATTTTCAAGTAGTGTCGGACTTATTAACTTGGTCACAAACAGTAAGCTTCTGTCACTCAAGAGTCACTTGCAGATATTTTGCTAAATGTTATATTTTTTTCGCATACAAAATTACGCAATAAAAGGAACTATTCGCTTGAAATTATAAGTGAATTCCCTGTGATGATTGTTACCCTTGGGTTGCAGCCACTAGCTCTTCGAGATCCAGTAGTTATAGAACAAGTAAATAATCACACTCAACGTATAGAATAGCCCCAGAGTTTTGAGGTTCGGCTACGTTATCATGGTTTCTCATTAAAAATGCTGTCAAAGGTTCAAAAATTCTTCCAAAAAACTATTGGTACAAAATGTTAAAATGTCGTAATAAATTCACAGAAGCGATTTCATTATGAATGTAGTCGGCTATTTATCGTTTGGGATTAATCGCATCATTACATTGCCAGGACGTTTCTTTTGCAAACATTCTCATGCAAATGTGAATTGAAAGTAAAGTAAAAGAAAAGTTGTGCTTAAGCAGACTTTGATATCACTTAATCTTCTCTGCTGCAAAGTTTCTGACTATAAAGCTCCTAGACGTCGGAAATGTTTGCAAGTTGTATATGACAAGCTTTTTCCTATCATATAATGTAGTCTTTGTAGTTGCTATCAGAGCACGGTTATTATTCTAGGAACTTGAGCTTTTTAATTTTTCCGACACAGTCTACTTTATTGCTAGGATAACTAAGTCCTGATTTATATGCTATGAATATGCTAGGATAACTAATACTGGACGATTTATTCATTGGATAATTCCGTGTACTTTTACTCTCAATAAAATTTAAATATAGAAATATTAAAATAATATAAAGAAATAATAACTTAAGATAGGATTTCTCTATAAGAAATTCATCTAGTAAATTACATTTACGAAAAATAAAAAATACATACTGTTGCTATACTGTTATGGCTGTGTAACTAGCTGTTGAAAAATGCGTTGAAGAGAACCTAAAACACTATGAAATAATGTTAACGCATAATATTTTACCATAAAATATATTTATATATGTTCTTTTATAAAAATTATTTTTATGTATAAGTTGAAATTTTAGACCTATGTATTAGCAATGAGTTAACCTGTTCAAAAGTTTTAATAATTTTAATTATATTACAATTGTATATTTTTAAATAAGAAATAAAAACTATCATGTTTGTTCTTGTTAAGTATTGTAAATGGGTCCAAAAAACTTAATAAATATATCTATGGCAATGCCCTAGAAACACAAGTCTAAATTAGAATGTTTATTGAAAATAAGAAAAAAAATTGTGTTATTAATTACTAAATTAATACATTTCTTTCCATTACAAAGCTCTTGTTAAGCTCTTGTTTATACTCTTGTTTATACATATTCAAGTTTTATTTTCAGATAGTTTCTCTTGTGTGTTATCTTTTTTAATTTCTTCCAGTGCTTTTTTGGCATGATGGCCACTTAATTGCGTATTTTGATCATCGCAGTTGCGGTCAATCCGGCAATAAAGCACACACTTTCAATTTCTAACTTGTATTAAAATTTTAAATCTGAATTAATGTTCAAAATGTAGGGTTCTTAAAGCAAAAAATGTTCTCCTAGGCGCATAACTCCGATATGCATTTTAAAATAACTAGTTTGGGTTGTACGTAAATATCAAAGAGGCTTGTTTTAAAGTAATAATCCACATTTTTGTACAAAGATTATCATGGCTTCTTCTAATTTAAACGTGCAAAATGTACCTGATAATAACCGATAACTTCTATAGTTATTTTATCTGCCCCAAAATAAGCAAATATACACGTAACGTAGTTATAGTGGGAAGAGTTGATCTAATATGAGTGTTGAGTTTAGTTCCAGTTCACTTTCCTCCTAATGTAGCGTCTGGCATCTTGGAATGATGTATATTGATTATTTTTATTTTCTTCTTTGTTAATTTGTGTGAATCTTTTCAGATAACAATGATTAATTATTGCAAGACTCAAATCTGTGACAGTGTCAGACACGATTCACTGCCCTAATATGAAGGTGAACTCCAAACTTAACATTTATAAGCAAAATATACTTTATTGTAATTAAGCAGGAATAATTAGTTGTCCTTTCTACTTTTTTATCGTCCATCTGATTATGTTATAATTTTATACTAATATATACAAAGGGTTAAATTTGAATGTAAGAAATTTGTATTATGTATTATTGTATGTATTACAATACATTCAATGCATACAGTATTCAATTACTTTCCTTTAAGCTGCAATAAAGAAGCACATTATTTCAAATTTTTATTAAAATTAAAATGTATTTAAAATTTGCTTTCATTATTAGAAAAAGACATACATATGCATAGCAATAATAAACAACTGGATTACGTAACTAAACGTATAATATACATAAGTTAGAAATTTACAAACATTCACTGTTTTTAAAATTGGTAGAAGTGCAGCTCAAGAGAAATGTATGCATAAGCTACATTCACGTGATGTCAGAGATTTACAGCTGACATTACCTCGCTCTCAACTTATAAGCTTTTTACGGCGGTCAGCTTCAGCTTCTCGTGAATGGAGTCAATATCCTGAGTCTAATACTTGTCATTACACACATAAGCTACATTCACGTGATGTCAGAGATTTACAGCTGACATTACCTCGCTCTCAGCTAATAAGCTTTTTACGGCGGTCAGCTTCAGCTTCTCGTGAATGGAGTCAATATCCTGAGTCTAATACTTGTCATTACACACATAAGCTACGTCACGTGATGTCAGAGATTTACAGCTGACATTACCTCGCTCTCAGCTGATAGGCTTTATACGGCGGTCAGCTTCAGCTTCTCGTGATTGGAGTCAATATCCTGAGTCTAATACGTTTCATTACACACATAAGCTACGTCACGTGATGTTAGAGATTTACAGCTGGCATTACCTCGCTCTCAGCTGATAGGCTTTTTACGGCGGTCAGCTTCTGCTTCTCGTGAATAGAGTCAATATCTTGATTTTAATACTTGTCATTACACACATAAGCCACGTTCACGTGATGTTAGAGAATTACAGCTGACATTACCTCGCTCTCAGCTGATAGGCTTTTTACGGTGGTCAGCTTCAGCGTCTCGTGAATTTTGTCAGCTACGTGTGATGTCAGAGATTTACAGCATTACCTCGCTCTCAGCTGATAGGCTTTTTACGGTGGTCAGCTTCAGCGTCTCGTGAATAGAGTCAATATTTTGATTTTAATACTTGTCATTACACACATAAGCTACGTCACGTGATGTTAGAGATTTACAGCTGACATTACCTCGCTCTCAGCTGATAGGCTTTTTACGGTGGTCAGCTTCAGCTTCTCGTGAATAGAGTCAATATTTTGATTTTAATACTTGTCATTACACACATAAGCTACGTCACGTGATGTTAGAGATTTACAGCTGACATTACCTCGCTCTCAGCTGATAGGCTTTTTACGGTGGTCAGCTTCAGCGTCTCGTGAATGGAGTCAATATTTTGATTTTAATACTTGTCATTAACACACATAAGCTACGTCACGTGATGTTAGAGATTTACAGCTGACATTACCTCGCTCTCAGCTGATAGGCTTTTTACGGCGGTCAGCTTCTGCTTCTCGTGAATGGAGTCAATATTTTGATTTTTAATACTTGTCATTACACACATAAGCTACGTCACGTGATGTTAGAGATTTACAGCTGGCATTACCTCGCTCTCAGCTGATAGGCTTTTTACGGCGGTCAGCTTCTGCTTCTCGTGAATGGAGTCAATATCTATATTTTAATACTTGTCATTACACACATAAGCTACGTCACGTG